>NC_043704.1:60978880-61129250 GCF_006229205.1 Suricata suricatta | reverse complement strand
ATAAGCTGCTATATAACGATCGCCACTTCAGACAGCTGTGAAATTAGGTGATTAACTAGCTGTTACATAACCTTCTAATTTCTGTATAAGTCTAATTACATGAAATAGAAGTTGGTGTTTTGATTTTTTACTTTGCTTTTCTGTTTGGAGTGTCATTGTAACTACTGTAGTGTAAACAATGGAAAATAATTGCGTATGGTAAAAAAATAAATAAACAGAAGAAAAAAACAAAAAACAAACAAAAAAAGAAATTAAAAAACAAATGTATTTGTACTTGATGTATCCATAAATAAGTAGGTGGTTCAAAACACAACATTTTTAATACCAAACTGTGTGTAAGATCCACATATGGCAATCTACTCTGTATATAAGCAAGACCAAATCAGAAAAAATCCAAGGTCAATAAAAACCACTAGCACTTTATATTTGTCCAAATATAATGCTGCCGTATTTCTGGAATGAGTTAAAGTATAAATAGCTTATAGGTATATTTTCCATAACATCCAATTCTTTGCCTAACATAGCATGTATCATGTGGTAATTATTAATTTAATTATCTGAATCTACTTCTTGGGCAGAATCTACCTCAGTCTTAACCACGATATCCAATGTACTCAGTACAGTTCAAAATCTGATAGGCTGTAAGTTCCTCATGTTAGGTTGAAAGAATAAATGCATGTATTCATGAATGTATGACTCTTCTAAGGGGCACTATTATTATTTTATTTACCAGACTGATTGATATTACAGAGATATATGCATCAACTAATAGCCAGATTTTCATATGTATTGATACTCGGAGTTAATATTTATGTCATTCATTCATCGATATTTTCATGCGTATCTGTGCATCATTCAGTTTCCAGATTAAGTGTGCAATGCTCTATTTTCACAGATTTAGATTATTATAATTAAGATTGAAGTCAAATACTGTCCCTTCTAATAAAATTATCTTAATTTTACCAGCTATCAGTAATTACTCATTCTCTGATCTACCACAGCACATTATCTAGGACTCTTTTATTAAATTTACTTTTAGATATTTGCCATGGTTTGTTGGCCTGATTATATTTGTACCCTGTATTGTACTTAGTTCCTCTGCCTTTTATAAAGTGCTACATAGTAGATTCTCAAATATTTGTGAAAACCTTTTTAAGTTTATTAATTTATTTTGAGAAAGAGCAAGCATGAGCAGGATATTGACAGAGAGAGAGAATGCCAAGCAGGGTCTGTGCTGTTAGCACAGAGCTCAACACGGAGATTAATCCACGAACCTGTGAGACCTGAGCTGAAATCAAGAGTCAGACACTTAACCAACTGAGCCACCCAGGTGCCCCAAATATTTGTGAAATTTTTAAAAAGGAAAGCTATGGTGAAAAAAAAACTTATAAAAGTTACAGGACCTTAAACTTTAAATGTATTTTATTCTTACTTGAAAGCATTTGTCTTCAGCAGAGAGGTCAGGGATCTATAACAGCCATCATTTCTACCTCAACTTCCCTCCATTGAGGAGGAGTACCTGTGAGAGCCTACCTCTCCCTTTGGGGACTGCTAACTAGCCTCCCTTGTTGTAGTATTAACTAGTTAAGTAACTCAGTAAGTCATTCATTCAGTTAATATTTTACTAAGCAACTGTTGGACATAAATGAATGGAACGATTTTTGTCCTCAAGTAGATCACTGTATAATCAAAGAAAAAAATGTAAACAGATGATTACACAGTAGAAGGTTAATTGCTTTGAGACATGCATAAGCTACTGTGGGGTCCTCTAAATGGGGCATTCACTTGCCAGAGAGTCAGCACCTTCAGTTGCCTCTGAGAGTGTTCTCTCAGGCTCCCGTGACATCAGAGGATATATGCAGCCTCCTAAACCTCCCCTGCACCCTTATTTTCCCCCTTGCTTTTTAAGAATCACCTCTCAGTTGCTTTAAGCCAAAACCGAATGCACCCTTTTAGCTCATTCCTTTCAAAAGGATGATAATCCCTGTCTCAAACACATCTAAGCAAACTAAACTGAGGCTTTTCCTTATACTATTTCATTATTCATACTGAGATGGAATATTGGCATAAATTAAGTTAGGCAACACACTGAAACACAGAATATTTAAGGAGGTCTCATTAATGAGAATACCCTTACCCCCTGAAAATGTTTAACAGCCTTGTATGCATTAGCAGTAACAGCTATTTATTGAGTAATTAGTATGTGCCAGTCCCTGTTCTAAGATATTTTATACATAAACATCTATGATTCCTTCCTCACTTACATAGTTGCCATTGTTATCCTAATTTTACTGGTGAGAAAACTGAGGCACAGAGGAGGAAATTTGCTCCAGGTCAAGTAGGTAATCAAGCCAAAATTCAGTCTCAGGAAATCTGATTCCAGAGTTTTCACTTTTAACATATTTACATTCTCCTTAGTAGCAAGTAACCAAATTAAAAATTATCTTTATACAGCACTAAAACCGTTTTTACATTTTCTCTGGATTAATCTTTATTTTAAAATAAATTTTATGGGTTAATCCTTATTTTAAAATAAATTTTAACCATGGTCATTTGTGTTTCCCTTCAATTTGCATGTGCTGGGTAAGTGAGTGGTGATATACAGTACAATGAATCGACAGCAATCATGTTAGAAATATAGATGCTGCTTGTTTATTTTTGGTGAGTCACATGATTCTCAAGGGATAAACCTGTCTAACCTGTTTATATGTTAATAATCTAAGCAATTCTTTAAAAAATGGATACTACCATCTTTGTAATATTTAAGCCAGTCTCCAGCAAAGACCTGGATACATATTAGAGAATAAATCTCTGCTTAGTGTTCTACTCCATGAAAAAGCCCTTCTCTTTTCTTTTTCCTCTCTCCTTCATTAACCTTCTCCTGTTAAGTCTTTTTCTGCTTCTGTCTTCATGTAACAGCCATCTTGTCTCAATACAAATCTTCAAATAGGCTTTATTAAAACACTCACACATTGTTTCTTCATCTGTAAAATGAGGCATTGGATCAGATGATCTTAAAGTTCCCTATGGGAAGACTGATCTATCTATATGTTTGATAGAGATCCCATTTTATTAAGAAAAGAATACAGTAATCTATACCAAGACACATTATGACTGTCATTGATGTAGAACATTTTTACCCAGAACTTAAAGTCTGATTTTATTCATTATGAATTTTTTTAATTCACTAAACAGCTTCAAAGAAAAAAAAATATTAGCTTTACTTTTTTGTGTGTGTGCAAAATTTGCCTATATATAAGAGGCTGTATAAATCGACCCAGTTTGAAGATCTAAGTGCATAATCAAGGGGGTATTTACTGGAAAATATTTACTGAGTAACTGATATCCTAGGAATTTGATTAATTTAGGTCCCAAGTCCTTATCCTTTTAAAAAAGTATCCAAGTACACCTTACATCTTCGTAAATGTCCTTAATTCTTGATTTTTAAAGCCCTATTTATCTCAGTAATTTCCCTACCATAGCAAACTGTATCACCCTACACTCGTTCTCCTATACTTGTTATGATACAGTATATTTGTTATGGAGCAGTGTAGATTATTAGCTTTCAGGATTATAATAAATGCTAACCAAGTTAAGGTACTTTTGTATTAGGATTTTTAAAAAATCCTTACATGTTTTATCTCTTTAGCACTCAGTGTTTTATTATAAAGTTTGCAAAGTCAAATGGGCCAGTTCCCATTGATCCTGGCTACCCATTCTCCTGTACCTTGAGTTATATGACAGCTAGTTACTCCTTAAGATCTTACTAGATGTTGTAGAGCTAAGGAAAATAGTTAAGAAGAAAATACTCCCTGCTCTTTAAGAGCTTACAGAAATAGGTGGGATGCTGATAAATGAGAATGTTAACAGCTGCCTTCTGAGTTGTTGGAAGTTAAGGTTAATAAGTGAGTAAAGAGTAACTGTAATTATATGGTACTATGAAAACCTGCCCCACACTCAAAGCAAAGATATGCATTCTGTTCTTTCAAAGATAAGGTATACATAGTGATAAAGCAAATAAAACAGTGAGACAAGGGAGTATGAAGGTGGAATTTATATTGATTGCTCTCCATTCCAGATAGTGAAACGCTGAAGTCCTGAGACCTTGAACTGCCTCAGGACAGGGCACAGCTAGTAGAGGTAGGAAATGGAAAAAGACAGTGCATTGAGATTCTCATTATTCATGCTTCCCTCAAATGTATGTGCATGGGGGTAACTACTGTTTTGTGTGTGTGTGTGTGTGTGTGTGTGTGTTTTGTTTTGTTTTAGCCTCCTGGTAGTTGGGATGCCTTGGGACATATTTCTTCAGTGAAATAGTTGTATTAATCATCAGATTATCATTTGCTTATTTTGTTAAAAAACAGAATTCTTTCTGTTTTTAAACCCACTGTCAAATGAATGCTCTGTGGTAACAATATGAAAGTAGCACAAAATAACCATCTTTTACATGTTCTGTCTTTGGAGTGTTATCCTCAAAAGAAGAATTCAATCTCTATCTGCTTTTCAAAGATACTGAAGAATAGAGTCAGCATTTCTACCTAATTTTCTCAGTTCTTCTGATTTGCTGATTGATCTGGAATCTCTTTAGGTCCTCCAGAACTTTATTTCTTCATCTCTATCAGTGGCCTAGTCTACAGATCATGTCATGTTGATTATGAAGATTAACGATTTGGTTGTTGAAAAGCCCAATGGCTAAAAGAATTATGGGAATTGAGGAGTCTTCCTTGGTCCTTTTTAATGATGCAGCTGCTACAGATTTTTTATGAAGAGCTAGAGAAAGTAATAAGCTGGGTGATTTGGTCCACAATAATCATTTTGCCCTTGGACTTTTCTAGATTTCAGTTATTGTTCTAATACATGTATTTAAAAATTCTTGAGCTTAGGAATTAAGAATTTTGCTTTATCTTTTCTTTAATCTACAAAAATCTATTGCCTTTTGAATAGCTAAAGGAAAGTTACCTCAAGTGCTGACAGAATCTTTACTTTCATAACATAGTGTATATGCACCAAATATCATATATGCATGCCAAATCAGTGATCATTAAATTCACTCTACTGATGATTTAGGGAGAAAAATGACTGGTAATACATTATATATAAGCATTTATTTTAAAGGGAAAATATTATAGACTTGTCCTTCATAAAATATGCAAATTTGTATTAGAAAATTAGAGCATTTACATTCAGAATCTGTACAACCTGTTAAATGTCCTCATATACTCTCTTTGCCCTATTTATCTTCACTCTTGACTTGCTGTAGATCAAAAATTCTCTTAAGAAGTCTAGCATCTCTGGAGTATATGGATGACTCAGTTGGTCAAGTGTCTGACTTTGGCTCTGGTCATGACCTCATGGTTCATGGGTTCAAACCTCACATTGGGCTCTATGCTGACAGCTCAGAGCCTGAAGTCTGCTGTTGACTCTCTCTCTCTCTCTCTCTCTCTCTCTCTGCTCTCCCCCACTGGTGCTTCCTCTCCCTCTTAAAAATAAATAAATAAATAAACTTAAAAGAAAAGAAGTCTCGCATCTCCATAAAGTCTTGGGATCCTATTTTCCACTCCTCCTTGGACCTTTGATGATTTCAGGAATCTGCCCAACAGTGGGGTCTTAAAGTTACCTTCTGTATTAGTTTCCTCATGGCCACTTTAACAAATGACTTACAAAGTTGGTGACTTAAAACATCAAAAATATAGTCTCTCAAATTCTGGAGGCCAGAAATCCAAACTTAGTATTGCTGGGCTGAAATCAAGATGCATTCCTTCTGGAGGCTCTGGGGAGAAATTCATGACCTTGTATTTTTTAGCTTCTGGTGACTGCCAACATTTCTTGGCTGGTGGCTGCATCCCTTTAGTCTCTACTTCCATGGTCACCTTGACTTTTCTTCCTGTGTCTGTGTGAAGTCTCCCTCTTATAATGTTACATGTGATTGCACTTGGGCCCATCTAGGTAATTTCCCCATTGCAAAATCCTTGATTACATCTGCAAAGTCCTATTTTTCCATATAAGGTTAACAGTCATAGGTTTTAGGGATGAGGATGTGAGTACCATTGGGTGGGTGGTGGAGCTGTTATTCAGTCCAGCACATCATCTTTACTTGTGTACCTACTTTCTATCTCCTGCCTTGTCTCCCTTCTCATTTCTACCAGCATCCTTAGCCAGACCAAGAAAATACAAGAGATGTCCAAAGACTTCACTTTCCCAGCCACTCATTGTACTTTAGCCTTTAGATGGAACAATTGGACAAGTAGTATGACAGATCCAAGTATTAATACTTTATAGGATTGGATAAGACTAGGTCCATGAGCAGTGGTCTGCAAATTTGTATATTTTCTTTGGCCTGATTCACATAATTTCCACCTCAATTCTAAGGACATTTGCCTAAAGAGACCCAGTTCTGCCTTCCTCAGTATTAACCTTCCTCCATCATTGTGCCTAAGGCAAGGACATCCCAACAGCTCAATCAAATGTCAATTCCCTGTCACACTCCATTCAGGAAAACTGTATGCTGTAGCAGTGGGTCTTGAGTGTTTATATTCTTATGCTACATAATGAAGAGGGGCATTGCAGAAAGGTGGCTGTGGGGAAAACATCTGGAAGAAATAAATTTCCTCGGATCAAAGGGCTCCGTGTGCAGCCCAGAGGGTCCTCAGGGTGCTCCTCAGAGCAAACAAACAATTCTCTTGATGAGTCACTGCAGTTTTTTTCTGCCAAAAGCCCACATGTGTTGCAAGATCTCAAGGAAAAGGGGTGGAGTAAGGAGAGAAAAAGAAAATTAAAGAAGGCAACACAAGTGACTTTTATAAGAATTTAACCATATGAATGAAAGAAATTCTCAGCACTGTATCACTTATTTTGCTGCAGAGTAAAATAAAGTATAACAAAATATTTTTTAAAACACACACAAAAAACCATCAGGGCAAAGAAAGGGTGTTGGGGAAGAATACATCACTCTGAAACAACATATTTTTTTGCTCGAATACATGAAAACTGGCAAAGGAGGGTGAAGCCCAGGACTATGTCCCAAACCCTAGCCAGTGGCATTTTACTGAGAAAAAAAGTTACTTATGAATCAGTACAGCCATGCTTTGTTCTGCATGAGTGTTTTAATAGAGCGAGTGTAATATAAGGATCAGGTGGGCTCGTGGGAATGGAACAAAAGGTTTTGTAAAATTAAAGCAAAATAATTATAGCTCTAGGTGCAGAGCGAGCATACTCCAGCAGTTGATAGCAAGGACCTGCTCAGAATGGAGAAGGGAGGGGGCATGCTGGAAGTTTTTTCCTTTTTTTTTATTCACTAACAAAGGCTTTTAATAGGTAACAGTTGTAAAGCGTCTTTGAAAGTAATTAATGCACCCACACAAAAATTTATTAAAATGAAAATTTAAGGAATTGTCTAAAGTGAATTAATTAACAAAAAAAGAACATCATGCCTTTCTTATTTTTTAAAGAAGGAGAGAAGGTTAAGCAAAGCAGATTTTTGTGAGATTCGATTTGAAACTGTTCCTGGTTTATTTAGTATCTGACTAGCCCTGAGAGAGAGAGAGAGAGAGAGAGAGAGAAAGAGAGAGAGAGAGAGAGAGAGAGTGAGTTAGTGGGATTTATTATCTATCTCCTTTAGAAATACTAAATTGAGACAGACGTAAAAATGGGTATTAATTTGCTGTGTGTGAGGCTCACAGTCTCTCAAAATCATGATATTGCCTTGTAAAATGACCAAAGTTTTTAATAAGTTTCAGAGATCTGTACAAAGCAGATTGTAGTGTTCACAAGAGGAGAAGTGTGCCTGTGTTTTTCTCCGGTGGCCCTCACCATCCCGCACTGCCCTAAGCAGGCCGGCAGAACTGTACTTCCTGCTGCGGCCTCATGGAATACAAAAGGAAAGCTGCACAGTGTGTCATTAGTAATTTTTAGTGTATTTTCTGTCTCTATAGAAAAAAAATTAACTGCATTTAGCCTATTTCTACAAGAATTTTTAATCACTATATTTGTATTTCCTCCTATTTTCTTTGGTGTTATTTCATCCTGTGATATAATTATAAAGCAGGATATGTACAGCCTGCTGAGAATTTACCCTTCACCGTGAGAACCATTTCTAGTTGATTACAAAAGTATCCATTTTTCTGCATGTTGTTGTTACACCTCAAAAAGTTTTAGGTTATGAACTTGAGTATATCTTCCAAAGTCAAGTTCTAAATCTTCCATGCTTAAACAAATCATTGGAAGTTACTGCCTTTCTTCCAGTATTGTTATATTCTGTTGAAGCCTGAATCTGGATGTACAAAAATGTGAATAAGAAAAAAAATTAATTTTGGAAGGTACTTTGAAAAATAGCTCTGATGATGCATATAAAAATACCTAATTGTAGGCTAGAAAATAATTTCCTTTAAAGATAAGGTTATAAGACAACATGGAGCACACCCTAGTAAACATATGATCTTTGAATTTTAGATATGTTTGTGTAGATTTTCTTTACCTTCTTTTCACTGTCTCTTAAATGACCATTATCATCATATTGTTATAAACCTTTGAGTATTCTAATATTTTTCTTTCTCTTTTTCAAGATGGGGATTTAATTGGTGTGAGTAATGTTACATTAGTAGGATAGTATTCTTTCTTGCCTGCGAGGAAAAGGCATATTTGTGAAGCCTCTTGGTGAGGACACTCTGCACTAAGCAGATAGACACTCTTATGATCTTTGTCCTTCAGTTCTGTATCATTAAAAAAGAAAATCAAGGAAAAAATGTGTTTGTAGGATACCAAGAAACTACTGTGTTCATAATAGTGGTTCCTGTTCCAGCTCTTCACCGTATGCTCTTAAATTGTTGTATATATTGGCCATTGAATTGGAATGTCTATTGCTGCTGTAACAAATGACCACAAACTTAGCAGCTGATAACACTACAAATTTATTATTTTATAGTTCTGCAGATCAGAAGTTTGGGTTGGCTCAACAGATTTCTCTGTGCCAAGTTTCACAAGATGAAAATTAAGTGTCAGATGGCTGGCTTTTTTACTGGAAGGTCTAGGAAGAATCTGGCTCCGAGCTCACTCTGTTCCTTGTGGTTGTGGGACTGTGGTCTCTATCCTGAGGAAGACATCCTTAGTTTCCTGCACAGGGGTCCCCACATCTCGGTGCCGGCAAGAGTGTCTCGAATCATTATCACACTTAGAATCTCTCTGACTTCCCCTTTACCACATCTTTTTCTTCATGTTCCAGCCAGAAAGAAATGTTCTCTACTTGTAAGATAATTAGATTCGACCCATCTGGATGACCTAGGATATTCTCCCTACTTTAAGGTCCACAATCTTAATTATATCTACAAAGTCCCTTTTCCATGTAGCATAACATTTCACCATATTCTGAAGGTTCTGGGTATTAGAGTATGGTTGCTTTTGGGGTGCAATTGTTTAGACTACTATCGATGAATTCTAGAAGAATAGTGACTTTTATTATATATATCTAAATTATTCTGGGTATTCATTTTCTGATCTAGAAGTAGAAGAAAAGACTCAATATGAATACTTACAAAATCTGCCAGTACATTTCTCCTAACAAACATTGATCCTTATATATATCACTGAATTTGGTAAAAGTATTTTTTTCTCACCTGATACATAGAATAATGAGGGCACAGGAAACCAAGCTGACCATTAAGACCTGAGCTAGACTGGAGGTTGTCTGGATTATGGTACAGGTTTTATTATCAGCACCCTTTTATTCTCCATGCTAGAACCATAGTAGTAGCCCACCTGAGAAAGGGAAGCCAAAAGAAGCCAATATTGAGTGAACCAGAAATGGCGTTGCTGAAATACTAGTAAAGATGATTTAGCTGGCGGGCTGGGATGCATGCAGTTATAATTTGCCAGGAATAGGAAAATATCCAGTCTCTCCCTGGTATCTAAGAAAGTGTGCTCTGGTAAGTGCAGACCTGACACAAAGCAAAGTGAAATTAGTCAGATAGATGGTAGCATTTCAATTCAAGGATTGGCAAATTGGTCTTAAGGACACAGTAGTAGGAATCCAAGTTGAATAAGGACCTCAGTTTACAGCTAAAATTAAAGAGGAAGGGTCTAGCACCCCAGGGAAAAGGAACCAGAAATAAATTTTTTGATTTGATAAGATCAAAAGGAAACAAGGTCAAAGGGAGATAAGGGAGAGTAACTGGGGACAAGGTTCATCTATACTTCACAGTTTTGCTCCAGGTGGGTTCTGAATTCTGGGATACAAGAAAGATTAATAATTTTTTGTCAACACGTGCCACTACTGAATCCATGATTAAGAATAAAGTGCAAGTTTAACTTGATAGTATTGTTTTCTAGTAATATGAGTAAATAAATACATATTAGTTTCCATATACATATGCATGAATGCACAGATACACATGTGTCAGTTGTAGAGACTTTATGTAACATATTCAATATACATTTAAATATATCTATGTGTACCTCTAAAACAGCTAATATATTTTGTTTAACTCTAGTGAATCCACCAAATCCTGGTGTGGGACACAAATGTCATGGACATGAACTCATTTGAGGGTATAAAGCATTTTCCTCATTTTCAAAGTAAGGTGACACATCAGTTGTAACACATATGTCCTAACACATAGGTTATATGTAATGAACATATCTTGAGTGAAGTATAGGACAGCAGAAAAATCCAAATACTGGGGTTGTAGTCTTTGCTTTGCCACATGTTACATATGTGATTTTAAACATGTCACTTAGTCATTTATAGCCTCAGTTTCCTCATTTATAAGATAAAATAACTCTCCTTCCTATTTACTTTCCATTTTTGGTACTCAAGTCAGATGTGTTAAAGATACCCTAAGGCATTTAAAGATTATGGAATACTATGAAAATTATAATGTTTTAAACAAATGTAAACAATCCTCAATATTACAGTTATGGCATGGTCTTTGTCTTCAAATATATACAGTCTAATTAAAATGTTAAAATTAGATTATTCCTTTTTTTTCATTTTGTTGCTAGGTCGTCTTCATGTCATTTCTTATGTGTCTGATGAGTTACTATTCACAATATTAAATAGCACTGGTTTTCAATGGTAATATTCAAAATCAGGACAGTATTACATGTCAGTGCATTACCAAAGGCAATTAACAGGAGGAATGTAAAGTTAATGATTAATGATTAATATTAAAAATATACAGAATCACTAAATACTATAGATCTTTCTCTATGTTTTCTTTATTTTTGTTAAATAGTTCATTAGTAAAGTCATAATTTGTTCTAAGTTCCAAAAATAATGAAAACAATCAAAAGCTTAAAAGTTGACTTGGGAACAAGAGACATCTTTTTTATGTGTTTGTTGGTTGGTTTGGTTCATTTTATTTCCCATTTCTCCATGTCCCTATTCTCTCCTATTTATTTTGGCTTGGTCCTGATTCTAGAGCCAGTGGGGCTTTACATTGAACTAGTGGGTGATTGGAGTGCAGGGATCAGCACAGAGTTTATATGAACCCTTTGACAATGTATGCAAATATACTTTATATGTATGTATATGAATATGGTTATGTATACTTTATATGCTTTTGTAAATATGCCCTTTCTTTCTCCCTTGGAGAGGACCATAACCTTTTTTTTTCTCAAAGGGCCACATGAGCTTAAAAACACTTGGACCCAGTGCATTTCAAATTTTGTACTTAAGTGAACATTAATTGAAAGGAGAATTTTTCCTCCTCCACTGCCCTTTCAACTATCGTAGCTGCGTCCCAAACATTCGGATCATGTAGTGAGGAAGGAAGACCAGAGGGCCAGCCACTAAGAAAGGGATGAGAGAATACCTCTGTTAGTGGCTTTCTCTCTCTTTCTTTCTTTCCTTCTTTCCCACTTTCTTATTTTCTTGCTTTTATGCTCAATCACTCAATCATTTCCCTCCCTTCATTCCTCCCTTCTCCTTTCACTACTTTCTCTCCATCCCCTCTTCCTTCCCTCCTGCCTGCCTGCTTGCCTGCCTTCCCCTTTTTCTTTTCAATTACTTCTCTTCAGAAGGGAAAGTTTGAGTAAGCATTACTTTGAGTAAGGGCCAAAAACATTTTTTTAATGCTTTAACATTATCCCTTTTCTCCTGCCCTTCTCATTTCTTTTCTTATTCGTGTGAATTTATTCATTTTACTACTATCTCCTTTTGGAGAGCATTCTTTCCTATCCACCAGAAGTAGTGAAACTCTGCAAAAGGCATTTCTATAGCAGAAATCATTCAGAAATCAGTAGAAAGAAAAGGTAATACCCACATAAAAAATATCCCTCACCTTCCTTTTCAACATTTTCATTCCCTATTTGAACATCAGTATCTAAGCTAAAAAGTCCCCAAATGGGAAAAAAAAATAAAACAAATAATTAAATTGATTTGTGAATTAACATAGAAGATAGATGAAATTAAATGGTAATTCTTCTATTTAATGATATAATTGAGTTATTTTTGAAACGGAGACAAGGCCAGCTCCAGCTCCTGTGAAGAAAAGAAAAAGATTACAGTTTTGACCATCCTGAGTAACAACTTTCTATTCCCTTGAAGAGTGAATAGCTCTCTTCACTTTTTCATTTCATCCAACATCTCTGTACCATCATTAATTTTTTTTTAGAGAGAATGAGTTTGGGAAAGAAAGAAAAAGACAATTGTTATTATGGATTTCTGTTGGCAATTGAAAAATGTTACTGTGCAGAGTTTTCCCTGTACCCTCTTCTTGTAGGATTTGAATTTTCCAGTTGGATTGACTTGACTGTCAAAAAGTCAAGTTGATTTTTCTTTCCCAGATTAAGTTGATAATTGGCTGAATAAAATGTTAAGAACAATTAGGAGAGGTAGGATTTTAAAGCTGTTTAACACAACAAACTTTATGGGACTATATTACCCTTGTTTATTTTTTATTTGCATTTTTTGTAACTTCTCCAGGGAACACTGTATAAAGGTAAAGCTTCCTGTTTCATGATGTATTTTATTTCTTCCTTGACCTACCTGCCATAACTGCTTAGTTTATGCTTAAAGAAGAAAAAAGAAGTTTCCATTCCACAATTGAATCCTTTAAAAAAAAAAAGTCAAAGTATAGTCTTTCTTATTTACACAAAAGCATTCAGAGCACCAGTTTTAAAGAAAGCTTAATTCTTAGGCTAGGTGTTTTTAACTCTCTTCCTGTTCAGAATACAGGATTACCACAGTCTCTTGTCTTTGTTACCACGTGCAGACTTTTTATCATTGTCTGTGCCCATTTCAGATTGAGTCTCAGTACCAGTTAGCCTTGTTTCGTATTTTCTTTCCCCTCTTCCTTCATCTCAGTTTCCTTATTCTCCCCCAGTATTTTCCATGCTTAGAACTGTGTGTAGCTTCTCATCTGCATGAATACCCCTTAATATCAATATGAACTCAAATTCCATTTCTTACTTGTTCCCTTCTACGTAGGCAGCCTCATTCAGATAATTTTTCCTGGTAACAATCCCACCCTCATTAGGATATGTATTTTAAATGAATAAATAAAAATAAGTTAATATTTGTCTACCTTGCTAGTTGAAATGCTCATTAGAGGTTAGAGACTCTTTTCTTTGGTGTCTTCTATGGAGTGCACATCGCATTGTCTTTTTAGGGAAGATGGCAACATTTTGTTGAATTAGCAAAAATTAAAAACTGTATGTCCCATGTGTATTAGTCATCTAGATGCCACTCAAACATTAAATGATTTATTTATTTAAAACATATTAATGGCACTTTTTTCTGCAATCAATCTTATATTTTTCAACCTTCTTAAACAAGGTGTTCTGAACATGGTTTAATATTTACATAGTGATTCCTCAATCATCATCATTGTATTAGTTTCCTAGGGCTGCTAAGTTAAAGAACCACAAACTGGGTTTCTCAGACAACAGAACTGTATTCTGAGTCATGGTGGCTGGAAGACCAAGATGAAGCTGTCAGCAGCGTTGGTTCCTTATGAGGGCTGGGAGAGAGACTCTGTCCCAGACCTCCTGCCTAACTTCTGATGGTTTGCTGGCAGTCTTTGGTGTTCTTGGTTTGTAAGAGCATCTCCCTGATTTCTGCATTTATCTTCTTACAGTCTTTTCCCTTTGTATGTGTCTATATCCAGATCCCCCTTTTTCTGAGAACATCAGACCACCCTCTTCCCATATGTCCTCATCTTAATTAATTATATCTGGAATGACCCTGTTCCAAATAAGGTCACATTCTAAGGTACTGGGGATTAGAACTTCAACATAGCAATTTTGAGGGGACACAATCCAACCTATGACAATTAGGAACATTATTTTGTGCAGGTGGAAAGCTCTATCACATTGGTTTTTGAGAGACTCAATTATAAACATGTTTGCAAGGTATGCATAGCTCTCAGCCTTGAATACTTCATCCCTTCCCTCCTCTCTCTGTCTCCTCTTCACTCAGAGATACAGAGTGGTTACTGCTTACAGTTACCATTGTGCTTTCTTCTGGAAGTGTCCCATCTTCCCATTGAGCATGAATGGAGTCCCAATATCTGTTGCTGTATATTAAAGAAGAATATATTGGTTCTAAGTTAAAGTCTCACTGATGAATAAAGATGAATTTGGGCAATAGTGTATATTTTATAAAATCATTTTAAGCTTTTCAAGGGCTCTATTTTCCTTTTCTGGGTTCTCTACTGTGTTAAATAGAGAAAGGCCTCTAAGTGAATCTGAGCATGCTGGACTATTGAGGTATGAATGTACTTTTTTCTCCTAATATATATGTAAACTGAAGAAATATCACTAATAAAAATATTGGAAATTGAATTATCTTGACTACTAGTTGCCCAAGATTTTACCCATTAATGTAGGAAAGTCAGAGTTTTCCTTAGAATCGTGTAGGGCGTGAAATCTGAGTAGAAAGAAATTATGCTTTTGTGTGATTTGTATAGGGTTTATCTTACTGAGATGTTCAGTAAACATATTACTAGCACAGCATTGTATTGAAATCAGATGCAGGGAGTGGATAAGGAAATGTACACATTCAATTTTTACGAGGTAGTCCTCCTCAACAGGATGAGGGGTCTGCACCTGGGGGTGCAGACCTACCAGGAATGGCCCTTGGGCTTCTCAGGGCACCATGCTACTGAGCCACCCACTGTGGCAGAATCCGGTTTTGGCAGACAGAGCCAAATCGGCTCTTTGATCCTTGGGGTGGGTCCTGCCACAGTAAGTGGCTCTGTTTGTTTTGCCCCTCCCTTTGGTCATTACTGCGCCCACCTGGCATTATAGGACAAAAAAAAAAAATGAGAGGTGGGAAGGGGTTGTGAGGGGACACTTCAGGAGCACAACTCTGCCAAGTAGGAAAAGCTGCTTAAAGAGTTCTGGTTCTACAAGCACATGTATGACATTTCTGCCAACCCATTAGTGAATACATTTTATTTTCTATGTCATTTAGCAGTCTACTAAAAATCACTTTCCTTGATTCTGTTTTCTCATTCCTGGGGTCTTTGATCTACCATAAAATGTGGCCACACAAGTTAAAGGATTTCTCCTTGTCTTTTAATAGGCTTGCTTCATAAGTAAGTATCTAACATGCTTGGAAATCTTTACTTCATTTTATGCCTCAATATTTTGAAAGCAATTCCTCTACTATATTTAAAAATCAGTTTTTAGTGGGTTGATGATATTGGTCAAAATGTCAACATTGTATGAAATTTTTGTTGAAAGTTCTAATAGATTAGGTGATCATTTCTCCATTTCAAGACACTGATGGAAAATATAAACATGACTATACCCATTTTTTAGCTGAAAAAACAGAGACGCTGAGGTGCTAAATATGTTATTTAGGACTGTGCGGGATGTTAGTGTCTGCCAATTTGATACTGGTAGTAACCTTCAGATATTCTGAAATTTAGGGTTTTAGCTTATACTCTATGAGATGATCAAAATATTAGATCCACATTGTCTTCTTAATGTCCTTTAGGTAATATAGAAAAGACAGAAAATTGAAACATAAGAGGATATTAAATGACTTGTAGGAAATCACATCACAAGGTCACAGGAAAGCTGATAAGATCTTGGACTCCTTTACTCTGAACTAGCTATGGCTAGTTTTCTAACAAGAAACATTTTTCTCCTTCAGGGAATCCCAATTTTCACATTGTAAAGGTTGGAGATTTTCACTGAGGAAGCAATGCCTCAAGGCACTAGGAACTTTTGAAAAACTAAGGTTTTTAACCCGAACCTAGTAAACCAACTATATTGATCAACATTTAACAATTTCAGGATGTTAGACTTCTAAAAGTATTTGTTTAGACAGATATTTAAATTTGAAACTGAAAGTAAATCATTTCCCCCTCCTTCATTATCTAGTTATCACTTAGTAAAACATTTAGAAATTAGGTATTTATATATGTATGCAAAAATGCATACATTTGTAAACTATAAAGTATATGGGATTTATTTGGGAAAAGGTTATAAAAATAGCATCTACTTTGAAGTGCTTCTGTAATAACTTCTGCTTGTCATCATTTTCAACCAGAATATTAAATTCCCTTCTATAAGGCTGAAGACTCAAGCAGTTAATAAAGAAGGAGGGAGCCAACCAGCCAAAATTCATTGTCATTCTTATCACTAAAGTCATTGTTACCAGTGTAGGGAAAAAGCACATGAAGTGGTCTTCTATACTTCAACTCTCTGTCAATTAGGATTTCCAGCTGAGAAATGAGCAGATTCTAGAAAGCTCTGGCTGCCCAGGTGAGTGTGGTGTAGGCATTCCCTATGCTCACTAACCCATCTGCTAGTTTTCCCATACAAACCTGATCTCAGCCAGAGGCCATAGAATAAGGACCAATTATGCAAGGTCTAAGAAGTCACTTATCCCAAAGAAATCCCCAAAGGAGAAACTTTACATACATTTTCAAGTAAATGAGAAGAGTCTTGGGAAAGCCACTCCAGTGACTCCTCCATGAAGAAATAATCCCATTTCACCTAGAACCAGCTTTGTCACCATCAGTAAGTGTGTGTTCCAATAATATTTGCTCCAGTAGTCAGAAACTGGAGATGGCTGGACTTAATCAAGGTCCAGAAGAGAAGAAAATATGTGAAGAGGGCATCGGAGTGCCTGGAGTTGGAGAATTCTGGCTGCCAGCTGGTGGTTAGTTAAGTTAGCAGCATTGGGTTATCTGAGGAGAGCCTGTGATTGTGCTGAGGGGTGGCTTCCCCCAGTGAATCCCATTTGCTTTTCCATCTCCATTAAATAAGATGTAATATTTATTATAGTTTTTTTCTATTATTAACTGGTAAATTCCTATGTCTTCTATTTTGTCTGTCAGCCGTTTTCTTAAACACAATCATTTGGCTATATTATAAACATCCTCAAAGGATATTCAGCCAGATTACCAACTCCAATTTGCATTAGCTAAGACTTATTTACCTTTATTGTCTAAGGCAGCCTTAGATTATCTATGTGTGATTTAATCTAGAAATAGTGTGTCTTGGTTGTATCTGATAAGCTCTAACTTTGGATGCTTGAAATGCCATGTTTTGTGCACCTATTCAGAGCTAGTTGCTCTGCTGTGCACTTTATGTACACTATGTGCTTTAATTTTCCCAAGACACCATTTTAGAGATGAGAAAACAGAGCCCTAGACAACCCAGTTCATTTGACCGAGGACACTCAGTAAGTGGCCAAGCTAGGATTCAAACGTAAGCCATTCTGACTTAATGCCCTCTTCCCTTTTTTTAGACTCACTCAGTCTGCTTCTAAAAATGGAGACGTTTCTGAATTATCTTCGACAAGTCTATGGAGTTTTAACAAGGGAGAAGGGGGCTGTCATGTCATATGGCTTTATGGTGCTAGTTTTTATCACCTAAAACATTCCAGCTTGTTGTCTGGTAATCTCTCAGTGCAGCCTCCTAGCCTGTTGATACCATAAACACTATTTTCCAGTTTTATTTTGTGAGACAAAATAAACTTAATTTTAACATAATTCTCAAATTAGCCTAAAAAGCACATTAATTCTGCTAGATTAAAATTAATAACACACACTTGTGTGACTATGTAACTATAAAGTAATAGAACTGATCTTTAGTGGGTGTTAGGGGCACTGGTCTCCGTACTGAGAATGAATCCACGTAGTACGTATCCAGTTTCCCTACCTGGGAGTCGTATAATCTGTTAAATGGAGATGGCACTAGGATTTATTCATAATATCGTTATGAAGATTAAATAAGATATTACGTGCAAAGTTCCAAGATCAGTTCCTAGCAAATTATAAGCACTCCATGAGTGGGAACCATTACTATATTGAGCATTATAGAAATAAAAATCAAATAATTACTGGCAAGTACATGATACATAGTAGGAGCTCAATAGTTATTAAATGGATTAATACCTGGTATAAGTTCTTTAAACTGACTATGTGTTACTGATCTATAGCAAATGTAGTATTCTGGCTGCTGCCTCACATTTTGAATTTAATATAAAACAAAATGTTCAATGTCATTAAGAATTCTACACAATTTGCAGGAGTACTTATTGATTCTGATAAAGCCTTTTGGGGGAGTCGAGGGTATCATTACTTTTCCTCAAGATTTTTACCCTTAGTACAGTATAGCATGCCTTTTGTGACTAGAGTTGTATGTGTGACCACCAAGTGGATATAGATTTTCCTCTTTCTTTAATGGTCATGTAGATATGATTTATCTTATGGTACAGTGAAAACAGAAGCTGTACAAGTATGTACAGTAAAAGAAGATAAATGGCCTGGAAGAAACAAAAAGACAGGTGTGTCACAAATGCTTCCTACTTGTCTGACCCAATGGAAACTCACTGAAGATAACACATTAAAAGTAAGGAAGATGTACATTGTCACTATTTGTTCCAGTTCTGGAGATGCTGCATACTTTTTTTGATGATCTCAAGATATTATAGTTTGCAGGAGTTTTTCTTCCTTTGTTAATTTATTTTTAAATCCTGAAATGTTTGCTGTTATGGATCTGAAATTATCATGCTTTAAATACTAGTTTCTAACTAGTCATCTAATTCTAGTAAGAGTTTTAGAAAGAGTTCAAAGGTTTGCCTCTCCCTAGAATATTCCTCCTACCAGTCAGTGATAGGCCCACTGAACCATTAAAAATAGTCCATATATTACTTCTAGGAGCTTTGCTTACTACTTTTATGTATATTTGTATCATTGCTCTTGCTATATTATATTATTGTGTTTTCACTTTAGATATGTGTTTTCTCTTTTAGAGTCTAGTGACTAAATTGTAAGCTTGTTGAAGACAAAGGCTATATTATTATTATTTTACTATCTAGATATCCACTATTACTACTTAGTTGCTCCTAGCATAAAGTATGTGTTCAATAAATATGTATCCAATAAATTAATGAGGGTCATGAATAAAATTTCCTATGTTTTTCAACTGCTTATGAATGTTTTAACTTGCTTATGAACAGATTGATACGTTTCTGAGTGTTCTGGTCACATTGGGGGAAACTTTCTAATCTTTGGAAAAAAATTTTTTTTACCTGTTCATGTTCTTTGCTTTTAGTGTGACCATCTCTTTTGCATGTGGACTCAGGTGTGCTATCAAGTACTGATTACTTGGTTGAACCACAAAGGCGGTGTTACAAATCTTTATTTTTATTTGCACACTGTTTGGTGGCTTTGTTCAAGCACATTATCTGCAAGTGGAAAAAAAATACATGGGTTGTGTCAGTTCACTGAAGAAGTCTTACTTCCATAAAAAGCTCTCAGCATTTAATACACTGCCTGGCATATAGTTGGGATTCAGTAAATATTTGTGGAATGCATGAACAAATCAGCCATTATTATTAACTATTTTGAGGATGAGGTATGAGATTTCTTTTAAAAAAGACTAAATGAAATGCCCAGTGTCAGACAGCAGAATAAGAGTGTATCTGACACTCCTAATTTTTACCTCTGTGTTTCTAGACTGTTACGCAGGCTCACTGAGAAGTGCCTTATATGTCTGATTTCTCAACTTCACCCTGCAGTAAACTTTTGCAATCTGGAGGCTAGAGACCTCTTTTGTAAATGGTGTCTGCCCAAACTGCGTTGGCACCGAGGAGGCCTTACCAGATAAAGTGGAGGAACATATGGCTCCCATCTGAATACAAATTGGTGGACATAACGTGGTAATTCAGCTGAGATGTCCTCTATATTGTAAACTGAAAGGGTATGATTAGAGGTGTTTATAAACGGCGTCTGAATTTTCCCCATACACCCCTCCCCACCCCCTTTCACTGTAGTTTTATCGGCCTGAATCATAGCCATCTAGCGTCCCAGTCTCACTGTGTTATTTGTTAAAATGGCCAGCGTGAGGAATTATTAATTAAAGCTAACAAATCACCCTGACGAGCTGTGCCCTGGCATGGCTGAAGGGTGATTGGCGAAAGTGTTCTCCTTTGGAGAAAAGACTTTTTGTGCTCGTGACGCAGTCAGGGACGGATTATTGAATATGCAAGTTAGAAGAAAAATCACAGGACAAGCAAATTGAGTATTTACTGGCAAATAATTGCTCTCTTAAGCTGTGGCTCTCTTCCTAAATTCTTAACATTCCCGAGGGTTAGAAAGAAACACAGAAAAATGCATCGGTACAGAGTACATTTCAAAAAAAATACATAGACTGATGTTTCAGACTTGTGCAGGTAAGTGTGATTGTGTGTGCATGGAAAGTGAAAGAACAAGGGGAAGCAAGGGAAAGATGGGGGGAGTTTTTAATCTGGTGGGCTTTTAAAGTCAATTTGTTGTTTATTGGAATACTGCTTGGTGTATTTCTAAGTTGACTGAGAATTTAGTTTCAGTCCTGCATTTGTGGTGAAAGTTAGAGAAACGAGAGAGAGCGTTTTCTCAGAGTTACTTTATGTCTTTATCAGCAGAAGGATATGTGTTAATATTTTGCCCAATAATAGTTTTATACTTTGCTCGGATATTTGTGGATATATGTATAAAGTTATCTCCTGAATTAAAGGTCTTTAGTTATTCTCAGCATTTAATTATGACCTGTTTTAACAGTGCCCAGACACATTTGGATACAACTATTGCATTTATTTTTCAAAGTAAACTCAGTTGTGCATTTGCACCAAGCTAGTCCTTGTTCAGAATTTCGAAAGGGACATCACAGTTCTGGAATAGTTACTCAAATGCCAGGCTTCTGTAATAACAAAAGTGTCCTTATTATCAATTGTGTGTTCTTTTTATCTGAAATGTTGATCATGCTTTTGAGTTTTGTGGACATTGTGAAATAAGGGAGACTAGTTTAGAGGCTATTTCAAAACCAAATTTAAAAACATCAAAATATAAGTATATAAATAAAATAAAAATATAAATAAAGGCTCATTCTATATGTAAAATGTAGACAGTAAGAAACAGAGATACTCTACTAAGTATAGCTAGTTTATATGAACAGCATTATCAAAATATGTATATCCACTGAGGATAAATTTCATATTCTGTGAAAACCTAGAAAATTTGCTTTCATTGACAACAAACTGTTTTTGAAATGAGAATAATTGGCTGGTGAAATAGCATTTTAGGGTTATAATAACTATGAATAACATGGATTTAAAACAAAGACATAAACATAATTTAAACCAAATTAACTAATTAATAATTGCAAAGTGCTTTAATGATAAAACTATCTACATGATAGTAATAATAGTGGGAATAATAATAAAAATGGAAAATCTGGCAATCACCCAGAAATTAGATCAGATGATTCAAAAAGTTTTAGAGAGTATGAAATTTAAAATATAAATATATGAAACTTATATTTTACCTTAGAATCTCTTTCTTGAACCACACAATATTGTGTTGGTCAGAATTTTTCCTTATTATATCTTTATTAAAAAGTATCATTTGTCTTAGTAGGTAGAATAGAGCTCATAAGATAGTTTATAAAAATATTTTTTTAAGGTTTAATTCCCACTGGATAACCTTCTGTCCTCAGATTTCCTCCTTAAAGTTTCTTGTGACTATTTGAGGGCACAATTTGGTCCATTATTTTGAAATAGCAAAGGGGGCATTTAAAGCATATGTTCAGAGACTAAACCATCTGCCGGCTTTATTATGAATACCACAGAATTATGAGGACTTGGAAAGGCTCAAAAATTGAACCAGAGTTCTGTGAAAGATTTTTTTAAAAAAAACTATAGCACTTTGATTTTTAAAAGTGTTTTGCAACCACTTACTTTTGCTAAGTATTTTCATGAGACTTTTATGGGAGAATAGTATCATTGTACCCTTTTGATATGTAAGGAACACCAGCAAAGTGTAGTCAAGTGACATGAACCTATGGAAAGGTAATAGTAATATTTTCTTTTTGATTTAACCTACTAAATTTAAGTGCCTTATGGAATTTGGGGTTGACTTGTCAATAGTGAAACTCTCAGTGAATTGGAGAAACATAAAATGGTGACTGCTGGAACAAAAATGAAGTCCAGCTGCTAGCTTCTGGACTGTCTACAAATGAGTTGCAAGAGATGTGCAGAGGTCAGACTAAAGAGCACTTCTATAATCAAATTGTGATGTAACGGAAGTATGAATCAGCTATTGGTTGCCTAGGCTGGGGGGAACCCCCCTAAAATAAGCATAACTTGACATTATTCCAGGGTAGTACTATGTTCCTTTGGTATCTAGAAGGATATGAGATCTAGAAATTAATATAAAAACAAAAATCACATTTAAATCCCAAACATAATGGCATTGCAGCCCAGAGCCATCACATAAAGACAAATCAAGATGTGTATCATTGTCAAGATATCTAGTGCCCAATTTGACTTCTTTTAACTTACCTACATTTTACTAAAATCAGTCTGAGACTAGCTAGATCATTATTACAGGAAATGCAGAAAATAGACTAAACCAGCTTGACTCTAAGCTTTTGGTGTTGAGACGACTTATCAGTCCTTGTTGCTTAATGAAAATTATTTAATTAAAAGAAAATAATAATGGAGGTAAAGGACTGAGTCATTTGGTTTGAAGATTCTAAATAACGTGTGTGTAAATACATATAAGTAAATAATATCTATACACATATTACTACATGTATACAGATAAAATTTTGTAAAAGCAAAATGTTTTCAAAATTGTGTACTTTGTTAGGCCGATTAAGCCTAGGACTTTTTTTGTACAGTTAGTCTAAAGACTGAACACACATATTTTAACACTGGTATAGTTGGCTTTCTGTTCTTGAGGGATGTGAGAAGTAATGATCTCGTGCTGAGAATACCTATGTTGAAATTCATATGGATTTTCTTATAGAGATATCTTAATTTTATGCCTCCCTAAATTGCAGTCCTACAAATAATCAAGTGAATATATTAGCCCAAAGACTACAAAATATCTCCATTATTTCAGGAGGTTAGTTAGTTGTTTTCTTTTTTTTTTTTAATTTTGGGTGAGTTTGATATATATACCTAACACACACACACACACACACACACACACACACACACACTTTTTGTTCTGTTTTTTTCATTTCTTTATGCCACCTTGTTCCAATGAGGGAATTAAAATGGCTGACAAAGGAAACAAAACAGACAATACAGTGAAATCTATGAACTGGATGTAGATAAGAACAATTAAAAAAACCATAAACAAGGGCAAGGACATGAAAGTGGACATCAGGAGTGAATCAGCATACAAATTACATTCAGAGTAGTGCTACACATTTGCCTTTATACTTCCTTGCAGCCAAAACAAAGAGAAAACCATGACAGGCATTCCAACATTCATAAGAATAATAACATAAATTCCCCCATTGATTGCTAGAGCTCTTAAAAAATGACCGACCCAGTTTTTAGAGAGCTCAGTGGTAAGACAACTCCCCTTGAAAACAATTACATGCTGCAGAAACCTAAAGGCCAGGACAGAAGCAGAAGCCATACCTTCCCTGGGACATGTGTGGAGAAATAGACTAACCTTCTTTCAGTCGTAGAGGATGAGTTTCTAGGGGAGGAAAAAAAGCTAGTTAGTGCAATGATGTTGGCAACCCCAAGATCTTATGGCAAATTGAGAGTTAAGGGGGGGGATTTTAAAAATATTTCATATAAATATATATGTATATTTTATTAGCAAACCAAAGGTTTAGAAGGCACTAGCATTTATCATAGCCATTAAAACACATTTTATCGATTAAATCTCTTGAATCAACATTGCTTCCCTAAGTTGGTCATGAAACACTCCTGCCCTGCTGACACTCTTCCACTTTTATTTTAAGCTCACTGCCAATCTTTGTCAAGTTTTCAAAAGAACCTTTTCTAGCTTACAATGTAATGTTTCTTGCCCTTGCATCCTCCCCTGGTTCATTTTCAAAAGTTTTCTCAAACTGCCTGGTCTTTTCACAGGTAAATTTGATGGTTAAGTCACCTTGAATAGGCTACTCTATTCTCCATATGGAAAAGGTGAAGCATAAGAATTTTTGTTCACATTATCTTTGTAACCCAATCCACAGTAAGTAGTCCAAGGACCACCTGTATCAGAATTTCCTAGGCTGCTTGTCAAAATGAGGATTCCTGGGCCTCATTCCAGAATTTCTGAATTAGAAGCTCTGAGGAGGGAGTCTGGGGATCTATAATTTAAAAAGCTACCCAGCTTAGTTATGCACACTCAGGTTTGAAAACCACTGTTTCAAGATTTTGACTTCAAAATTTCTGGTATATGAGCATAAAACAGAGGATTTCCATACCACAGTTTATGAGAGTTTATTATATTAACACTAACGAAAACACTAATGCATGTTCAATTTAATAAGTGATGATTACCTGCTAATAAAATTGGAAAGATCAAGCTTAGAGAAACTCTGCATTTGAATCCTTTAAGTCATATCTCAGAGTTCTATAAAACATTATTTAATTTTTTTCACTACCATTTATTGAAAACTACTATATGGTAAGTCATATGTTGTCTGGTACTAGAGATACAAAGATGGAGAGGAACAAGATAGTCTTTTGTCTGGAAAAAAAAAACCTCATAATCTAGGGTAGTTTATTATCACTGAAATATTTTCTTCTCCATACTGGGGTGAGTATGAATTGCCACAGAATCTCCTGTTGAGCAAAACTCAAATTTGCATTGTATCGTATCAGTATAAGTACACATTTGCTGGTAACAATTTCATATAGAAGGATCGTGCTACAATTTAGAAACTGTAAAGGTTTACTTACGGTAAACCGTATAGGGTCCACCATCTTCCCTCTCAGCAGGAGATTGTATCCCCCAACACTGAGATGGGAGGTATCACTGGGCCCTTCTAATTCCATTTCTCCCCTTGCCACTCAGTGACTTGTTTCTGCTCTACTTTTTGAGAGGAGGGAAGAATGTGTGAGTGTACCTGACAATTTGAAGACTCGATGTCTCATTCCATGGCCCCTGTAGGGGCTCAGCTGATGCAGAGGAAACACTGGAGTCTGTCTGGCAGCGGCCTCTCTAGTTGGCAGGGAGGGCACAATGTGGAGGGTCTCAAGCTGCTCTCACCTGGTACTCTGCTCCCAAGTCTCCCCAGTGCCAGAAATTGGGTGTCAGTAGGCTTGCAGGGACATACGTCCATGAAGGTACTGGGTAGTTGGTCTGAGGAACAGGATGAGAGCTTGCAATCTCATTGCTGATTCATGTTTTTCTGGAGAGTACTGAAAACACCCACCCCTTTTATTATTTCCAGAAAATATGAGAAATATTGTGACAACTTCTATATCATTTTTAATCCCTTTTTAAAAAAACATATACTTATTGAATATTTAGCACATGTTCTCTTCTAGGAACCAGAAGTACAGTGGTGAATAAAATAAACTTTATACCTTTATGAAGTTTATATTAGGTTATGTAGTATATTAGTGATACGAAGTAAAATTGCTAAATGTAAAATGTAAAGTAATAGAAATATGAAAAAATATGCTTCATTTTTGAGATTTTGCCTACTGCATTTGCCATGGCTTCCAATTATATGATATTTCATAATGCATTTATATGAATCTGCATGTATATCTACCTACCTACCTACCTACCTACCTACCTACCTACCTACCTATCTACCTTAATGCATTTATAAACTTGTCTGGGAACAGACAATTCAGGATACTCCTGGTTCTGGGAAGCCCTTTCTCAGGGAGACCTGTGCATAATGTGAAGGGAGAAAGCAAGGACCAAAAAATGTGCAGTCAACCACAAGATTATTCTTTTTCTGTTCTTTTCTTTTCTTTCTTTTCTTTTTTCTTTTCTTCTTTTCTTTTTCCTTTCCTTTCCTTTCTCTCCTTTTCCTTTCTCTCTTTTTCTTCCTTCCTTCCTCTTTCTTTCTTTCTTTCTTTCTTTCTTTCTTTCTTTCTTTCTTTCTTTCTTTCTTTCTTTTTTTCCCTTTCTTTCTTTCTTTCTTTCTTTCTTTCTTTCTTTCTTTCTTTCTTTCTTTCTTCTTTTCTTTCTTTTCTTTTCTTTTCTTTTCTTTTTTTTCTTTTTTCTCCTCTCCTTCTCCTTCTCCTCCTTCTTGTTCATGGTGTGTGTGTGTGTGTGTGTGTGTTCTGTGTTGTTTGTTTTTAATGAACTGAATGCAAGTCATTCTAGATGCCCGGGGTCTAAGTTAAGGTAAATAAGTTACAGGATAAGTCTTCACAGGACTAACAGTAGAAAAGACAAACAGTTAGCAGTATTATGTAGCTTTGATAAGGTTCTGTGGATGACAGAGTAAGGAGTACTGTCCTAGAATAGATCAGAATAGAGCAACAGGAAAGGTTTCCCAGAGGGAGGCATGTTTTAACTGAGACTAACAACCTAATAGTAAAACAAAACAAAAAAAATTTAAAGTAAAGCTCTAATTTTTCACTTGATCACCTAAGTAACATATGCCCTTGATGAAAATATTTTAGACAATTGGACAACATATTTTTTAAGATAAGGTGGGAAGGGAAATCACCTATTAACTCCACACCTAGAGAAACCATTGTTAACATTCAGCAGATACTTTTATGAACATGTATTATGTTCTAGGGTTATGCCAACCAGCCACCGTCATCTCAGAAGGGAGCATTTTAATTAACAGGCAGTATGAATAGCAGCAACTCAAATTCTAACTCCTGCTAGCTGTCTTCAGATTTGGGCTTATAAACCAGCTGGATCCCATTCTAGCTGATGTAGACAGAACGGCACAAATGCAGTATTCTCCTGCACTCACATGAGAGCACCTACTGTAACCCCTATCTAATGTTGGGGTGTGAGTCAGACTCATTGGGTTCAAATTTTGGCTCTGCTTCTTCTTTATCTGTGTGGTCTTGTGCAAGTTACTTGACCTCTCTGTGTCCCAGTGTTTTTCTCTGTTGAATTGGATTATCAACAGTATAAACTTTATGACTTTGTGAGATATTTTGAGAAATGAATAAGACAGTGCATGTGAAGTGTTAATCACAGTACTTGGCACATAGTAAAGTATTCAACAAATGCTATCATATCATTATTATGCTGATTATTCTTACTATTACTGTTACAGTAATTTTCATTATCAAGAAAACTTGCCGAAAATATATTTTGTCCAGTGCAACTCCATTATCACCACTGAAAAAACAACTCAAAACACATTTCCTACTAGGGGGTAGGTCAGAGATAACATCTTTGCAACACACATTAAGAATCTGGGTTTATAGCTGAAAATTATAATATAATTTAGCTCAGTAGACACATGACATTATGGAAACTAATTTTCTGTTTCTAGGTAGAAATGATGTTTAAATCTGCCTTAAATGACCTTCATGTTACAGATTTTGTTTTAACAATTTGTGACTAACTAGGTTTGTTTTATTAAAAGGAACTTTTAAGTCCAAAGCTGACGTTTTTCACACAGTGCTACATTTCTTTATACCATCAGTAGCTGAAAAAGAGGAGAAAGACAGTTTTAGTTAAAGAGGCATCTTTAGGAAGGAAAATTCTACATTGTAGATCTGTATTTTAACACAATAGTGAACAAAGGTATCTAGCCTGGCATGCACCACATAGTAAGGCGCTTAAAGAATTTTTAAAATTGAATTACATTTTATAAGAAAAGGCATGTGCACATCAATGTAGATGTTGTTGGAATGTACACGATTTTAAGAGAATGATGACACAGGAATAACAATACATTAGAAAAAGCAGTTGTGTGAAATCTTGACAACACTTGATGGTAACTTTCTAAAACTGTAGGCCTGACTCTGTATGAAAGGCAGAACTACATATTGAAAAGGAATGTAGATTCCATACCTGCACAGCCATATTTCTGGTTATCACCTCTACCATTTAAATTATATGTTCATGGATGTGCTCTTTGTGTCTGAGACCTTAAATGAAAAATGGAGCAATAATGGGCTCATTACATGGCATGTGTGTATAGTGCCTAGAAGAGTTCTTGGAACATAAGAAAACTTTTTTTTTAATGTCTTTGATTTATTTTTGAGAGACGGAGAGAGACAGTGCAAGCAGGGGAGGGTCAGAGAGAGAGAAAGATACAGAATATGAAGCAGGCTCCAGGCTCTGAGCTAGCTGTCAGCACAGAGCCTGATGTGGGGCTCGAACCCACGAACTGCGAGATCATGACCTGAGCTGAAGTTGGACGCTTAACCAACTGAACCACTCAGGCGCCCCTCTTGGAACATAATAGGTAAATCAGTAAATGATATCCACTAGTGACAGCAATGACAACAAGAAAACATAAAAGTCCTGGATACAATGAATATAACTTAATCATATAATAATATGTACTTCATATGTATTAATATAAAAATACTACTACTTAAACCTGTCTTGCTTAATGTTTGACACATAGTAGGAACTCTATGCATAAACTTTACCTGTTTAAATACCTTTATGCAAAGATTTGCTTTAGCTATTCTAGTGAAATTAAAATAGAATTCAAAAGTATAAAACTAACTTTATCTCTTGAAAAAATGACAATGAAAGCAAAAGCCACCAAAGGATTCGTTACTAAAATAGTCAAATAATTTGGACTTGATGCAAATAAAGAACAGGGATAACACTCCACTTCAAATAGAAGAAAAAGTGAATTAACTTGAGAAACTCGTGGGTGACCCCTAATTTGAATAGTATTAATTGGAAGTATTTTAAAGATCAAAAGGCTATTATTGCTAGTTGCAGTGGTAGCTACATATGGAAAATGGCTGCAGAGATTCACAATACAAAAATAGTTCATTGCTAAATTCGAAATTCTGTTAATGTCACAAACAGTGGGATGTGAAACACAAATGAATTGTGATGACAGTTGAGTCCCAAGCTGCCTATTTTTTTCCCTCCGAGCTGCCCATATTTGGTTTTATATTTTCCTCAGTCCTGATTTAACCCATCAATATTTGTATTTTCCAAAGCTAGCACCACCTTGGAACATCCACATAAGGATTTTACTCCTAAATGCTTCTCAGTTCCTAGGAATTTTGCTCTCACTGCTTTTCTTCCCACAGGTGTGTATTCTTGAGCCTTTACCTCTCACCCCAGTCAGAGTTTTCATCACTTTTTAATTTACAGTTTTCTGGGACTCGGTATTGCTCCTTATTCCTCTATTTCTCACAGGTGTTTAAAGTGACATGCCTTCCTTCATCTGCAGGGCAGATTTCTTCTCCATGTTGCTTTGACTTGGGGACACTTCCTGTCATCCTGATCATCTGCACTCGTGTCCTGCCATAGTTAAAAAAAAAAAAACTTGATTTTTGAAACGTCTGTCTTATCTTTTGTGCTTGAAGTCTCTGTGATCCTAGATTTGGGGGAACAAGACTAGATACACTATATTATGAACTGAATAAAGCCCCCTTTTAAATGCAGCAATTCTATATAGCTCTTAAGTTAACTTGACTTCAGAGAAATGTCATTTAAAAAGTCTCTGAAGAGTATTGTTAAAGTGACCAAATTATTCCGTCTTAGTGGATTTTGTAGCATGGATACCAGATCAACCTCACAGAGCAACAGGGCTGCCTAGATGTGTTTTATCTGGACCTTACTGCGGGCAGTGATTCGGCTGCGTTCTATTGAGTGACCTCACTACACCAATCATTTTACTTTTAATTTTTAAAACAATCCTGTGACATAGATACCATTATCTTTACTTAATAGGTAAGAAAACTTTGACCTAGAGAGGTTAAATGACTCATTAAAGAGTGGAAATAGGATACAAACCCAGGGTTCTAAGACTGAAACCCATCCATTCTCCATTACCAAGTGCTTGTGCCATTTTATGCTTACCTTATTGGTAGTAGGAAAGAAGTTTATAGGATAATTTAATTGGGGGCATGGCCAGTTTTATCAGGGCAAACAAAGTGGTGATGATATTTTACTGTGTTATCATTTTAAGAGAAACATGAGCCCCAGGCTATGGATTCACTGGATTTCCAGAAGGGTGGAGCACATGAATCCAGGCAGCTTTCTGGACTGCTTCCTTTGGCTTTAGGAGACAGGTTATTACTAGCTCTGAAGAAATTGGGAGCTTACAATGGGTGGTGCATAAACCAAGAGTTTTTGACTTCCTGTGAAAAGCCTTCTGTGACTTGTCCTAGGCCTTTTCATGAGAATTAAAATCTGCTGATTATTCTCAACAATTGTATTCTCAACAATTGTATTCTTTTTTCCACCAACTTTTTGGAAGGATTAGTAGTAGTCGTAGTACCATAGTATTTAGTAATTTTGTAAAGCAAATACTTAATACATTTTTAATCCATTCATTATCAATCTATATATTTCTCTTATGAGCATTAATACCACTTCTAGATGCCTCTTTACAGTTTACAGTTTGGAAAATATATATATAAAAAAAGGCACATTGCTTTTTCCTTAGAGTCACTGAAAATGGAGATGTAATTTAGCCAGTTTCCACATACAGTAAAGCCTTGGTAGGATTACCCTTTAGTTTGAGAATTTATTTCTCAGGCCTGACTTTCTAATGTGCCCTTGAACATTTGGACCATGAGGTGCCAGTTTTCACTCCAAGCCCTGAGATGTTCCTTTGAATAAGGACTTGGGGTTTCGTATAGATTGGTTTAGTGTATCATTGTACCACAGCCACTTACTTCATTTGGGTCAATTCTTCTAAGAGGAGCTCCTGACATTTCCCAAGAATTTGGAGCAAAATTTTAGCTAAAATAAGAAGAAGAAGAAGAAGAAAAGGAGGAGGAGGAGGAGGAGGAAGAAGAAGAAGGGAGGGAAGGGGAAGAGAAAGGGAAAGGGAAAAGACAGGAAGGGAGGGAGGGAGGGAGGGAGGAAGGAAGGAAGGAAGGAAGGAAGGAAAAAAAAACTATAGCAAAAACCTCAGAGCCATCTTTCTTCAAATATTTCCCTGAAAAGAAAAATAGAAAAACTTTATTGTACAATGCTGAGTTTTGGATTGCACAGTATGAAGTTTATCTCTCGTGTTTGCCTCTCCTCCAGTCACAATGAATGTTTCAATGTCTTTCTCTTAAACTTCAGCCATTGCCAATTTTGGTATGTGTCTTCACTGTTTTTCATTACTCTAAATTTGAAATGAGGTAGGTATTTCATTCTTTCCCTTTTTGAAGATCCAGAAAGTTATATTATGTGTTTACCAATAATCACTGTCAAATTTGGCCCCAAATCTTGTTTTTTAAACATCTCCTATAAAGCTGAATACCTTTTCCTATTTTCACCCTTTCTCTTGGTCCCCAAATTCTTCAACTTTTATTTTTCTCTGGAGAGCATTGAGTGCTGGAAATACAAGTGAAAATTAACTGTTTTAGAAGATTAGAATAGGAAAGTGCTGCTTTCAGTTGTATTCAAAATGGACTTCCTGTCATGCTGTTTGTATCATTTTCACAAATGTAATATTGCATATATTACATATATATGGCATATTCATGGGTATTATTAAAAATATGAAGGAAAATGCCTCATATAGATATCTTCCTCCACAATAATTTATTTTAAGTTTATTTATTTATTTTGAGAAAGAGAGAGAACTGGGGAGGGGCAGAGAAAGAGAGAGAGAGAATCCCAAAGGCTCTGCACTGTCCAAGGCGGAGCTTGAACTCTCAAACAGCTAGATCATGACCTGAGCCAAAACCAAGAGTCACACTTAACTGATTGAACTGCCCAGGCACCCCCCCACACACACAGTGAATTTTGAGCATGAGAAAATATCTTTCCAACAGCAAGATATCATGTTGTGCTTGGTAAACTTTAACATTTGCATCCCTTGGTGTCATGTTTATGAAAAATACTGAAGACTTATGACCTCTTTTTCATTTTAGCTGCACAAGCTCACTGTAATACATTTTGAATATAGATTCAATATGGTTATAATCCTAATCATACCACATTTAAAAGCAAAGTTCTAGACTGTGTTTCTCTGCCAACATGACTCCTCAAAGAAAACGAAACCAGCTCTAACAAAACCGTCCTTAAAACAGAGTAAAATGGGGCTCACAAGAGTTGTTTTGAAAAATGGTTTGAACAGTGACTAACAGCCAATTTTTCAAACACCGTTGCAGCCATTTCAGGCTGTAGAGTGGACAGTCCACGGGGGAAAAAACCAATAAAGGGAAAAGATCTCTGTCACAGAAAAAGAAACACTAAAAATACCATTAAGACCACTTCCTTCTCTATGCGTCTATCATTGCATTCCACTAAAAGGTGCTGAAAAATATCAACTAAGTTCTACTAAAATGAAGTTTCCAGACAAGCAAGTCTGTAAATAATTAAAAGAATAAACTAAAGTAGAAAAAAGGGAACGGGGGTGGGGTGGGGAGGAGATCAAGTAATTAAAATGTTAAATGTACCAGAAGCAGAAACCTCTGGGAGAGAAAGAACTTGTTCTTCAAAAGAAGATACTTTCCATCCTTCACCAGTAACACAGAATTGATAGTCTGATAATAGAAGCCCTTTTGGTAGGGTTGGTGGGAAGAACACTGTCTTCAAAAAGGCTTCATGAGGTATTCAGTTGCCCAGGGCAATCTGATCAGAGTGTCCTTGTTTCCAGAATTGAGTAAAACAAATCAGGATGAACAACATATGGTTTAATAGTTAACTTTTAGAACAAGGGACAGGAAGATACTTTTATGCCACGGTCCAGCATTCGTTCCAATCTCATTACTAAGGTCTGTTCTGAGAGCATTTACAGCTTTCCGGAGAGTTTGACTTTGGCTGAATCTTGAAGATAGAAATATAACCTTAACAACCTCCTTGTCCTGGAGTCTCCCTTAATACAGGTGAATCTTTGTGATAAAACATGCTCTAGAAGCCCAAGTATTTGTATTAATATCATTGTTAATAATATTACTTCTTTCTTATGTTGGTAACTACCTCTCCATTTTCCTATTCTAGAAATAAGTGAAAGTTTTGTGAATATGCAGAGTTGCTTTCTCTTTCTCAGAGAAAGTTTATGTGTCTTCTTCCAAGTTGGAAATTTGAGATATTTTGAAATATAGCTGTATGTGCAAGTTCAGTCCTGCTTTTTAACACCAGAGACAGAAAATATTTTAGAAACAATCTTTTATTTGACAAATAGGACAAAGGAAAGGATAGAATTGTATGCTTTGGCTGATTCAGTTCTCAGTGCTCAGTATTTGACCAGTGGTCTTTTTATCAAGGTCTCTGCTTATTCAGAATCCGATTAGACTCTTACCCTGTCACTAAGAGAATCTCCCTAACTCTTAGCATCTTCTTCATGTCTCCAAAAGTAAAGTAACCATGGACTAGGATTTAATATATCTAATGAATGGGCCTTGGGTTATAAACAAGTACAAAGGGAAAATAACATCAAAGTTGAAGGCAATTCATGATAAGCACTGAGATGGGGGAACTGTTGGAAAAAATCTGATATGGCTAAACTCAACAGCAGTAACAACAAACAAAACCTTCTCTCTCCAACATCATTTTAAAAGCAACCCAGGAGAGAGGCAATACGTCTGTATTTTTGGTGTATGACCATATGTCTTCATTGTAGCTCTTCTGCCACACATTAACAGTTATTCATCTCTTGTGTTTCTCAAAGATCACCTTTGTGCATGTCTCCAAAGCTGTTCTACCAGTGTTACTATTTCCTCTTTATCTTCTCCTTTTATTTGAGGTTTTTTTTTTTTCATGTGTGCAAAGAGGCTCTTTCTCTAGTCTCTTGGAACACATTCGCCATTTCATTAGGACAGATGGGTGTTTCTATATGATGTCTTTTAAAGTGATAAGATGGCAAGAATAGATTTTGAGCAATATTTTATCAGTATTATGGAAAAATTAGCAACTGTATATTCTATATACACACACAGAAGCAGTATAAAATGCAAATTCCATTGATGTCTGATCTCTTCTGCACTTATATAGTGACTATTGCTATGGCATCTAGGCACTTTATGTTATTTCCTCTTATTATTTACTACCTGATCGTTGCAAAGTGCTTTTTACAATGAGAGAATTTCATTAACAGCCCATTCCCTGTCTTTGTTTTTCTGCACCTTTGCATGTAAAAGTATCAAGCATCTTAGTAGCTGTATCAGATAAATTACAGCCAAAAAAAAAAAAAAAAAAAGAATGCTTCTGACAGAAGCATGGGGAAGAAAACCATTCCAAAGCATAGCCTAAAATCCAGTTTATGTTTATCTTATCCACGTAATAACATTACAGAAATAATTACAGAAACATTAGAGATTGAACCCAAACAATAGATATGCACTTTTATTTCTCATGGTTTCCACCATTGCAGTAATCAGAATTATGAGGTGTGCAAGGGGAGTCTTGTCTGCACTTTAGAAATAGAGAGGTCTGGACAGTTGCACTTTCTTACTGTAGAAAGCTTGGGACTTCTTATTGCTTCCTGAGCCCTTAATTATAAAAGTCGATTCATTTTAAAATTTGAAAAGGTACTGTTAAAATTTTTTTAAGCTAAGAAGATAGAGATTTGTTTATAAAAAGGCTCATTGTGATTATAGATGAAAGTGCGTGGTTGGTACCTTAACAGTTTGATTGAATTAAAATCAAGTTCACTCTGGGGTTTCCTTCTCAGTTCTACTCCTTGCTTTCTCTTTGACTCCAAGCTAATTGCATAACCTCTGGTTGACTTGTGCCTCGTCTACACACTCAAAGTGAAATTCAGAAGTGAGGTTATTAATCTAACTAATGTAGACTATAACATTATTTCTCTAAATATTTCTGTGAGAGATTTTGAGATTTCTGACTTAAGTAGACAGTAATAAAAACTAACAATGTTATACACAAGTTCCTCTTCTCCTTACACAATAACCCTATGGAAGTAGATGCATCAGTCACTTAGAAGGCTTGTTAAAACAGACTACTGGGCCCCCCTCCCAAAGTTTCTGATTCTGAGTCTAGGGTAGGGACTGATGATTTGCATTTCTAACAAGTTTCCAGGTGATGCTGGTGGGAACCATACTTTTAAAATCACTACACTAAAGTAGATGTAACTTAAGTGCAGAAAAGGAAACCGAGGCCCAGTGATCTCAAGTCATGGCAGTAAAGTGGCAGAATGTAGTCAAAAACCTGGGACTTCTGACTTGAAATCTTACTGTCTTTCTATTGCACAGATTTTTCTTTACTTCTACTGCTTTTATGTTTTGAATGACTTTCAGTTGCCTTGAGATCCTCAGTGAAATAGCTTTGTAAAGGAGTGGTAATTGGATCTTTTCCCCTTGGATCTAGTAGCTATTCTTATTGGATTTATAAAAAGAGAAGAAGGGGCCATTCCAAATTTTAGTGAGTTGCTTTGGTATGAAGGGCTTTTAAGGCCAGCCTTATACTTCCCTTTGGGGAATAAGAGTAATAAACTTGAGTCTTCTTTGTGTTCATTTATCATAGCCCATAGATAGATATGAACAGGTTCTCTTTGGTGGACTTGTGACCGTATTCTGCTGTGACAGTGCTTTGTAAAAGTTTCTGCATGCCTATTACTTCTTCAGATAGTCGTGATGGATGAATGTGGTGATGAATACATAGTGGGGAAGGGGAGAAGCCACTGCAGAGAGGTTGAGGACGCTGTTTCTAGTGCAACGTCACCCTGGCGTGGGTCTGTGATCTTCACAGAGGGCAGGACAGTATGGTGCTGTGGTTCACAATCCAGACTGTAGGTTACAGTCACCCAGGGGAGCTTTGAAACAGACACAGATATCTGGGCCCCCTGTGCAAGAACTTCTGATTAACTGTTCTGGGAGTAGGGTCTGAGCAGCTAAAATTTTCAAAAGCTTTCCAGATGATTCTAATGTATAATCTGGGTTAAAAATTACTGGCCTCGTGCTTAAAAGCCTGGGTTTTGAAATTAGAGAGCTCTGAATCCCTAGCTTCATGCTCCTACTCAGTTACGGTGCAACCTTGAACCAGTTATTTAATCTCTGTCAACTTTAGTTTTCTCATCTGTCAAATGTAAATAATAACACTAGCCTTGTAAGATATTTGTGAGAATTAAATGAAATGATATGCTGAAATGTTTGACATAGTTTATGGCCTGTGCTATGGACCTATTTACATGTTAGCCAATGTTATAGTGCACTTTGATTTCTTTATCTCTACAGTGAGGGGTATTTTAACTTATGAAACAGAAGACAGATTATTTTAGGATTCTCCATAAATGCTTGCCTGTCACCTTCTCCATAGAATCTTGCTCCTTTCCATCTTGCCCTTTCACTTCCTAAATATGCATATTTTGTTAGGTGCAGTCTTTGACAGACTCAGCCTTTCTTATTATATTTTACTAACTATTGCCAGTCTGTTCTCCTCCTTCGTATCAATACTAAAAACTTGAAAAATAGAACAAATCCACTGTAATTCCATATGGGGTAATGGAGGTGTGATGTATGGTTGACAAATATGCTTTAAAAAACAAATGGCAAAGCTTTGTAAACATGCACAAAAATATGGCCTTCCGGGTGATTGCTCTGTTTTCTGCTATCACCCACTCTGAGAGTTCAATCATTGATAGCTTTTGTTACAGAGGAGGAAGGGTGCTCACACCCCACTTTTTAAATATTACAGTTTCAATTCCCTTCATCCTCCCTGATTTCCTCCTGTGAGTCTTAAAGAAGCTTTAATACAGTTGAGTAATAAATTTGTTTAATGTTTTATTTATTTTTGAGAGAGAGAGAGAGAGAGACAGTGTGAGCAGGGGAGGGTCAAAGAGAGAGAGGGAGACACAGAATCCAGACAGGCTCCAGGTTCTGAGCTGTCAGCACAAAGCCCGATGTGGGGCTCGAACCCACGAACTGCGAGATCATGACCTGAGCCAAAGTCAGCCAAAGCTCAACTGACTGAGCCACCCAGTCACACCAAGTAATAAGAATTTTTAAAGGTAGCCATGGTTTTTCTAAGCCTATTGGCTTATCTATGTCTATGTTGACTAGGTTATACATTTCAGATTATTTTATATCACCAATTTAAAAAATTAGATTTGTTATGATAAAAAGAAAACTCCCCTTGTTGCTTCCTTAAAATATCCAATTATGTTTTTGGATGGACAGAGAGGAATTATTTGACTGTCCAATAAAAGTACAGATGGTTCCATTTTTCTTGACTCATCTCACAGCACACATTAGTCAGGTCACATGCCTATTTGGGAATTTTTGTAGCACTAGGTCACTTGCTGAGCTTTGGGGCACATAAAAGACTATTTGCCTGGCTTTTAAGTTTGTGGATCTTACACTGTGCCTGGCATGGAGATAGGAAGGACATTTTTTTTCCATTAAGCTTTTTCACTGTGTTTTGAAAGGAAAAGTTGAAGCAGAGTCCCTACTGAGATTTTAACATGTTCCATGGTGGTAACCATAGGAAATAAGGAAACAGAAAATTTTTGGACAGAAGGAAGCCAGGGAGTCCATCTCAGCCTGTCCTCACCTCTCAGATACCAGTTAGATTCTGCAACATTATTTTTATCTAGGTGTATATCTAATGCTTTGTATGTCTATAGCTTGCTTTCCGGCAGAAGGGAAACATTGCTACCAATCATGAAAAAAAAAAAATGCTCTCTAAACCATACTCAGTCCTTCTTTTGGACAAATCAATGGAAACATTCATTCAGATGTTAATAAAGCTAAACCATGGGATTTTTTATTTGGAAAATCCATTTTGATGTTTAAAGGGATTCTCAAAGGGTGTTATGATAGAGCCTATGTAAACTCCAGTTATGGAGAAAAGTACTTGTTTCACACAAAGATATATACACACAGAATAATGAAATTTTTCTTCATTAAATTCAAGGTGCTTAAATTCACACAAGTGCACACACTCCAAGCCCCCACAACACACACATTCTCTGCCTACTCTCCTTTTCCTTAGCTCACCCCCTGCTCTAACCTCCAGGGATCAAAGTATACTGAAATCTAAATCAACTTCCATTTGTGAAAGATCCTCTAATGCCATTTAAGCAAAAGTACTTGACAAACAGACTTATTGGTCTTCTTCCCTGGAAAGTTAAATATGAACATTTTTGATGTGCTTGTGTGTGTGTGTGTGTGTGTGTGTGTGTGTGTGTGTGTGTAGGGTGTTCTTCCTACAGACAACGAACATTTTTCAAATAATTTGGTCTGATAAAGCTCTATTAGTTCATTAACATTATACCTATGCTAATAGTTTCTATTTCCTTTTGTTACACAGCAGTTATTATGAATGAGATTACAGAATCTCACTTTCCATGGTTACATTCACATAGTGAAATATAGCTAACCAAGTAGTAGTCAAGACTATTAGTAATTGTTTATAATATTCAACATGGCAGCGGTTATATTTCTTTCTTAAATCCATGCTAGCATCAAACCTTAAAATGAATTATGGAAATTCCAAATGGTAAGTTTTTTAAATGTGAGCTATTATCTGGTCAGAAATAGTGCTTCACAAGACTGGCATTAGCATCACTCTTACTGCCATTTTAACTGGACCACCCCAGATTGTATAATCCTACAGTAAAATTTATTTTTTTCATAATTCATTTTTGAAAGATAAACATCATCTACACCAAGTATAAATGAAATATCTCAGAGATTCAGAGCCCATAAAATGGGCATTTTCTGTAAAGACAGGAGACAGTTTGCTCAAGGAGCAGGTTAAAGGCAGGGTGGTATAATGTTAGAATGGACATGCTCTAGTTCAGATTCTGCCACTAAATGACTTAAGCTTAGTTAAAGGATTTAACTTCGCTGTGCATCAGTTCCCATGTCTAGCTTAGTGTCAACCTACACCCTCCTACACTTTAATAGTGATCAAAATAATTAAGGTCACCCAGTTATTTTGAAGTGTTCAATATTATATACAAATACAGTCTGTTAATGATCAAGATTTAAATGGAAATTGGGACCAAATCCTTGGGAAAACGTTTCTTGTTCCAACTGTGGAGATTAATTGGGTGATGTCACAGCCTGCATGTTTCGTACAGGTTGACGACAAAGGTAGAGCCAGAGAGAAGAGGCTTAAGCAGGGCAGTGGCCGTGGATTATGGTTTTTAAATTAGTAGGAGAAATGGGAGACCTTGAAATCTTGGAGGAAGCATATTATTTGTGTTATGTTTTGTGAATTCTCCAATGTTCAACTCAAAGGATGAATTGAAAAGGCTTATCTGACAAGGGGAAGCTCTGGGGAAGGTGTAGGGCTTTTGGTATAAGACTCTTCTCAAAGTTAATTCTACCTCAGGAGCTGGCTGCAAATTCTAGGTTCATATCCCTACAGATTCTGACTCCATGGTAGTTCATGGGCGGACCTGTGATTCTTCTTTCTAACTAGCCTATCTGGTGATTGGGTTGCTGATGGCTTTGAGACCACTCTCAAAATTTACTGTCATAGCCATTCAATGCTCTAGCCTTCAACCTATGTGGTTTCTGGTTATGGGGAAAACTGAAGGGAGTTATTTAGTGCTCTGTAAAGCCCTGTAAGACAGAACTCTATTTGTTTTAATGGAGATCCCATATCTTTGAAATTTTCTCTGTTTGTTCTTACTAAATTTGCATGTTTTAGCATTTAGGAAAGAATACAAATAGATCTGTTTGGTCAGAATTTTTACTTAATTTGGCACTATAGGATCTATCGGAATAAGGAGTCTTTTACAAATTTTGTTATTTTTTGTTCTCTTTTTTATGTGTGTGCCCAGCTGTCTTCACAAAAGTAAAATGAATTTTAAACACATAAATGAACAGTTTCATTTAATATGTCTGTTACGTGTTGTCATACGAAGTACTGGTGCCATCTGATCTAACCTCTCTAAAATTTTTGAGTCCATAAGGATAAGAAAGAAATATCCCATTGCTAAGAATTTTATGTCATATGAAAGAAAATCTCTCTCTTATTCCACATATTCAATTTCCTTGTCATTTTACATTATAAATAAATAACAAACCAATTTGGCACATGCCCACCGATTAAAAATAAAAGTTGTCAGAGTGAGAGGGGAAAGACAAAATATGAATTATTAATTATAATATTAAGCAGCACAAAAAAGCTAACATGAAATGAGATCACCAAAAAAGAGATTTTATCAAAATGAAAGTGGGACAATGATATAGTCTCTATCATACAATTTGCATTGTTGCCATTTTAAGCCAGAAATATATTTACCATATCTAGTACATTTATATCAAATTTGATGAAAAGATATTTTAATCATGGCAGAATGATGAAGTTATTTATAGAATAGTAGGATTAAAAGAAAGCTCAATTTTAAAGTCATACTTTAAATTATCATATTGACCTGGTGGTTATATTCACTATAACATCATACTTTTGCATATTATTTTTAAAATGTCCAAATACTGAAAAAAGCAAGAATACTTAATAAGAAGAGAGAATGATGTTTTTCTTTCTAAGATGATTTTGGAAGCTTATATAGCTCACACTGGCATGGGGATGAAAATGTTTTGGTGGGTTGTTGTTTTGTTTCCTACATGGAGATTTCAAGTGAATGTATACTGAGTACTGGTTTACAAATAATAGAGATTTTTCACAGGGAAGAGTGGTTTTTTTCTCAGGAAGGGAAGCTATCAGAGCTTTAATGGAAATACTTCTGACTATGTTTTTCTGAATTAATGTTGTCCAACACTTGTGAGTGACTTAACGTTCCTTTTCCGAAATAGGCCAGCCTTTTGTTTTTAAGACTTGATTTTTGATAAGATTTCACGTGGTTTATAAAATGTATTTAAATTTTATTTGGAAACAATGGCAATTCTGAAAACAATCTGCACGTTTAGAGGAATGTCATAAGAGTTATCCACATAGGTTCTCAGAAAAAAAAAATTCACTTTTTGTTCCCATGAATAGCAAGTTCTGCTTAGTAGTATTTTTGTTTTAACTCTGTAGACTGCTTCCTTGACTTAGGTTCAGTTTGTTAGTCCCATTTCAGCTGGCTTCGTTCATCATGTTAATATTTTATTCTCTCAGGCATAATGTTATAGTACCAGGTCAATTTTCAGTTTTTAACTGAATTTAGTGCTTAAGGAGGTTGAGTGCTTATGCAGGTCCATATCTAGGCACAAAACAAAAAGCCATAAGCCTGCATCCATCTTTGTGGTAAAGCAGCTATTTGTTTTTGTTGTTGTTATTGCCTTCATGAAATATTTTTCAAACAGCTAAATCCTGAGAGTCCTATTTAAGAAAAGCTTTTGTGTCATAGAATACCCTGTCCCAATGTCTGCCAAATGGATTCTAATTTTAATTTATCTTGCCCATGGATTTCTAACTTTGGCTCTTAAAAATATATTATCCTCATTGCTATTTCCATCAGCACCAAGCATGTTTTTCGGCATCCCGTCTCTATTAGTGTATTGCACGAAGATGTTGTCTCCTCAGTGCAGGTGATGCAATAATGAAATACAATGCAGTAAATTTTTTCATTTGTTTTATTTCTCTTTCTTCTCTTACTAGTAGTTTCCATTTGATCAGAGAACACCATTCCTTCCAGTGTTACTGTCTTGTGCAAATATTCATCCAGAAATGACTTATCTGGCTCCTGTAGTCTAAAGAGTCTGTTCATTAAGCTTAGGCCTTGTAAATCATGTAAATTTCATGGCCTTCCTTTTTTTTCCCCTTGTTTCTTTGGGGTTCACTGATTCCCACCATGAACAGCCATTTCACAGCTGCTGTCATCAGCTGCTCTCCCTTGGTGTGATTTATTTTTAATAACATCCTTTTTTGCCCAATTTTGATAACCATTAGTCTCAATAAATTCCTCATAATTTTTAGTTCTTCTTTGAGTTTTGCTTTTTAAGTCACTGAGTAGGAATAAGAAAATAACACAAGCAGTCAAAGCAAAGCAAATACAGTACTACCAAAATGAAGCCCTGCAATCCTATCTGATAACCAGAGTGCAGGTGATGAGAGAACATAGCCAGAGAACATTCTAGAAACAAAGAAAAAGAAATCTAAATAGAACATTATTCTTAAAGGGAAAAACATATAGTTAGTTTATTATGAGTGAAATCATGTCATAGGAAAAATCAGAACAACTGGCTTTTAGGTGCTGAGCAATTTTAATAAATACAGTTAACAGTTATTAAGAGCATTTTATGTGCTAGGCAACATGTTAAACAAATTTCATTATTTTATACATTTGCTTATTTCTTATGAAAAATCTACAAGAATCAACATTTTTATTATTTCTTCCATTTTATGGAAGTGAAAGGCTGAGGTTTAGTCAGCTTAAGTAATTTGCCTAAGGTTTCATAGCTAGAACTGTGGAGCTCAAACAGAAACTCAGGTACATTTGTAACCTTTATCCTATGGTACTTTTCAAGTTATAGCCTTTAAAAAATAAATACATGCAAAATTCCAGTTTGACTACTGTATAATAGAGACAATGAAAGACCTTAAAGTCAATTTATTATTAACTTAAACTTCAGTGTTAAGAAATTTGGAAACATTTCCATAGTAGAGTGTAGTTTAGGTTTGGGGAAATGGATCTTTCAACTCAGGTTTGCTAGTTTCATTCTCTGTAGTGGTACAAAGTCATATATGGCTCACTCTTTTTTAACATGAAATAATGACTGATTAATGCTAGATAGGAAAAAGTCTTCTGAAATCTTTTGCCATAATACATATTGAGTAAATGTAAAATAAATTAATAAATGTCCATGTATTAATAAAAGCAGTCCTTCTTAAATAAAGAAGTTTCCATTGACTTATCTTTTGGTTAGTACTGGTTAAATTTTAAACTAATATATTCTGATAATCTGGCACTCTAAGACCATCTGGTAAATTTCATGTACTAGGTAAACTTAAAACGACTTCTTTTGATGCATGATGTTTTCATGATAATCTATTCCTTAGTGTAAAAATATCATCTTTCGTAAGCTTGAAGGGATAATAACCAGTATATGAAATCTAGTTTGGGCCCAATATATTTCTGCTGTATACAGTGTTCTAAGCCAGCAAGTCACTCAGTTCAGAAACCAGAAGCATGAGGATTGTACTGCCTTGAATTGGAGGGTTCATGCAAACTTTTGGGTCCAGAGATTTTTCATATTTCTTTTAACAACAGAATCTTCTTTTCAAAATAAGTATGATTGGAGCCTTTAGATATCAACCAATAAGAGTAGTATTTTATTTAACTCGTTTTATAAATTAAAAATATTTATCATATAAATATTATGTAAGTCAACTACTAAGAATATAAAGGTGAATATGCAAAGAAATGGAAACTCAGCACTGGATTATTATATTGGAGACACACATCAGCAGTGGCAGATACCAATGGGTTTTTGTTTGTTTTTGAACAGCTGCCCTTCAGAAAGGGCCTTAATTTGAGGCCTACAAGAAAACTAGTTAAACTTATTATACGTACTTATCTATTAGCAACACATCAGTCTCCAATATGTTTTTTAAAATTACACAAATACATTTCACTTATCCCCCAGCCCATCTTCCCTCCAGCAACCCTCAGTTTGTTCTCTCTAGTTAATTGTCTACTTTCCAGTCAAATGGGAGATGGGTACTTGGAGGACACTTGTGATGAGCACTGGGGTTTATTGTACGTAAGTGATGAATCACTAAATTCTACACCTGAAATAGTGCACTGTATGTTAACTAGCTGGAATTTAAATAAAAACTTGAAATAGGAAGTAAAATAAAATAAAATTACATAATACATTTAATTTGCATGCCATTTTTATCACAATTATAAATTTACATTTTAATTAAACATTTAACTGCTCAGTCATCTCTTTGTAATCATCTGTTTGTGAGCTTGGGGACCATGAAGCATAGTTTGAAAACCACTAATTTTATTCAAATTTTTAGGAAATAACCTTATTTTTTCCTTTCTGTTGCTCAATTATTTAAGGACAATTCTTTCAGGCTGCTTTTTTTTGTGGGTTTTGCTATATTTGAATTCTTTCTTCAGCTAGAGGTTAAAGTCCTAAAGGGCAAGAATCTTGTTTTTGTTTCTTTGCTTTGTTCTCTTCATGAAACTAATATTACACATTGTGCATAGACAGGGGGTTTGTTCCATCACTAGTTATCATCTGTGCACACTAGAGAATTTGCAACAAAGGGCCCAAATCACAGTCTCAACCCCCTCTTATCTATCACTCTGCTTCTACTTCTGTTCCTACATGGTGATGTTGATAACAAAAACAGTTCAGTGAATTCTCTGGGCTTCCAGTTTTCAGAGCTTCCAAGATGGGGCTGTGAATTAACAAATTGTGGCTTTTAGAGGGTGGAGCTTTGAAAGAATGAATGGTGGAGTGGTAGAACAAGGTTCAGGACCTTCTGATGAACTAGAGCAAAGGGAAGGAGGGAAAGGAGGTTTGGAGGTAGAAAAGAAGTGAAAAGGTGAGGTAAATGCTAATGTGGAAGAAGAAAATATTTACATGCTAGAGGCAAGGTAGTTGTTGTACTACTAGTGCCTTCTTTAAAAGCTTTGAAGCTTGCAAAAGAGTGACCAAAAATCAGATTGACTATTTGGGCCCACGAATAAAAATCAAGTCCAAAGAGAGAATGTGGTATAAGCTGTTAACACCAACCAAATGACATCAGAACTAGAACAGAAAAAACCTGTATAGAACCCAGAATACTCTGTTGCTTTTCATCCTTCCAAAAGTTTTGGATATCCAGGTAAGCTTAAACATTAGGGAACTCCCCAGTATGAAAGTCATGCCTTACTGAGACCACTACTTGATGAGCCAGTGACGAAAAGAAAGCAAATATAGTATGTTGTGAATCCACAGAACCCAAACTAAGTCTGTGTTTACAAATAGGTAACATTTCTACTAACTTACTTGAAAAAGATCATTTTTTATAATATAGGTGTTTACATGAAACCAATAAAATGTCTTGTGTGTATTAGAACATTTTGCTTTCATGTGGTTTTACCTCCTCCTCAGTGTCTGTTGAAACATTTATTTTATGTTCTCTATTTCATTCTTGTTGCAGCATTTATATATGATTTGTTTGTTACTTTATCAGTTGATCTTGCCCTCCCCATATGCTCATGTCTGACTGGCCTAGTTTCCCACATTCAGTATGTGATCTCTAGCCCTTCTTAAATATTAATTAGTGTAATTGAATTCCCTCCAGTATTTCTAACCTCAGGCACCTGAATCTTAGTGTTTTTCTTAGAAGTGATTTGTGCATTTAGAGTCCAACCTGCCTTCCCATTTCCCATCCCCCAAACAACTTTTCTTGATTAGGTAAAGGTCGGGGTACATGCCTGCCTCAGAGAAGGTCTTCATGGGGAAAAAAAAAAGTACTATATATCACAACCTTTCTCAGTTAAAGACTGAAAAATACAAAGCTTCCTTGAATCTTTGGCAGAGAAAATCATCCAGAGTGAATAAGAAAAGGATGTAACCCTGTCCAGGTGCACAGCTAGAAGTCAACAACAGAAGCCAGGCAGAGCCATGCATAGAGATGAAAGCAAAGCCTTACCTAATCACAGCCCATTCTCCTCTGCCAATACACCAAGGCCCAAGGACAACACCTTAAGTTCTCCCTACTCTTGTAGTTTGCAGATGTACTTCTGACCTGCATGCCGTCTCTGGATCCAGTCCATGAATACACATGAGTGACTCTATTCCTTGGCAGGAAATATGAAAAAGGAAAAGGAGAAAAGCCTGGAAATAGGGCTGGAGAACCATAAACCAGTGAGAAGATTTGTCAATAAGATGACTAATTACTGCCATTCATATCTGAGGAGAAGAAAAAAAAGATCACTAGAGATGTAGAAAATATTCTGACTTTTAGAAAGTATAAGAAGGTAGTTTATAAGGACAAACAACATGATGTCAGTCCTGAGCAAAGGCCTAGAATGTATTATTAAAACAATAAAGCATAAAGCAGTGGTTTATGATTCCCCTGGAAGAAGTGGTTCTATCTGGAAACCAGAATGGCTTCAGTGAAAACAGTTCTACAATATATGATTTGATCTTGCCTGGTTAGATGTAGAGATGGATTAGTAACTGGTTGAATGACCACACTGTCAAGTACAAACAAATGGCTCAATGTCGTACTAGAAGGGAGTCCTATAGAATAGTTCAGGAATAACCTAAGCCTTATCTTGGCCACCATTTTTTTTCAGTTACTGTGATGAAAACACGTCCATCAGAGTTGCAGATGACATGAATCCAAATACATAGAAAAGTTGTTGAATTGAGTAATCAAATTCCAAAGACATCTCAGAAAGCTGGAGCAATAGGATACATCTAGCCAGAGGAAAATTTTTAAATGGTTAAATGCCAGATTTTGTCTTCATATTTTTAAAAGACTGTTCATGAGCTATCTGGGTGGTTATATGGCTTAACGAGTCAGTATAAGAAATCTACATCTTCAGAGGAAGGTGATCAGGATGATAGGGAAATGAAACGTGGGATCCAAAGAATGGGAAATGGAACTGGGATTGTTTAGAAATTCATGAGGAATGGGGACACCTGGGTGACTCAGTTGGTTGAGTGTCCAACTATTGATCTATGCTCAGGTCATGATCTCATGGTTTCTGAGATCTAAGCTTCATATTGGGCCCTGCACTGACGGTGTAGAACCTGCTTGGGATTCTCTCTCGCTGTCTCTCTCTGCCTCTTCCCTGTGCTCTCACTCTCATTCTGTCTCTCTCCAAATAAATAAGTACACATTAAAAGAAAGAAATTCACAGGGCACCTGGGAAACTCAGTTGGTTAAGCGTCCAACTCTCAGTTTCAACTCAGAGCATGATCTCATGGGTTCATGAGTTCTAGCTCCACATCGGGCTCTGTGCTGAAAGTGCAGAGCCTGTTTGGGATTCTTCTCTTCTCCCTCTCTCTCTCTGCCCTCCCCTCCACTTATGCTGTCTCTGTCTCTCTCTAAATAAATAAACTTAAAAAAAAAGAAATTCATGAGGAATGAATATGAGAACTATGTTCAAGTATACCAAGGACTGTCACATAGAAGATAAATTATGTTGTTTTCTATGACTCTAGGTAGAGCACAATCCACTGATAAAACATACAAGAATAAATATTCAAGTCAATATAAAAACTAACTTTTTAACACTTTTATATGCTCAAAGCTGGAAGACAAAAAATAATATTAGTATGGAGGACAAACCTAGGTTAAATCTTGGTTATGCCACTTATTGATTCTGTCTCTTTGAGACATGTTCCAAATGTCCCATAACCTGTTTCTGTACCTCATAAGTGGATTTAACCGATTCCTACCTTGCAAGTTGTAGAATTTTGCACCTTTACTAGTTTGCTAGGATTGCCATACCAGAGTATCATAGACCAGGTGGCTTCAACTATAGGAAAGTATTTCTCAGTTTGGGAGCTTGGAAGTCCAGGAATTGAGGTGTCAGCAGAGTTGATTTCTCATGGGGTCTCTCTCCTCGGCTTGCAGGGCCTTCTTCTCCTGGTGCCTCCTCATCCCAGGTGTCTCTTCCTCTTTTATGAGGACACTAGACCTATTGGACTAGTGCCCTACTCCTGTGGCCTCATTTAACTGTATTTATCTCTTTAAAGTCCCTGTCTCCGAATAAGGTCATATTGGGGGTTAGGACTTCACATGTGAATTTGGAGATTGAGGAGGGGTCATATTCTGTCCCTAACAGTCCCTAAAATCAACCTGTATTAACTCCCTGAGACCAGGGTATTTGAGCATGGACAGCTAATTTGAAAGCTTGCTTTATAGGGTGTTAAAGCCTTAGATAATTGTAATCTATAATTTTAATGAACTCCAACACTAATATTTTGTCATTGTAAAAATAAAATCTCCAATGGAGCGTCAACTCTGAAATTCTGTATTGCTTTGAAAATGCTCAGTTGAAAGGTGGTTGTTCAATACATACAACAACCTTCTTTAATAAATGTTTTCATTTACTATTTGAAATTTCAGTCTAATTTCACAAATATTTACTCATATGCAAGACCTCCCTTAACTGCTTCAACCCAAATTCCCAGGATGCATTCTAGGTGAAACCTCTGTGTCTTTTGTGGGAAGACATTGCTTTGCCAAACCTTAAATGCTCTAAGTCAGAAGTTGTGCATATGTAAGTGAAGGGTGAATGTAACTATCTTAAAACAAAAAAACAAAATAGGAAACTTGTACAAGTAAATGCATGTAAAAAGCAAAAATTGTACATCAGCTGTACACGTAAATTCATGCAAAAAGTAAAAATAACAAGAAGTATGTTAATTTATTCCAAAGGTTTCAAAGTCTGAATCTACAGCTTTGAGACTTTTGAGTTCAGACAACAAATTATTTATTTTGTTCATACATGTTATTCTGTTATTTTTCATTTTGATATGCACAGCTATTGACTCCATGCTTAGAAACTAACAGTTTAAAGTTGAGCCTGGGCCGGAAGCTAGCCTTTGAGGTTGGTTAGTCTTTTGGTTTTTCTTTCCTGTAATGAGTATTTTCATGGAAATAGGGCTGTTTGTCCCTTGTTTCTGTGGATAGTTGGAGTTACCTTTAAAAGCCAGTATTATAAGCAATGAAATAATACATTCTCTTCTTTTTCTTCGACAGACTAAGTATTGTACAGTAGCACATCTTCTCAAGGAGTATATACCTTTTTTGTAAGATAAACTAAAAAGAAACAACAAACCTGAACACTAATACTGGTTGTAACAATTGGCAGTTGAACCTGTCTCCCCTTGAGAGGGCCAGTTACTGTAACTAGACATCTACAGCTAAGAGTAGGGTCTGTGGTTTGCGAGGAGCATGTCAGCTTGAGCTGGATTACCCACATCCCAGCCCCTTAGCCCTGCCATTTTGACCTCAGGCAGGTATCAGGTATCAGCCTATTTCATGTTATGTAAAACTCTATATTTGGACTTCTTTTTAGGTCTGCAAAGTTTGACCCAATGTAATTTATTTCCTTCTTTGATCCTTAATTCTTTCACCTTCTGATGTGTATAATACTAATCCTTTCCCTACTTACATATCCCACGGGATTGTCAAGACAATCAAATAATATGATGTTTGTGAAAGTGCTTTATACACTGTAAAACACTATACAAATGCTATTTCTTTCTTCTGATGAGTGGATGGGGATGCTTAACTAGAAATGGAATTGGGACCAGCCAGGAATTAACATTGATGCTGTTTCCTAAGAGACGTTAGAGGCCTCATGTTTTTGTCTATTTAAATTGCCTGAACTGATCTGTAAAATGAAGATCTTTAACAAGAGGCATTAAAGTTTATTGTCTGTTTTTCTGTGGTACTTTCCAGGGAACATAGAAAACATTTTTTTTCCTTTTAATTTTTTCCCCTGTATTATTGGACTGCTATTCTTGAAAATACTAAGACAAATTCTTATCCTTTGTAACTATGGGGATCTGGGCCCATGGTGCTTACTATCATTATTTCTGTTGTACTTGTGGTAATTGTTGTTATTATTATTAATTATACTTCATAATTATATAGCTTCTTATTTTAAGGAAAGATAAATGGCTAGAAAATAAACAAGCTGCCATTACAGAAAGATTTTTGGAGTTTAAAACATTTTAAATCACTTTTGACTTTTTTTCACAAAGACTTCTACCTGAATCTTCAAATAGAACATTTTTTGGTCCACCACTGAAAATAAAATGCTAACTAGTGCGATGGTGCCCTCAGAGTCATGGATGAGAAAATAGTGCCAGAGCATTTCATTTCCTCTTTCTGCCTTTTAAAATGTTTCTTAAAGTATACTTACTAAATAGTGGAAATATGATTAGAAGAAAGATGTTGAAGCAGGAGGTGGCAATACTTAAACAGTGACCTGCGCCTAAGTAGAGAGGTCTTGTTGTCCCTGGTCACTCCTGATTGCCCACTGAAGGAAAGAGAAAGTTGAAAGGTGACCAGAGGGAGTTGAAAATAGCTTGTGGATTATGGGGCAGGCAATCAAGTGTAACCCAAGTACAAAATGTGTGGCATGGATCATTAGAGGCTCTTTGGAATAAAATGCCCACCCACCATCTTTAATCTCTTGGCTCTATTATTTTCAATTCTTGAATAACCTTAATGCTGAGGAAGTGTTCTCTAAGTTTCTAGGCTGGTTGGCCTGGGATCCTTTGGGTCACAGGTCTCCTCATTCCCACAGTTAAAGACCTGAATTCATTAGAGAGATGAGGAGGTCAAAGTAAGCATTTGTTTTTCCTTGAGTAACTTCCATGTAAGTGCTTCTGTGACTTGATATGCAAGTGAGGATGAAATTTTACAGGAAATAAGGTATTCAGTTATTCAATTATTTCTTACCTAGAGGAAAACCCTCCTCCATCCAACTGTCATCTTCTAAAGCAGTGGTTCTCAAAGTGACCAGCAGCATTTGGACACCTGGGAATAAGTTATAACACAAATTCTTAGGCTTCAGCCCAACATACTGAATGGAAACTTTGGGGTAGAGTACAGCAGTTTGTGCTTGAAGAAGCCATCCAGGTGATTCGGATACATCATAAAATTTGAGAACCAATGTTCTAAAAAGATGTTGAATTACACTGGGAAAATATTTGAGCAATTAAAAACTCTACCAAAAAAAACCCCAAAAAATGACTTTTGGAATTTAGAACTTTCTATTGTTTTACCCCAAATTATCTTTTATAGTTTTATTGTAAACTAATTCACAGTTGTATCCTAAACTATTTAATACTTTTTATCTCTGACCTGCCATTCATATCAACATCTATCTCCCATCCTAAAATGATCTTTGTCACTCTTTCTAGACAAGTTTTTATTCATTCTGAATTATCCAACTCAAATACCATTCCCTGCAATAACTTTACTGGTCATGTCAACGTTCTCTTAGTTTTGGTTTTCTTAGTTCTCAGTGTCTGTACTGTTTCATGTAAGTCTTATCGACGACATATCTTGGACATCTCTTATAATAAACTGTCAACTATTACTGTAAACATCTCATTTATTCAGGATCCACTGTGGGAACTACAGCCTTCTCAAAGAAGTCCTGTGCCCTAAGTTTCTGAGATCTTAAGTAGCTTACCTTAGCTCACATGGTATGTATTAAAAAGAAGATTCTCCTTTAGCCTTACACTTAACCACTGGGCTATATTATCTAACAGCATTGATAAACTTTTCTCATATTGGTATCTTTTTTTTTTCTCCCCAGCTTAACTGTCTGCCCAATTACAATTAAAGACCACAATTCTCTTGTCTTTATAAGAACTTTTAGAATATAGAGAATTAATGCACAACTGTTGGCATATTATATTACAAATTCTAAATGTATTTCTGGAATTTGGCTTTTTCTTTAGAAAATTTTGAAAGTGAAAGTTTTAACATTTCCTCTTAGATCCAGAACACTCTCCACTTATAAGTTGAGTATCTTTATTTTAGCAAATTAATTTATCAATTGCATTTAAAATATTCAATTCACAATTGTGCATTGATTTTTATCAACAATTTTGATAAATGCATTTCAAGAATGCTTTATAAAAATGCCTTTAAAGGAGGAAATAGCTACTTTTGTTATTTAAGGAATTTACCAATTTTCTGGAAATTGATTTTTTTGTAAGAAGAACAAGGATGAGTTGAAAATGAATCTGACCCCTTGCCTGTATATTTTTATGTACCTCATGGTGATGAAAAAAAATGAAGATAATATTAGCAGCTAAGTACTAGTTATATTCTGGAAGTGTATTTCATTGAAGAAAAAGGTGTTGTTTTTGTTTTTGTATTTGTTTTACTCTGTAAGTATAACATACTCTATGAACATGTTGTATTTGCACATAACCTAAATTCACCTGACTGAATTCTAACCTAAGAAAAAGAAAGCATAGCCTATACCTGGTACAGGCCACATTGCGTGACTATTCAGGGATAAATATTTGGCCAATTTCTATTCCTTTATAGCTGTTTCATAAACATGAGGATCCTTGATCCTAAGTCAAAGTCACGTGGATGATTGCTAAAGTGCATTTTCCTGGATCCCGCCCCTGCATATTGACCTACAATCCCTAGGATTGGAACCCAACAAGTTGCATGTGTAACAGTCACTGCCAGGTGATGGGAATGCACAATTAAATTTGAAAAGTCATTCTTATTTGGATTGATTCCTTTTTTCTTTTCCCTCTGGGGGATCAAATCTTCCAGAAAACTGAGGAATGGGTCTCAAAACTGACGTCTTTTAAGCAGAGAGCCTCAGTGACAAACCTAAGTTATTATTATATTTGTTTTCAACAGGCTTTTATTCAATTCTGATACTTTATTTGCTAGGGACTCTTATGTAAATTAATCGATTCAAAACCCAAATCATTCTGTGATATAAGGATTTTGGCCCCATTTTAAAGATGAGATAATTAAGGCTTGGAGAAGCAATTACCTTTCTGAAGGTCACCCAACTAGTAATTGGATTCACTTTGACTCCAGAGTGTGTGTTCTTGAACTTCAGAACAGGAGTGATTCACAATTTGAAATCAGATCTTTTCAATCCTGCTTTTCTCTTTTTAAAAAGACAGCTGCATAGTAAAGCTGACAGCAGCTAATTCCAGGTTTGTGTCCAAACTCTGAGATATTACGATGTTAGTCCACAGTCATCTTACATTATTGGTTGGTAGCTGTGGTGTTATCATGTGACAGGTTCAATCAGTAAGCCATCACCTTCAATATTATCAGATGGATCAATGGAAGCATCATCAACATAAACCTGCCTGTTTGATAGTCTTCCTTGACTTCTATTGTTCTTAAGAGACCTGATATATATTCTATGCAAAGGTTACTAGAAAAAGGTTTTTTATCATTTTATTAAGGGATTTTCTACAACAATGTCAGGCTTCATTTCCCTCAACAATGCTTTGTTTTGATAAATCTTTTGCAAATACAGCTGGTACATCTGTAGGACTGACTCAATGGTTTTTAACCTTGGCAGCACATTCAAATCACCTATGGACTTTTAAAAATACACAGATGCTTGGGTCTAACTCCTACACACACTGACTCATGGGGTGTGGAGCGGGGGCTGGACATAGATTGTTTGTAAAACCTCACTCACAAGTCCTTGTAGTGATTGTAGACATGTAGGATTATGAACCAGTGATCTAATTCATTACTTGATAAAGAATTTGAGAATATCTTATATACTAAAAGAACAATTGAAGGGAGCAAAATTCCTCCATAAGTCCTATGGTGAGTCCTTGGAAATAAAAGTGGAACTCGTGAGCAGCTTGAGAAGCTGTTACTTGGGCTATCCAGATATTCAGATTTGACTCTCAGATAATGAAAAGGCAAGAAATAAGAAGCCATTAGAGCATGTACTAAGTGGAATTTGAGAAACCATCTGTAAGATGCTGTGGGGTTTGGAAGGACCTGTTCTTTTTAATAGACATTTTTGTAATAGAAAACAGGGTAATGGAAATAGCAGCATATTTTAATCTATCTGTATTTCCTTCAGATAAAAATAAAATAAAAGGGAAGGGCATAACCTTGCAAATGTATCTTGATCTGATATTATTTTTGCAAGTTAGATATGGGGCCACCAGCCAGCCCAATTTAGGGCTAGCTATCAAATCAGAGCTCACTCTTCAAATCCCAGCACTAATCGAGATGATAAAGAGCTACCTTTCGATTAATCCTCCTCTGGACTTTAGACGAAAGATACTGCGGTTTAATTACTGAGTGAAATTCACTTTGTCTGATCTGCCTGTCTTTGCTGTAATGTAATCAGCATCACCCCCATCTGAAACATGGGGCTGTGAAGTCCAAGGACCTGTGTGATTGGAGGAAATAAAATGATGCTCAAACAACAAGCAGCCGCAGTGCAGTAATTATTCAAACCTTGTTTTCATCTGTATGTCATTCTCCTATTGGCTTGTCATGACAGCAACTGAGAAAAGGATGGGGGAGCGTGTGATTGAAAGGGAGATTGACCTGAAGGATCAGACCAGGTGTGGGAGGGAAGAGCTAAGCTATATAAAATCTTAAGGCTAATTAAACTTGGTTTTTCTTTAATATATATCCCACTGGCTGCTCCTGATCCCACAAGTCCAAGCTAAACCATTCAGCTGATATGTCTCTCTGCAATTAAAATCTCCCCTTCAGTTGAAGCTCTATAGTTTTTACTTCTCTGAAAATAATTTACTTTTCTGTTAAAACTGGCAATTACTTGACACATTTTTTTCTATAAGTCTGAATGTAGTTTTTGTCAATTAAACTCAGTAAGAGAAGGGGTTGCAGATTCTTTTCTGTCAGAGATAGTGGTCTTTGCAGGCATCCTTTCTAGGTTTGCATGGACCTGCTGCCTTACATATCGGCACTGAATCCAGAAAGGTACCTGGATTCTCTGTGCACTGTTACCCCCATCTTATACAAAATGTTTAAAGTAAACAGTAGTCCTTTGGTTAGAGAGTGGCTGAGCCAGGATTTGAACCAAGATTTGTCTGACTCTGGGCCAACCTCTTTTGACTCTACTCTCCTTCCTCCCTTTATTCTCACTAATTTATGGTTAACACCCCTCCAATTGACTCTTTTAACACATTGCTAAGCACCTCCTATATGCCAGATGCCGTGTTATACTCCAAATATACATTAGTGAAACTTGGAAGGAAGAATTAGCTAGTATCTATCTTCAGAGGCTTTTAAGTTTGGTGGCTCAGTTGCTTTTGTGACTTCTTTTGTATAGTGACATTTTTTAAGTTTGTTTGTTTTGAGAGAGAGACAGAGAGAACCAGTGGGGGAGGGGCAGAGAGAGAGAAAGAGAGATAGAGGGACGGGAAGCAGGCTCTGTGGTGACAGCAGAGAGCCTGATGAGGGGCTTGAACACACAAACTGTGAGATAATGACCTGGGCTGAAGTTGGATCCTTAACCGAACCACCCAAGTGCCCCTGTATATTGACATTTTAAATCCAAAGAGCAATTGGACCGTTAAGAACAAGTGCAAAATATGAAGTCCAGAAGATCTTTTTTATTTCCCTGGTTTTTTTTTCAAGGTATCATAGTTCTAACCATTACCACAAATTTTCAGAACCAAAATTCCCAAGAATCTTAAGTTCTTATGACTCATAAAATGTCAATCATCAAGTCCTATCAAAACTTGCCATGTAGTATCCAACATCAAGACGCCTAAACATCAAGGTTAAGCAGGCAAGCTCTAGAATCAGATGACCTGGGTTTGAATCCTGGCTTTAGCACTTATTAACTGTATAACCTTGAAAAATTTGCTTAATCATCATCTTTAAAATAGAAATAATACAGTGATTTGCCTTTTAGGGTTGACATGCCGATTAAATGTGTTAATCTACATAAAGCACATAATCCAGTGCCTAGTCCATAGTAGAGCCTTGATAAATATTATCCTTTCTTCCTTTACAATGTCTCTAGAACATTTCATTTATTTTCTATTTCTACTGATGCTACCAAGGTCAAAGATTTATCTCCTAGTACCTGGGTTACTGCGGTGGCTCTCCCTCTCTCTTTCTCTGTCAGTGTGTCCAGGCTCTGCCTGTTTCAGGTTATTCTGTCTACCGTTCCCTGTTACTTACACTAAAACACCACTGTGATGATGCCAGTGTCCTACTTATAAGCCTTTAATAGACCTCTTTTGCCTCCAGAATAAAGTGGATTAGTCAGCCCAATATTCAAGGACCCCTTCACATTCCAGGCCTAACCTATCTTTCCAACATTATTTCCTATTACAATTCCCGCTAACTTGTTTATGTGTTGCTCCCAAATATGTCTTTCAATTTTCTGCTTCCATGCCTTTTCTCATGCTCGTCACTTAACCTGAATCTCCTTATCACTTCCTGAATCCTACACATTTTTCTTAGTTCAACTGTATTTTTTCACTGTAGTGAAGCTTTTCATTGTCAGCCTCAATATAAGAGGTGGTTTTCTCTAAATCCCTATTCTGAATACTGAGTTGCCTTGTATTGCAATTATTTTTTGACATTATCTCAATAATTAGATATTAAGTACCTCAGACATAGGTCAGTGTCTCAAACATCATTTTTGCCCAGCGGCATCCAAAGAAACCCAAACATAAGTGCACGATGAATATATGCCAAATGAATAAGAGGTCTCAATGTAGAGTTTCTTCCCTGCTCTAACCACCTTTTCTTTCTGACAAATCACTTTGAATTTTATCCTTTATCCGTGGTGTCTGTTTGTGCATATTCTGAAACTTCTGCCTCCTTGCTCCCCTTCTCCGATCACTCACTTATAATGCCTTTCCATGCCCCAGCCGTCACGCTGTCCCTTTACTCATCATCTTCACTTACAGGTGGTACTGGGCTCTGGTTCTTCTGTTCTAGTTCATTCTGTACTGACTACATCATCGCTAGAGTGATACTTGGTTATCTCTAGAACAGAGGTGGTAGAACCTGCTCTTTTTATTTTTGAGAGGTGTCAGAAATGACAGCATATGTATATAGATATGACAGTATTTAACAGTATATGACAGCATTTTATAAACTGCAAACAGCTCTATAACTATAAGGTATAGTTTATAGTGTCTGAATATTTCAAATAAGCATGTGTGCATGTATTAAATATATAATTAAAAATATCCTGCACATTGTTGGAGCTTGGAGTTGAGGCCTATGGCTGGCTGATGAGCTCACAAGTATAGGTCGTGTGCTCTCTAAGGGGTAAGTCCTTTGCTGACACCACAAGGGTCTCTGGCCCAGTGAATGGAAATCGATAGTAATTCTTGCTACAAGTACAAAAAAAAATTAAGACAATATCAACAGTAAGGTTTGATGAACTGTGTCATATTTATTGTATCCAAATTAGATATCCATGTGTATCTAAGGATTGTTCCTTCTGCATTCATGGATCTCCTCTTTTTCCATCTAATCCCACCCCTCTTTTGAGCAACTCACATTCTTTAGCCTCACTTTACCTATAGGGCAGATAAGACTCTTCCTTAAAAGACCTTCACTAAAAAGAGTCTTTTTAATGACTTTTTTTTAAATCAGCAAACAGGACTTATCTTTAACAGACTAATAGGAAGAACCTTAACATTTCCTAACCACCCCTGGAACAGCATGAAAAATGAATTGATCCTATCCTACAGCACAGTGATCAAGATTGTGCAAATTGTCTGACCATGTGGATTTTGAAATTTTCGAGCCAAAAACCTAACCAGAGGACGATATTTATGATTACACCATTCAGACATTGCTCCACTGCCTAGATCCAATTTTTCCTTCGATGATATATTTCTATTAATTAGGAGATGAATTGATGAACAGTGTTAGTGACTTAGAACTTGAAATCACAGTCTCTAACAACCTAGTACTGCACAGAGACATGTCAACTTTATTTTATTATTATCAGATGGAAGCAGGACAGGTAGATCACTCTTCATTCCATGATTTCTAATGGTAAAGTGGGTCCAGAATGTTCCATAGGAAGTTCAGTGGCCGCCAGGCAATATGGGCCAGACAGCCTTATTTTGGATAGCTTACCTATGTTGGTTTAAAAAAAAAAAGTGTCCGTATTGTTGAAGCACATACTTGTACTGTCCCTGAATTCCTGTGGACATTATTAGTGGATTAATATTCCCATGAATTTTCTATTCTATGAAATCTGACCTCATTGCTCTAAGTTTTGAGATTTTTGATGATAAGCAGTAGGTGTCTTCTAGGCTCCTTTCTTGCTTCCTCCTTCATCACTCCCAAATCTACACATCATCCAGCTGCCACCAGAACACTCCCTTGCCTAAACCTGTCACCATCTTCCAAGGGGATCTGATATACCAGAGGCAGCAAAATCTTTACTCTTTTCTACTGGCCTTTTGGCTCCTCCTGCTTGTTTGGAGTTTTGAGTTAAATTTTTCAAGTTAATATTTAACTCATGAGATAACTGTTTACAAAATTGTTGGTTGGCAATCAGGGATTTTTTCCCCTGGATTAACATGGTTAAAGTTTAACTTAGTGGAACAGCTCATAAAAAAATAATAAATGCATGTATATAATTAAATAAAAGTGTTAACTCTGGGAATTTTGCTGATATGTTTTCATGACTTAAAATGGAATATTTGTTCTAATCTAGATAAAATAAAGATCTTGGTTATAGGCCTGGTAAACTAACTGTAGAAGAATTTAAGCAGAAAGAAAAGCCAGAGTCTACTGCTGGGTGGCAAATGGCATGCAAATAATGAGAACATCTCCCCCGCCCCTTTTTTTTTTCTTAAGAAAATACCCTGTATTCATGTTCTTGGTAATATTATATTCAAAAGAAGTTGTTGGGATTCTCTCCAAACAGCATATTTCCTAATTTTAGGCTTTGATCAGCCCTGTGCTATCTTGTGATATTTTGTCATATCAGTGACCTTATATGTTACAATGTTATCAAAACTTAGAGACAGATGTGTTGGGAAATGACTCTGTTCAGATATTGTTCTTCAGCCATATTCATAAGTCAGAAACGACTGTTTCTTCTCCTGAGATAAAGATGAACTCAAGCTTCATCTGTTGATTGCTAGTGCATATCTTGTATTCTTATGAGAGATCTTCATGCTTTTGCTAGGGTTCATGGGTCCAACCAAGAACTGAAACCATATTCAGGTTACTTTAGGTTTTCATCTTTACTTCTTGCAATGTAGACCTCAAATAGCAATTGTTGGAAGAAAAGGTGGAACAATTAGGTAAATCTGGTAGAGCTCTGAGCAACTGCATATATGTGCATTTCAAGTTTAACATGTGCTCTGAAATTCTGTGCCATTGAAGATACTCTATGTTTTGGCTTTACATAGAAGTCTACTCGGCTGGTCTCTACTCAAAGGATCATTTATGAATTCAATAGTCAGCTGTTAATTTTTGCTATAAGAATAAATGAGCTTGAAGTAATTTATCTAAAAGAACTAGATTTTCTGCTCTATTCTACATTTCAGAGTCATAAAGCCAGATATTCAAAGCCTGGATATCTTACCAGCACCTTCTAAGAGTTGTTGTTTTGCCAATTATGCTATGTTTATTCCAAATCAGAAGCCACTTGAGATAGAATTATAAGTAATAAATTTCAAATCTGAAGAGACTTAAATAGGTTTTAAGTGCCCAATAAGGTTGGAGGAAGAACTAGAAAGAGAGGTGTCCCAGAAGCTAGCCACAGGGTCTTTGAATAGAATAAGAATAGAAGCCTCAAATCTGGAGTAAAAGGAAATGAAAATGGCAAAATTGGTCTGGTAAAACATGAAAGGTATTGGCTGAGAGTCAACAGATTTTGGTTTTAGGTCAAATTCTACCAGTTCCCAGCAATAAGGCCCTAAATACCATTTCTGTATCTGCCTACTTATTTATTGATAGCATCTAAAGTCCACTTATGATATTCTAGTTCCAGAAAGGAAAAAAAACAACAGACATTTGAGAAATCCTTCTCTAGTAGAAATAAAATTTGTATCATTTTTAACCACTTACAAACTCTTTATTTAGAAGGCACTCACATCTTATTAGTTAACTCTCACAAGGCTGCTACAAGGTAAGTGGCTATATTGTTTTACTTACCAGATAAGGAAACCAAGGCTCTGAGAGATTAAGGAAATGGAAAAATCATACAGTATGTAGGTAACAGAAGCAGGGCTGAAACCCCAAATTGTAGACTATAATTGAAAGCACTTCGTAGTGCTTCATGTCTATTTACCCTGTAGTCTTTTGTTTTGTATTGTTTTGTCTGCCTCACTTTTCAGTGAATCCCCCTTTTTTTCATTTTTGGTCCAGTTTTCTATTTATTTCTTTCCATCCTACTTCCCCAGGGATTCCTAAGTATACCCATCTCCCTAAATACCCTCATTAAAAAAATTTTTAATGCCTATTTATTTTGAGAGAGAGAGAAGAGAGAGAGCAAGTGGGTGAGGGGCAGAGAGAGGGAGACACATTCTGTGTCATCAGGCTCCAGGCTCCGAGCTGTCAGCACAGAGCCTGATGCGGGGCTTGAACCCATGAACTGTGAGGTCATAACCTGAGCCAAAGTTGGATGTTTAACTGACTGAGCCATGCAGGCGCACCAATATTTGCATTTTTTCATAAAACAGAACCAAATCCTTAGGGGTCTACATTAAGTGCATGGGAAGAACAATCCTATACCAAAACCTTTTACTACTGTAGTGATACTGTAATTCAAACAGCCCATGGAAAATCAACGCTCTGACCACAATTGTTAGTATTAGCAGTGGAAACTCCTTCATAGTATCTTGTCATTTGGCCCTTACTAGCTTTTAAATCCAAAGAATGGAAAGGGAAGAGCAAGAAAGTAGGAGGAGAAAATGGGAAATAGGAAGAGAAGAGATGGCGCAGAGGGGTACAAGTGTTGCTTAGTGTAGGCCCTGCAGACCAAAAATTATTGTGTTTCTAACACTATTGATTTTTTCAGCAGCTGATATTTCAATCTGGGTGCAGTGTGTCTGTGAGTCTACGCACACTGTCAAGAAGAAATATGATAGTGTCTTAAAAGATTAATAATATCGCTGGTCCTCTGGAGGCCTGTCTTAATTCACTGGCCTGTTCCCTGGCATGTACTGTAATTTATCTAGTCTGATTTGAATAGCAAATGGCAATCGTCTGCCATTAGGGAAATGGGCATCATTCTTATTGATCCAGCATGGGCTGGATTTTATTTAAGAAGAACTGCAAAATGTTATTACCTTCAGGAAGAGAAGCTGAAAAGGGAGCTTTTCCCTCGTGTATTTTGGAAATGTTTTACCTTTAAAAGGGGGGAATGGATTGTGGATTTAAGAGAACAGAGGGAGATGATGATCCTATTGTGTGAACAAGGATATGTACAGGCTGTTTTCAGCATAATTGTTTACCAACAGGAAAGAGTGCTCATGATTATGAGAAAGAGGCCATGGCCTCAGAGGTTAGAACACTGGAGAATTAGTCAGATATGACCTGTTTCCTTGTCCAACTTTGTGAAAAGCCCCTAGTTGCTCAGAATCCATTTGTCAATCTGTAAAATGGGCTAAAAAATCTGCTGGGCACATGTAAGGTTTACTTAGTGTTTGTCTCACATCCTGAAAGCTTGGATAAATGGTGCTATGGAATAAAACAGAAAAAACAAAGAGGGCCTATCTGACATTGGAGGGTGGGGTTTCAATATTTATTATTGTTCTTCACTTAGAACTTGGGAAGGGACAGGTTATGCGCTGAGTGAAGCATGACAAACTAGCCTCATAATTCTCATTAACCATAACGGGCATCTCTCAGGTTAACATTGAATATATTGACTTGAATATTCACCTGTTAGTGGCAGATCTCAACCCGCACTTTTACCCTGTGTTGCAGAATCGAGGAAAGCCATCAGCATTATGGTAGCAAATGTGGGATAGAGACCCAGTGCCTCTGCCTACTCCTGACCCCCTGTGTCACAAGGGTAGGGGTTTAAAGTGCCATTCCCACGAGAGCTTTGGAGAAGTGCTGTGAAGGAGCACAGGCACACCCACCCTCTCCCTCCTCTCCTTTAGCAGCCTCTGAAGGGGAAAAAGGTAGGACAGGGGTGGCTAAAGGAAATGCTCACTCGTTGCTGCTGAAATTCTTCTCCATTCCACCTCGGGTTGTTATGGAAAGAAACGATAATGTGCTACAGGAAATGGCCAAGTATAAAAGCAATAAAATAAATTGAAAATGACTTTGTTTTTTTGAGCGGCAGTAATTGCTATATGTTGTGATGTTTGCATAAGGAATTAGTTAATGTGTAGCAGAATGGCATGTGATACTTTTTATTTGCCTGATGACTATAGTCTCTGAGTGAATGACTTATTAAGGTTAATAAAGAAAAATTTGCTTGTGACTTGTAATGATCCAATTGCTAGAATTTAGCATCCCCTTATGCATTGTTGCCTAAAGGGGAGAAGGAAAAAAACCCACACACATTAATGGCCGACTGGCTATGATTTTTTATAGTGGTGTGAGAACAAACAATGTCTTCTAAATTGTTGGTCTGTCTATCTTTCTGCCTGCCTGGGCAGGAACGTTATGGCTTTCTTAATTCTCCTGTGTGATTTATCATCCTAAATTCATTGTTTTGCATAACTCTGCTCAAAATGAAGAAATGTCATTATTTTGCAGCGAAAAAGTTGTCATTTGCATAATGCCTGCCATTAATTATTGTGAGACTAATGCAGTTGTTGATATTTTTAGGGCACAGTGGTACAGCCTGCACCTTGTATAATGTCATTCTGAAAACATTGGTAGTTAATAGGTGCCACAACATTGCACAAATGGAAAAGAAGATGATGAAGAAGAAGGGGACACAATGGAACAGGCTGTGATCTTTATTTAGCTTTTTTTTTTTCCCCCTGAAATGCTTGGTGAGGAAAGACTATAAAAGGAAGCGAATAGAGCAGGGAGCTGTGACATCTATGAGAACAAAGGGATTGAAAAGCAAAGGTTTTCTATTTAGGCTGAATTCGCATAACCTGGGTTCCAGCCAGTTTAGTAGAGGAAGCCGTGCTCCTCTGTCTGGGCTTACCTGCGTAACCACAGCCCTGAACAGAATATAGGCTTGGGCTTTTGTAAACCCAACGTAGGACAAGGGCTTGCTCTGAAACGTGCTCGTCTTGTGGGAGAGTTCTCTTGGCTTTGCACTTGGCTAAAGTCAAGCGGACACACCGTGGTTTCATGGAAGAGAGCGGAAGACCAGGTTTCTCCGTTTGTGATACACCAGTCTGCTCTACTTCACGTATGGCAGCATTGGTATCTAGAGCCATAGCTTTTTCTGCAAAAAGCAGAAGAATGCAGTTGTAGCAAGTTAGGGTGAATTTTTTTCCTACTGTTCTTTGCAACAGAACTAACTTTTGCATCTGATTCTTGAGGGCAAGAGCCTACCAAAGCTTTCTATTTCACAGGTAAATGAAAGTCAGTTATAAAAATTCGATCAGAGATGAAACTCATTACTCTGAGTCTGGGAGGCATAAATATTACAAATGTACGTAACTGTTGATCTTTTTAGTCATGGGAGCTTAAAAAAAACAGGCTCACATCAAATAGAATTTTTTTCCTAATTTCACTGTTTCATGTGTATTATAAATTTAGATCTTTCCTCTTTATCATTAAATTTAAAAGACATAAAAGAAATGGAGCCTCAAAAGTAGGTCTAGTTACTAAGACTGACCAGAGATATTTAGGAAGAAGATACTGCCCTTCAATGTTTAAACCCTAGCATTGTAAACTCTGCAAAATGCAACATTTTTCAGACTGTAATCCAGATTCAAATGACTATTCCTTACCCAAAAACTGACTACTATTTGGCAACCTCCTTAAATCTAGAGGATGCATGTGAGGGGGCCACTGGGGTGTGGAGGACACCATGGGGGCTGTCCCAGTTCATCTTACAGTAAAACCTCAGCAGAATTCAGGCTGGGATCCTTTTGTAGATCTCACTTTGGATTTTAGAATTTAATCTGCATGTGTTCAGTTCTGGAATATGTAGAAAACACACATTCTGGGTTAGGAAAATTTTAATTCTCTGCAGTGACATCACCGTCATAAATTACCACATTTCGGGTTGTAAAAAACAGATGAGTCCATGCGTCGATGGAGACCAGTCTCACTTTTCCCTTTCTTCTGGAGAGAAGGAAATTGTCCTAACACCCCAAATTAATATACTTTGATGATAATAAAATCAATACAAGTATACAATTTTAAAATACAAGAAAGAGGTCCAACATGGTGGGGGGTAGGGGTGACGCATGGACAGAAAATTAAACAGAGGGATTTGCACTTCATACAGTGTACGAGCACAACACAGACAGACTCAGCCTTAATCCTGTCATGTTTGTGGCTTGGTAACGCCCAGGGTCTATCATATTCTACATATATGTAAAAGTCATATGTATAGATATATATGAATGTCTTTTAATTAAATTAACAAGTTATGTCATGATTAGGTGACCAGCTCATCTTGGCTAACCCAGAACTTTCCCCATTTTAGCACTGAAAGTCCCACATCCTAGGAGTCTTCTCAGGTAAATCAAGGCAGTCAGTTACCCTAACCAGAAGGGTTACTACTCATAAGGCCTATTGATTTAATAGTTGTATATTTCATCTTATATTTGAAAAGAACCTGCTATTAGGAACTAATTTTTGTAGCATCCATTTGCTAAACCATGCTACCTAACTATAGGAGAATTGAGTAAAGAGGTGTAGATTCGCATGCATTGAGTGTCTAGCACTTTGATCAGCAATATTCTGGAAAGTAGCAGTCTGATAGTAAATAATCAGCATCAGCTCTGATCCCCTGTGTTCAGGAAATAATTTTAGAGCTCAAGTCTTCCATAGAAACAGGGTAGGAATCCATATGTTAGCTGGCATGATTTTCATCACCTAACATCTGATAATCATGTCAGACTGGCTTTCTTTAATACTCCCCAATTCCTGCCAGGACTTCTAACTTCTCTATCCTTTGCTTTGGAGTTTTTCTCCTTTTACAGCCAGACATTCTGCTAAGAACTGAGGATACAAAATGGATAAGACAGAGTCCTTCACAAGGAGTTTTTCAATTTAACCTGTGAAGGGGGGAAAGGCTACAGGAATGAATTTTATATAGTATATGTCTAATTGAGGCAATTTCTTTATTCACTGAGATCAGTTAATACTATTACAAAGCTCAAGACATAGAAGAATAGCACTTAAAATTATCATTGTTTATTTCATGGATCGGTTTGTTCATTTGTTTAATAAACATTTATTGAAGCTCTACTATCTGTTCAACAATGTTCTGAACATTGTGGATACAAGGATGAGTCAGACTTGGTAGTTTCACAAAATAAAGCGTACAAAAGGATACCCCATTTCCCCTCCAGATTGGGAGTTCTTCAAGTGCAAGATGGCTACATCAGCATTCCATCCCAGCCTAAGACACCAGGACCGGGGGACATTCTCCCTTTATAGAGTCAAAGGAGATATTATTTTTAGTTGACTATCTAATTTCACTTTAATTTTCCCAAGAACTGTATTCTAAGACCTGAGCTGTAACATTGTAGGTGGGTACCCAGATTAGCTTATGCAGTCGATGGAAAGAACAGAGGCGTCTGGGACAATACAGAGCAGTCACTACACCTTGCAGAATAAAAATTTTCTATTTAAAGTTGATATGATGATGATGGGATTTGGAACACTTTATTCATCCACTTATTCATTCAGTCATTTAATATATATCAACCACCTGTAATGTTTCAGACATTTTCCTACTTGCTGGGGATATAATGAAAAATTAACCAAAATCCTCCTTGCAACTTACTTTATAATAAAGGAAGTAAAAATCAATAATTAAGCAAAAATATATCATTTAAACTAATGATAAGATCTAGGAAGAAAACAAGGGAGGGCATGGAGGTAAGAAATAGGGATAGATGATGGAGAGAGTGTTTTCTGAGGTAAAGTGGATAGAAAAAGTCTCTGAGCAGAGGACATTTACGCAGAGATTAAAATAATAAGGATCTAAGCACGTGGTGATCAGGAGGAAGAGGATTTGGGGCCGAGGGAATACATATTATAAAGTAGGTAAGAACAAGGAAGAACAAGAAGAAATATGTGGCTCAGGTGGAGTAAAGCAAGAATGATCATGTGGCTAATCTAGACCAGATCACAGAGGCCATGAAAGAGACTGACAGAAAGCTGTTAGCAGGTTTTCAAAAGGGTATATGCTCTAGTTTATAAATTAAAAGAGATCTGTAGCTACTCTGTGGAAAATAGGCTTAAAGGGTCAAAGGTAGAGTAGGAAGGACAGTCAGGAATTATTGTGGGAGCCCAGCATGTGATGGACAATGGCAGCAGGAAAGTAGGTCAATTCCAAATAATTTTAATGTAATTTGAAAGAAGTTGCAGAGGGTCTTGATGTACAGATTAGAAAGAGACACATCAGGTGTGGTGAGTTCCAGGTGTTTGCCCTGAACAACTGGACGGATGGCAATATCATGAACTCCGTGGAGTTGGGAGCTATGGGAGAAGTGAAGAAAAGTGCAGAGTTAGGGGCAGAGATAATTATGAATTGATTTGGGGCATGTTGACTTTGAAATTGTTGTCCAAATGAAGGAATTGAGTAGGCATTTGGATATATAACTCAGGAATGCAGAAGAAGAATTAGTGCTAGAGCTGCAAACCCTTGCTTATCTTTTTTTTTTCACTTCCACTTACATATTCTCTTTAGAATGTAAGCTTATAGAGTGCAAGGAGTAGATTCTGAGCAGTTTTTTAGGTAAATATGTATCCTCTGTGTTGTTTGATGATGAATATATAGGTGCTACTTTCATTCATTCTGCCATCTTTGGAAAGTCCTAAATATATATATAGCAAAGAGGTCCCAACAAAAACATATGAACACATCCTTAGGACTTATATGGTTTATGATCTTACTGAGATGTAAGATAAATACAAATTATTGTCTCCATAAGAATATAAGACAAAAGGGAAAACATATACTCTGTGGTTTATTAATGTAGGTGGAATGCATGTGAGTTAGAAGGGAGGTAAAACTTGAACCCAATTTTGCAAGTGGGGAGAATTTAAACAGGTAGTAAGGCACATACACAGTATTTCAGAGAGGGAGAAGTCAGGAGCAGATGCATGAAGATATAAATTAACTATCTCTTTGGAGAAAAGGAAGGCTGGAGAATGAGGAGGAGGGCCTGGGTGGCTCAGTCAGTTAAGTGTCTGACTCTTGATTTCAGCTCAGGTCATAACCTCACAGTTTGTGAGGGTGAGCCCCACATCGGGCTCTGTGCTGACATACTGGAACATGCTTGTGATTCTCTCTCTCCCTCTCTCTCTGCTCTCCCTACTTCTAAATACATACATAGACTTAAAAATAAAGGATGGAGAACAAGGAAAGTGGGCTGGAAAGAGCAGGGTTTTGTGCTTGTGAAGTTATAGATGAATTTATAAAGGTTGAACTTGTTCAGTAGCACATTGTTCCTCATCTCTAGGGTATTTCAGAATCACCTTTGGAGTTTTACAATGTGGATGCCTTCTGGAAATTTCTGATTCAATAGGTCCTGGAAGAGCCCTGGCATTTGTAGATTGCACTGGGAGCTTGTTCTGGAACATATCTATCTTCTAGCTAAAGCTTTGATTATTTCCTAGGGAAAACACTCCTGCCGGGCTCCCAGGTAGCACTGCCTGGTACCATTCCAGTACGGGCTCCCAAGTTACCTCTTCTGGTTTCCAAATGTTTTCTTCCCTACTTATGCAGAGATTGAAGTTTGTAACTTTCTCTGTTAGTTATGCTTATAGACATAAGTTGTCTTATTTTCTCTCCTTGTTGATCTACATTACTTTTAGAGAATATTTGAAAAGTTCAAATTTAGTTTGCTGCCATTATCCAGGAGGAATCCATAAGCCTGCAAATTCATTTCACGAGTAACTTCCTGCCTTAGTAAATGGTTGCCACACTGCTGTATTATCACTTATACATCATATTTTTAATGTTTATTGTTTTTTTTAGAGATAGAGAAGGAGTATGTGGGGGGATGGGCAGAAAGAGAGGGAGGGAGAGGATCCCAAGCAGGCTCTGCACTGACAGCAGGCAGCCCAAGCCAACCAGGTGTCCCCACTTACACATCATTTACACTTAAATTTATAATTCCATAGACCTGACATAGAAACTTGTGATGCTCCACTTTAACTCTGAAATTTCCATGGTGAAGTCAGAAACTCAAGCTTTAAAAAGTATGTGTTTTGGTTTCTGTTGAAATCTCAAAAGTTTAGATGTCAGATATTATTCATATTATTATATTACTTAAGAATAGAGACTCCAGTTGTTCCACAGTGGGGATATGTTTTTGAGATACACATGGCACAATAAAGGAGAAGGTCTGGTGAGACTCTTCCAAGTCCAGGGACCTTTGCAACAAGGCTTCATGGAGCCTCTGTGGACCTGGTATGAGAACTGGGCTTTTCTTCACATCTCCACCCAGTTCTTCTCTTGGTACTAATAGACTAAATGTCCTTGTCCTGTTTTATGACTTGAGATTACATGTGACCAGTTATGGCTCTTCATTTTCTTTCTACTTTATAGTCCCTTGAAGAGTAGCCTATGCCTGGTGTGGGTGTATGGTTGCGTAAAAAAATGCAGAAAGAGCAGTATCTCTTAGAAGGAGCTGTGGGTACAAGAAGCACCCTGATTATTATATCAAATGCTGCGGGGGGAATTAGACTGCATTCACCTGAACTCCTTGCTTGGCCACGCCTATGATGATTTTTCCTGAATGATGGACTCTTAAGTTTCATGTATTCTCTATAGCATCAGCATCTATGAAACAGATCTAGCGTGGTGAAATAAGCAAGAGTTTGGAAATCAAAATGGGCAAAAGTGGTATGCTGTGGGCCTAAGTAATACGACTTTATATGAATTGCTATTATGAAGCCTAAATTGAAAGCAAAATTTTATGACTTCAGGAGAAATAGACATAGTAGCCCTGTTCTACTTCTTAAGATTCCATATCATTAACTCCCACAGGCTACTGGAATTTTTCCTAAGGAGAGGCCTAAGACTAAAATCATAAACTACTAAAAGTTTTTATTTAAGAGGTAAAGTATCTTTTATAACTACATAGTCCCAAATACTTAAGGTGTTTGAAAACAATACATAATATCTATAAAAATGGGAAAGGGAAGCTCCTAGATACAAAAATGACTATAGAAAGTTACTTTTTAGGCCTCTGGGGAAGGAAATTATGTGTAGATTACTATTTTAAGTAATATTCTGCTGTATAAGTAATTTCATTATGGAAAAGTCCAAAAGAAACAAAACTTATTTAAAATTGTTCTTCCCAAAAATAACCACTTTTTTTCCAGTCTTTTTTCACTATGTGTATACACATTTATCATTTCTTTAAAAATATTTAATGTAGCAGGGTGCCTGAGTGATTCAGTCAGTTAAGCATCCAACTCTTAATTTCGGCACAGGTCATGATCTCACAGTTTCGTGGGTTTGGGCCCCACATCAGGCTCTGCACAGCAGAGCCTGCTTAGGATTCTCTCTTTCCCTCTCTCTTTACCCCTTCCCCACTCACGCTGTCTCTGTCTCTGTCAAAATAAATAAATAAAACTTAAAAAAATATTTAACTTAGCAAGGTTTACTTAAATAATAGATCAACTTTCCATATTGTTGGCTTTTAATTAAACAATATTCCAAAAACATTTCTCATGTTGTTAAGTAGTTTTCAAAATATGATTTTTGATAACTACGTAGTATTCCATATAGAGATGTATATCATTTACTTACTTAACTATCTATTGTCAGACACAGTTTCCAAATTTTCATAATGGTAAGTGGTACCATGATTATTATTTTTTTAATGCTTTTTATTTATTTTTGAGAGACCAGAGACAGACAGTGCGAGCAGGGGAGGGTCAGAGAGAGAGGGAGATATAGAATCTGAAACAGGCTCCAGCCTCTGAGCTAACTGTCAGCACAGAGCCCGACGTGGGGCTCAAACCCACGAACTGTGAGATCTGACCTGAGCAGAAGCCGGACGCTTAACCGACTGAGCCACCCAGGCGCCCCAGTGGTGCCATGATTAAAAAAAAATTCTTGCTTCTAAATCTTTGCGTAGGTCTTGAGCAATTTATTTTATTTTTTATTTCTTTTAATGTTTATTTATTTATTTTTGAGAGAAAGAGAGAATGCACAAGTCGGGGAGTGGCAGAGAGAGACACACACAGAATCTTGAGCAGGCTCCAGACTCCGAGCTGTCAGCACAGAGCCCTGCATGGAACTCGAATCCAGGAACTGTAATTTTATGACCTGAACCCAAGTCAGACGCCTAACCACCTGAGCCACTCAGGCACCCCTTTGGTTATTTATTTTAGACAAACTGCCAGATGTGAAATTTCTGGGTCAAGTAGTATTTCATATCTTTTTAAGTTTTTGAGGCATTATTTGCTAAGGTGCTCTCCAGAGAATTGTGCCAATTTTATTCTTTCTGTGGTAACATCATAAGGCTTCCTTTTTAAAGAAACTCCTTTTAAAGCTGTGCCACTACTTTTCTCAGGATCCTATCTGGTCCACCAGTAATAGCAGACTCAACTCAATTCTTACCTCAAGGTTATATTAGTTATGGAAAGATTTTTGTAGATCAGTAATGTTGCAAATGAGACAGTGTAAGGAATATAATCTGACAGTGGATTAGAAGGCATTCCTGTCTTGTGCCTGCTCTGTGTGCAAGCATTCTGCTTTATCCTGGGTAACAATCGGACAAAGGGAAAGGAGGCAGGGAGGGAGGAAGGGAAAAAGAAAGAAAGAGAGGAGGAGGGAGGAAGGAAGGAAACCTACCTCTCTTACTGGATTGACTGAGCACCCACAATATGTTAGGCACTGAACTGAACATGCACGAGACCAAAGTCCTGCCCTCTGCCTTATAATTTTGTGCACCACGACTCATAAGGCGTCACATGAACAGCGGCTTCTGGGCCGTATGGGGCAGGCAGACTACGGGACACCTGTGCCCAGCATTTGCAGGTGGATTGTGTGAATGAGTCAGTGTATCTGTGGAGTCTGGGAGTGCGGGGTACATGTTTCAACTCTAGAATAATACAGAAAATGCAAGGGATTCTTGCAGCAGTACTTTGAGATAAGTGGTAGACTAGGAATAAGTGATGGGATGAGGAGAGAAAAATATCCCCTCGTTCCCACTTCTCCCACTGTGTCCCATCCAGGAGAGTTTGTGCCACTGGGAGGGGGCCAGCTTCCTCCATGTGGTATAGCTTTGAGTTCCTGAGGTTTTCGCAACTGCTCAGGGAAGGGTGGGCATGGATAGAGAGACTGTTTTCTTGTGAAGACAACAGGACAGTATTCAAAATGGGCCTCATGAATAATCAGAAAGGCTGCTGTGGACCTGGGACATCCTGGAGTGCTGAGTATAGTGGTGCCAGTGCCGTTTGTCACACTGCAGGGAGGTGTGATGGGGGATGGGGATGGCTTGATTGAGAGTAAGAGAAGCCAGAGTTTCTATCCCACTGTGTGGACTTTCCAACAGTTCCTTGGTTGGCTCAAACTGGCGCGCGTTAGAGGCACAATGTAACAGTGACATAAAAATTCCAAATAGCCCTTCTGAATAGATACACATTTAGAAAATGCATAATAAATGACATATAGTGAAAATGTAAACAAGCCATTTAATAACATTTTAATGCTTGATTCTGATCTCTTAATTAAAATGTGCATAAAAGAAAACAATGGTGGAACATCTGTGTGTGTTATTGGGATAGCAGGATTTATGCTGCACCCTGGGCTTCTTTGTCCGCTTCTCAGTGTGTGTGCACACGTGGGAGGGTCTCTTCTTTGAGGCACAGTTCCCCATTGGAGCCCCACCGGGGTCCCTGCTCCCACCCACCATCTCCCGGCCGTGGCTGCCTCTTCTTTCCTCTTATATTAAATACCGTGTGGCGCGTCTGCTACTGAAATCCACCGTTCTCAGCATTCGATCTGAAAGCCACCCTTCACCCCGCCCCTATAACCTGAAACTCTGACCTCACCCTGACTCACCCCTGTTATCTCAGCAGATGCACACAGCATTACCTAATGGTTTTGGCCTCAGTGCATAATCTCAAAGAGCTCTGGGGAAAGCATGGCCCTTTGTATCTGTGACCTTGCCACAGTTATTACCCAGCTGGACACTATGTGGTTTAGATGTTAAAGACAGAAATTCTGTGGTGATTTTTTAAAAATTATTATTCATCTGGGGGATGGATCTCTGAGCTTCTTCTGGCCCAATAGTTAAATGAGAGTGGCCGTATCACAAAAGTCGAGGCTTACTAAGTGCTTTAAGATTATCCAGTGAAAACATTACACTGTGAAATGCTTTAATTTCTATCATTACTTGGAGCACGCTTGATCATCGAAAAGTTGGTCTTTGATTAAACAAGTATAAAAAGTACCTTACTTCTTTTTTTTTTACTCCCCAAAGAATTGTGTATCATTTATACAATGGAAAGACACAGCCAAAAGGTCTATTTAAACATATAATAATTAATATTTAATGGCCTCCTTTATGAGGGGAGCTTTGCTGTGGGACTATCTCTAATCCTCACAATGTTCCTGCAAAATGAGTGGTTTATTCTTGATTCCACAGGTAATGAAACTGAGATTCAGGTCCATTTAAGTGATGCGCCTAATCTATATTGTTCATCAGTGGAACACTTAGGATTCAAATTCAAGTCAGTCACTTCTCTTCTTTCTTTCTCTCTCTTTCTCACTGCCATAATCCTACCACAGACTCAGGCCCTTTCAGTGTTAGCTCCCATTCCCTGGAGACAGTAGCTGGTTGGTGTTCTGAAAGAGTTAAGCCAAATGCACTCTGTTTGTGACAAATGTCTGAAACTTGCTTTTATAACTTGGATTTAATTCACAAATAAAGAGTAATTATCAATATGTCACAGATGAAGAGCTGCGTGTATGGATCAGTGCAATTTCTGTTCCTTGGCTTATGGATGCAGTGTGCCCCAGGGAGTGTCACAGACCCACATGGCATCTCCCAGTGCCGGGTTCTGTGTAAGCTGAACAACATGTAAAACTCCCGTGTGTTGGGATCGCTCACAAGTGGCTACTCTCTGAGGAAGTCTATATAAAATTACCATAGACATGGTTTCTCTCCTGAATTTGTTCTTAACACTTCACTGAGGGGTGAAATGCCATTTTTTGATACTGGCTTTGGATTTTTTGATAGATGTTTATGTTTAGAAGTGTTGTCCCAAGAGAAGATGAAGGGGTGCGGTACCCTCGCTTTGGCTTCTTTTGCCTCTATTTTCCATCTGATTCCATTTTGTCAGTTTTCCATATTCTTTGGATGGAAAGGACATAAATTTTTCGAAGACCAGAAGTTATTAAAACTTTAAATCACATAAGAGTGCCCTTGGGGTGATTTGGAGGGCCTGAATTTTACATGCTTTGGTTTTCTATCAGAGGGTTTGCACTGGATAGGGGGGATATAAATTTCACACCTGTTCCACTCTCCTTTATTTTTTCTTAGTTGGAGAGGCCCTCTGCTTTAGGCTTATTATGTGTCCTGAAACAGATTTATATGATGCTTAGGCTGTGGTACTGAGGTGGCGGATTCTTAAAGGCATTCAGATGTGTATTAAGGAAAACATCATGATCTAGTGGGAACATAGCATGTGGAGGACCACAGGAGCTCGGCTTTTTGCCTCCTAGCTGTGTGGCTTTGAGTGAGTTATTTGGCTGCTAGGCCTCAGATGTTTTATCTGTAAAATGGACATGAACAAGAATACCTATTTTATAGAGCTATTGTGCAGACCAAATGATATAGTACATTTACAACATTTGGAACCAGGCCTGAATCTCATTGAATGTTGGCTGCTTACATTTCATGCAGCAAAGAAAGGGGGACATAGGAAACGAGTGGAAATTAGAAGGCAATATTGGGTTTGAGAAAAATGTTTCATGATTTCAAGTGAGCATAGTAGAGCATTTCTCTAGAAAGCAGAGTCCTGGGTTCTGCTTCCAGGGCTGCTGCTAGAAAGCTGTCAGACCTTCTCTCTTAGCCACTCAGTGTCTCTGTTTCATCTTAAAATGGGTAAGTCAGGGGCACCTGGATGGCTCAGTCCATTAAGCATCTGACTTCAGCTCAGGTCATTATCTAGAAGTCTGTGAGTTTGAGCCCCACCTTAGGCTCTGTGCTAACAGCTCAGAGCCTGGAATCTGCTTTGGATTCTGTGTCTCCTTCTCTCTCTGCCCCTCCCCTAATCATGTTCTGTCTCTCTCTGTCTCTCAAAAATGAAAAAATGTTAAAAAAAAAATTCAGTAAGTCAGAATGCATACTCTCTATTTAGCTATATAGTTTCACTTTCTGAAGATTTTTCTCCTTCCCAGAGTAGTCTATGGCTGTCACTCCTGAGTGTGTAAGTCTCAAAGGCCAGCAGCCAAGTATCATAAGACAGGCCTATTGTTCACATATGCTTTTCCCTGTACAACTATGTTTACATGTACATTTATGTTCTTGGTATATTTGTCATGTGTCTGAGTATTTATGCACCTGCATGCTTGTTGAAATAAGCACACTAGCATACATTCATACATTTTTGTGGGTATGTGTGTTTATATATAACCTATATATATACAGTATGTGTGTATATATATAAATATATGTCTGTGTGTATGAGAAACAGATGCACTGTAGGCAGATAAAGCAGATAAATATAGATCCAAATAGAAGCAAAGCATATAAATATAGACGTTATATAGAGTGAAAGCAAGCAGATCAGCACCATTTCATTATTGCTTGAAGTCTTTGTAATAAAAGAGTTGAAAATCAGTAACTGACATTGAAATTATTGATTGAATGACACTGTCAGATCAGAAGGCACGGTGTAAGGTAAGAAAATAACCTGTCTTTCAACTTTGAGGAGCAATTAGCAGGAAGATTTGTTACTTTTAATTATTTGATTTATGAAAGTTTTTAGATGCAATGTAGTGTGATTTTTTTTTAAGAGCACAGATATGTCACCTTTCCTAAAAATACCACCAGACAACAAGAAATAATACACAGGCAAAGATCACCTATCCCAGTCCTAAGAAAGGACTTGACGAAGGTGACAAGATCCTTTTTTTTTTTTTTGCAGGCTGTGACTGGCAGCCCCTTCCTGTTCCTAGGCTCCAACAGATGAGTTGGTTTTATTCTACATTATTCTTCACGAGCCCTTTGAAGTCTAAGGAAACTCACCTAAGGGAGATATTTGAAGCACAAGGCCAAAGTCACCATTGTTGAGTTATTTTTGTGGGGACGCTTGCAATTGTGTTTAGTGAGTGTGTTGTGTGAGTAAAACTGGGCTCTCCCATCTGTTACTTTCATGTCACTGTTTTTAACCAGTCAAAATAATTGTTTGTGAGTTTTTGCTTTATTTTGTTTTGTTTTAGTGGAGAGGGTATTGTGAGTTATTTTTAGCAGGTTTGAGTTAACTGTGTAATTTTTTTTTAACGTTGCAAGTTATATCTTGGTCATGCATTTAAATACTATTCAAAAATAAGGAGTGCCTCCTATTTTCCCTCAAATCTCATCTGTTTCCTTAAACAGATCGCATCTCTTCTTTGGCTTTGTTGTAAGACCATGCAGAGAAGCTAAAATTTGAAGAAAGTCCTTGAAGTTGTGCAGATACGAATCTTGCTTTTGCCTGAGCAAAACTGTCAAAGTTGTTGTTGTTTATTTTTTCTGTTGTTTAGTTTACTGTAGCTTTTCCTTATAAGGATGAGAAAAGAAGGCCAGGAAGATGCTCTAGTTCTCTCCTCTTTCGTGCTTCTGCTAAGCCAGAAGTTAGTATTTCTTCCTTCCTGCTCCCAATCAAATTTAGACTTAAAGCGGAAGAGGAGGGAAGGACAAAACAAAGGATGTATTAAAAGTTGAGGAATAAATGTGTGCTACCTAAAGAATATTAATTCATCCTTTCAAATCTGTTTGGCTACTATTACTTTGTTGTAAAGTGCTGCACCAAATTAAGATTTTAAAAACATATTTGAAACATGTCCCAGGGGTCTTGAGAATAGTACATCTCACACGCACACTCGTCTTTTCTTTCTTTGTTCTTTCTTTTTCTCTTGCCTTAAAATATTTATTGTTTAGCTTTCGTCAAGCACCATATATAGTACATTACCAGAAATTTTGGTGAGGAAAGAATTACATGCACATACACACATATCATATATATCCATATACACACATATACACAGTCATTGAATTGTTATGTTTTAATCATCTCATTTGATATGCATTATATTTTTAAACTATTATCTACTTATTTAGTATAAATCTTTAAAGGGATTTTTATAAACACTCAAATGTCTGATTTAAAGGTTCCCAGGAAATTATACATTTTCTTATCTATGACCAAAAAAAGGATTTTCCAAATATACATTTAGAAAACAGGGATTTATTGGAACAAAGAGCAAAGCAAAACCCTGTTTCTTTTTAGGAGTCATTTACCCTTCTCACCTCCTACTTAGAGCATGTGGTAGCTCTCATCACTGGTATGAAGGGGTTTTTTTTCTTTTTTTTTTTTTTTGGCTAGATGACTTCATATTCTGCTCCTGGCTTTGTGGTGCTTTCCAGTACCTGTGGGCCTGAGAGTCAAACAGGTCCTGATCCTCACCTCCACAACTTTTTAATTAGCTCTGTGTTCTTTAAGCAGGTTAGCTCACAGCCCTGCAACTAGGTTGGTAATCTCCAAAACTTAAGCCAATCTTATTTACTTCACAGGGAGTTTGCATCGAATGGAATAATGTTAATGAAGTACGTGGCATGTAAGATGTACTAAATAAAGGCTAGTTTCCTCCTCGCCTATTAATTTTAATGTGTGTCTGTGACTTCCTCCCCCTGTCCCTCCTCACTGCTGTGACTTCCTACTGCAGCCATTAGACACCAGGGCCAATGCCAGAGAAATAGGAACAATGGGTTTTAAAAAATTACTGATTATCCAGTGCCCACCCTTAAAATGGGTGTATGAGGAAAGAGATCTAAGGAAACCATCAGAATTCCTGGCTCCTATCATTGTTAAGTGTTTCTAGCTAGCAAACAAGAGCGAAAGACTTTTCAACACAGCATTGCCCAAATCCTATTCAGATCAATAAAATGGAAGGAAATATCTATCCAAGTGATGTACATTAAACCTTTCAAAATAATAGGATACCCTTTTATTTTATTGCTCATTCATATACCAGGCTAATGTCCTTCATTCCACAGTGAATGTTGTTTACCTCAGCTCACTGTACATTAGGCTCCTTATTTAGGACCTGCTCTTTTTTGGGAAAGGTATGCAGTTAGAATCCAATGTCATTGAAATTTCTGAGGAGTTGCTTTATGTTTTCTCTTTTAAGAAACAGGGAGGGAAAAAACACTTCCTACTCTAAGACATTTGGAGCTGTGTTTCATCCTAGAGTTGATCATTTTAGCTGAATTGTAAACCCCATAAGAGTTAACATTTATAAGGGGAACAATGACACAATCTTAATTACAATGATTCTGGCAGCAACACTCCTGTTATCCAGGGACCTCTTTCTCATGTCCAAGTTCTCTTTTAACCTCCTCAGACTTCACTTTCTGTGTAGCTGCAATTTTTGTATGCAACTCTTTTTTTTTCCTTTGGAATTGAGAGTTTGTCCAGTATCATGAAGCCACATTAAGCCACCAGGATTTCTCGGACCTGTTCCTGCTATGCCATAATCAGTCCCATAACCGTTGCATCTGTGGAATGGAGAGAAATAAAGAACAGGGAGAAGAAAGATGACTGGTGTAGGGGGAAATGAGTGGTCTGGAGATGCCCTGGGACAGCGGCTCCAGTCTCATTGACGATGCGGGGTCTACCGCTCTCATGCCCTGTGACAGAGCCTACATGCTGTCCGCCTCCTGTTGCACATTTTATTTTTTAATTTAAGTATATACCAAAGGTCTATTTGTTGTATATTCTTAAATTAAAATTTTCTCTTCCTTTATGATTTCTGAGGCTCTCAAAACAATGAGGCTTTCATTGTTAATGAGGCTTTCATTAACAAAACAATGACTTTTATGAGGAAGAGTAATAAATAAAAATTGGTTCTCCAGATGCAAAGTGAGAGAAAGGAAAGCATTTGAGGTCAGGAATAGGCATGAGTGAGCTAGAAACAGAATTAAAAGTGACTGTATCCTAAGATCCAAAGAAAAAGACAGGAAAGAGGAGGAACGATTAAAGAAAAGAATGAAGTACAAGATAGTTTTAAGGTGAACATTGTTACATAATGTAAGGATTCCTTATAAAAGAATCATTTCAAATCTTTTGTCTGCGCCATTTAAAATAAGTATATCCTGAAATTAATATTACGCTACATGTAAACGAATTGGAATTTAAATTAAAACTTAAAAAGAACGGGCTAAAAATAAATAACTAAAAATAAAATAAAGTAAGGTTCAATTTATACAGCATTAACCTATCCTATGTGTGGGGAAGTGAACTGTCAGCTTTAGATACTAGGCCCAGCTTTATCTCAAAACATATGTCCCTGAGAAAATAACCTTTGGAGCTTCAGAATCTTCATCAATAAAATGAGGGGTCCAGCAAGTTCTCATTCGTGTTTTAGGATCCATTAAATGAGATAGCACCTGGGATGGTCTTGTCGACATATTGCCAGAATGCTTACTTAAGGAAGTTGCCGAATTTGATTAGATTATATCATTGACCAAAGTTTAAAAAAAACAACTTTTTGACGGTTTTGACTGAAATGTATATGCCTCGTCATAGATGAATCAGCTGGTAGCTCCACTCTCTAAAAAGTACTACGCTGCTGCTGTCAAACGCACCGTTAGTTGAGTCTTCAACTGGACTTTCTGAGGGATTGCCCATGCAACATTTCCTCTAAAGGTCTCATTCTCCAATTAACTGAAAGATGGCATTTCTGATTTTGTAATCCAGAATTTTTGTTCGTATGAAACTCCTGTTTAACCAAGAAAATGGAATTCAGTACATTCTTGGTTGCCTTGCTATTAATTTAAATTTGCATAACCTAATCAAAACTCAACCTGCCTTGCCCTTCAACAAAAAAACTATATTCTCTCCCGTTACTAAATGGCTACATTCTTCTCAGTATTTTTTAAAAGACGAATTATGTTGATATCTCATGACTTTCTGTTTAGAATGTGTCCATGGAAATTAAAATGGACTTTTCAGTGCCCAAGACTGAAATGAAAAATTGTCCAAAAGGGCTGGTGGAAGTGAACACGAAACTTTGCTGATGCTATCAGCATTATAATTTTTGTTAAGCTTTTTTCCAATAAAATGGAACTGAAGTCAGCTGTCCCCAAATAACGGCCTGATTCTTCCTCTGTATCATCCTTTTGTGTCTACAGATAAATGATAGAGAAATACAGCTTAAGATTGCCTGTAACTCATTGGAATATGTTTTTCTGAGGCTTTTCTAGTTACTTTGCCTGCAGTGATGTGTCTCCTATAATCATTTTACTGTTTCAACAAATACTTGCCTGGCAGAGAGAATGTGCCAAGCACTGTGCTAAGTGCTCAGCATACAACCGGGTGCACACAGCCATCTATTATTAAAGCATCCCCAGCAAATGGATGGAGTAGGCATCTATTTAATATTGAATAAGCTAAATTGGGTGGAGGAGATCATTGGATGATCAGAAATAAAACCTCACACTCTCGTTCTTTTGGATGACCTCATGTGATTCTTCCCAGTTGCCATTTACAAACCCACATTCAGAAAGGAAACCAGCTCCCTGCCTTACCCTCTAGCTGGCTTCTAATAAAGAGAATTTCTATTTATCTTCCATGCATTAGCAGTTATGCCCAGGCATAGGAGGGCACTCAGGTACAGGAAGGTCCCGTGCCTAGCAGCAGAATCAACTTCACCCTGACTTCCTGGCCTGTGATTTGGGAACTCACTGTATAGCAGGAGAAACACCGAGGACTGGGAATGTCGATCATCATCCTGATCAAAAGTTATATTTTGAGTGCTCTCCATAGGCATAATATAAGAAATTATTTAAATTTCTTTTTCAAGTATTGTTCATCAGTTTATAATCTCTCCTCCTTCTGCCCATTTCTCTTTGATTATCTTATCTTAGTTCTGTGGAGCCAAATAATCTGTGGCATATCTTCTTCCAAAGCAAAATAGTGACCTAATCAAAGATTTCTAAATGCATCCTTTATGCAATTTTCAAAGGAGATGGGTAGAGTAGGACATATTTCTCTTTGCCCCATGTGTCTTTCAAATAATATCTGTGATTACGTAAATCAGTCGGACCATCACATTGGCTATCATAGATACAGATTCCCAAATGCACAGAGAGAATCATAAATAAGTGCATACAGAGAAGTCTGACAGTTTAGTGAAATTGCTTTCAAGTCATTTGACACATTAGTACTTTCAGACATTCACCTACCTGTCAGTAATCCTCATTAGAAATAAGATTGGAATATCGGGGTCACTAGCTCGAAGTCCGTTTTTCTGAGACCAGAACAACCAGAAGTCAGAGCTAGAGGGAATAAGAATGAAAGTATTCTGGACATTAGAACTGTTTCGCTAAATGAGCTCTTTCTCTCTTTCCTCTGTTCCTCTTTTTTTCTCTCCCCTTTCCCTCCTTTCTTTTTCCTCCCTCCCCCTCTCATTCCTTTCTTTTGAGTGCTATGAATTCATTAGATGGCATAGTGTAAATCAATAGTAAACGCTAACCGCCTACTCTGTACTCAGTTACGCAACATCACATAACCGGTACACAGAGACAAAAAGGGAAAAAGCACACACAGCCTTTACATTCAAAAGCTCTTGCATAATTTTACTTTTCCACAGCCAAAAAGAAGAAAAAAGGAAATAACAGATGGGGAAACTTACAGTTTTTTTTTCCCTTTTCTCAGACTGTTGAGGAGGGAGTTAGTTAACATCCGTGGCCATTTCTAGTTGCCCTAGGCTGCAGCAAAACATCCCATAATTGTCAGTGCCTTAAATGGCTTTAAAAGAGGATTTTGTGACCCTCCATGATGTGGTGAATTTTCCAAGTAATATAAGACCGAAACTATTCTGAGGTGTTTAATGCTGACTTGGTTTTTCCTTGTTTTGTGAAAAATCAACAACATTTAAAGTATGAAATGAATTTTAAAATAGAGGATAAGGAAGACGGCTGTGTGTGTGTGTGTGTGTGTGTGTGTGTGTGTGTGTGTGTGTTTTCATTTGAAATGTATCCTGATGTAATATTTATGTAAAAAGCCAGTTATATAAACCCTGTCTTTCTCTTGCCTTTTACTTTGGGGGCTTTATAAAGCTCTTGTGTTGTTTTTTTTTTTCATGACAAACTACATTCAAACTCCAAAGTCTTAATGAAAGAGAAAACGTCTGGATGCTATTGCACAGACACTTAATTCAGACTCCTTATAGAATTCATCCCCTAAACAACAGTTTCACTTAAAACTTGCAGTTTCTGGAATTTTCCTTTTGAACCTTCTGTCACACTGTTCCCTGGAACACTTTGGATCCATTGCACCACCTTTATGTCTCCTAATCCCTTTGTAGCCCTTCACTCCTTCCTCACACCCTCACATTTTCCCTGGATTAACTGCCTTCCCAGCGTGAGTGGGAACACAGTGAGATCTGTGTGAATTTTATCAGCTTCCCTTCCCTGTTATAATACTTTGTTTTATTTAATGGACTGGTGCCCCCTGTGAATCAAACATGCTCCTCATGAGGGAGGTTGGAGGACTTTTTGGTTTTGGTTCATTTTTCCTTTTGAGTTTCTGCCTATTGAGTAGTTATAAAATGGATGCCGAAATGGTAGAGAGCACCTGACTAGGCATTGTTGGATATCAGCTAGTGGAAGGTAGGCAGAGGTGTATGAGGGGTACTGCTGGTGGTGGTTCTGATCATTCTTTTTGTTATGTTTTTATTTATTTATTATTGAGACAGAGAGAAACAGAGCCTGAGCGGGGGAGGGGCAGAGAGAGAGAAGGAGACACAGAATCTGAAGCAGGCTCCAGGCTCTGAGCTGTCAGCACAGAGCCCAATGTGGGGCTTGAACCCACGAACTGTGAGATCATGACCTGAGCCGAAGTCAGCTGCTTAACCGACTGAGCCGCCTGGGCTCCCTGGTTCTGATCATTCTTAATGCAGTCTGCGAGAAGGTAAAAATGGTCAGGGAAGAAGGCAGACATGAGTAGAACTCTTGAGGCACTTCGCCTCCTTGTATTTGAGGTCAGTGACATTGCTCTAGGTCATACTTTTCTTCTGGATGGAAAAGGCCAATGAAATTGGTGCATTTGATTTTACTGTAGGTAAGAGATGAGTGTTCCTTCACTTAAAGAAAAAAAAAAGGTTTAGGCTATTTCCTAGTTTGTTTACCTTTCTCTTATGTGTTAGCTATTAAATTTATGACTCCTTTTATATGGAAAAATCATAAAGATAAAAATCAAAGGCAGGAGAGTTTTGTCTGGTTTTTCAGGTTTCATTGCCTGAATGTTCCCTCTTGTAACAACTGAGTGATCAAGAGGATTGGGATTATCATGTCTCTGCATCTCTGATGACATGGGGGCATCTTTAGTTGCCTTAATGAATCATGAGTAAGCTAGTATATTAAGCATTTATAAAAGCACCTCCTGGTTTTTTCCTTAAAAAAAATCTATAGCTCGAGTAGATTTGTTTGTGGAAAAATAATGAAAGTTGATCAGAATAGGCTCACCAGGAAAACACACTCCTATGTATATTTTTTCTAAGTGTCCCTCTACATGTGTTCCAGCTGAGTTTGGATCCCAGTATGCAGTGCGGTTTGTAGATACCTGCATCATGTAAACACCATACTTTATAATACAATTTGACAGTGATTATTCCTCTGTAACCAGCACTTATTCTTGATGTACACACTCGGTATACAGGGAGGCATTTTGCGCCCTGATATTCAAGTGGCTTGCCTGGATTTAAAAGACAGCTTAGAACTCTATAGATGAGCATTTTCTTGGTTGTCAAAATAGCTGGAAGCATGCATTATAGAAGAAATAGAGGAAAATGTGTTGAAGTGGGATATCTTTGAACTTTTTTCTGCCCATTTCTAAGAATAGTTTCCACTCTCTGAACCATACTTACGGCAGAATTGACCGTCCAGCACCCAGTGGCTGCCAGCTAATTCTGGTCAGCCCTCCTTTTCAGTTGTAACCTGGGAGCAGATAGGCTGCATCTCCTTTTTCTTTTGTAGTGTGGGGTCCAGGCTTAGAAGGGCTAGCAGGCCTACGCTTTCTGCTCCCAGGACGTGCAAGAAGCTAGGGAGAGTTTTAAACATTTTCTCATATTTCAGAAGTCCTTCACGACACTTTCAACCTAACTTCTCCTTGGTGTTGGCCTTAGTAATAGATGTGTTTTAATGTTGTGACAGAACCTTAGCCACTGATTTACCTTTCCAAACAAAATTACTCTAGTTGTGCCTGGCATATAGTAGCCCCTTCTTAAATATTTTACCATGTTTTTGTGAGCTGGTGAGGGACCTGCTATGGCAGTTTCCTCCCAGTGCTTATGCAGGTGAGCAGTAAGCCATGAAAGGAATAAAGGGGTAAGAGGAAATCAGATGCAGTGCTCTTCAAGTCCCAGCAATGGATGAATCACCCCATTTTATAAGAAACCCCTTATTATCCTGTCTGTCTTTATAAAAGTAGCAAATTGCAGACACAATTTTGTGTGTTTCCTAGAGGTCCTTTTCAATGGTCAGTGCTGCCTAGAACAGTGGGTCATTTAAAAAACATAATTTTTGGCAAGCTACTTTGGTGGTCCCCATTAAGTTTCATATGCAGATGCGTTAGGAACTTAGGAAATTCTGGGTCTCAAACATTCCTCTTGCACTCTGCCACAAGGTCCTTTGAATCATGGCTTTTTTCATTTTTCCAAGGACAATTATTTTTTAGATGTCTTTTATTTATATAAATCTTAGGATGATGAGTATAGACAAATTTATATAAAGTTTTTCTTTTACACAGTGTTTCATTACTTTTAGTTGCAGTAATTCCAGATCTTTCTAAATCTATTTTGGCTTCAGTTAGTTATGCTGGTTATTTTCAAGGATTCATTCTGGTGGTGATATTGGGGGTGGGAGATGATCTCTGGTAAACCATCTATGGCTTATAAATTATAAAAGCAGGGGGAAAACAAGCATGTGGAATTATTGATAGACTGCTGTTTGTTAGGGAAGCAGTTTTTAAAATGCAGATTTTATAATATTGGGGGATTTCGTGGCTCCACAGTAGAAGCTTTTTAAATGTTAATTTGGGGTTTGTTTTGTTGCTCTGTGACTTAGCATAAAAGGTTTTGGTTTTAAAAGGTTTCAGTTCACTCGTTGCATTTGTCTTACAGGAGTTGGAATATAATACTATACATTTATTTATGCTCATGAAGGAGAATAAGGCCAGTAACTCACAACTCATGAAACCAGGGGTAAATAATCCATAACTTGTTCTCCCACCACTGCCACAATATTTATATCCAGAACACAAGTAACAAACAACCAAAAACAAGAAGAAACCAGTTTGTTTTTATTTACAAAATGTTTAATCAAAAGTACAGTAAAGTTCAAATGGAGCTGCAAATCCTGGTGGTTCACAATGGTTTGATTTATTTTTCGAAACAGACCATGGATAATTAACCATAAAACATAACTTTCCCAATACAAGTTACAGTGAATTGCAGAAATGGGCAGCAAGTCATTCACAACTGGTTGCAACTGGTTAGAGCCCTTAAAGCGGAACACGCCGGCCATTACATGCACCACTTTCTCAGAGCATACCTCTGTGTTCCTTCCCAAAAAGAAGTATCCTTTACCCTTCATACACTGAGGCAGTGTCCCAACGTGAGAGGCAAATGGGTGTTTTTACATGATCACCATGTTGTCATACATTTGTTAAATACCCAGCATTGACCATATTCTTTTCATTTCAGAATGTTTAACCATCACTAACTGGATACTTCTCACAACATTGCTGTCTGGTAAGTAACTTTCATTATTTCTAAATGGCAATCTAAAATATTGAGGTGCAAAGAAGTCAAGTACATTTTTCCCAGCCTCTGAAAGAATTCATCCAAAAGGCTGTGGTGTGTCCACCACTTCCAAGTACTATTTGAAGAGAAAGTATTTAACATTGGTGAAGGGTACATATTATATAAACAATTTGTTCATTTGAAGTACCATCATTTAGAGTGATGAGACATATGATCCCAAGAATCTATGATCACAGACTTCAACAAACATTCTACAATGATTTTGCTATATGGAGGTGGAAACATTCAAAGGCCTTATTTGGCAGACTCTCCAGAGATACATACTTCCAAAGGAGACCCCTGAATGTACATCTCCATGTGGATATTTTCCATGTGGAACATCGGAGGCTTTGGCATTACACAACCAAACACAGAACCTTCCAAACACATTTTGTGATAATCTGAACTACTTATTATTATTCTGTGATGAGCAGAAAATTTTGAAATGCTTTTGCTTCATTTGAATCAATCTGAAAAATCAGACCTGATTGCTCTTGGGTACACCCGCACATGGAAAGGGAAAATGTCCTTTAGGAGCATGAATTTGGATCGCCACCTCTTTTATGAGTTAAGAGGACCAAGACCCAAGCCTAGCTTTGAACACTTTAAGGTCTACATGTCTTCTAGTGGAAATTTGTGTAGTTTCCAAAAGGTTGGGATTGTGGCCTTCTTGAGTTCTTGACATGTCAGTAGCTGGGAGGAGGAGTGCCGGTGAGGACTGAGGGCGTCTTCATAGAGCGTCATCAAGTCAGGAAGAGCAGAAAAGCTGGACTTCCTAGAGGTTGGCCTGCCCTGAAATGTACTGGCAAATGTACTCCTGGAGAGGGAGGAAGGCGGAAGAGGGTGACTTGCCTGGCCCCAGAGAGTCCGATTTAGTCATGAACATCACATTCATCCAAACCTTTAAAAGTTACACTCTTGACTTCACTTTATACGAATGTGCATAATATGAGGAAAATAATCTGGTGCGGTGATAAAGATAGCTTTCTAACAGGGACTTTCCATATCCATGGCACATAATCCATAGCTCTGGCTGTATTTTTGTTCCTAATTCTGTCACACATCTACCTCTGTCTCTCTGATCATATCCCTTTAACCAGCGAAGGCCCTTAGGATTGTACCCGCCCCCACCACCCCAGGCGCACTCCCACGCTTTAGTTGTTATGCTGACTAAAAGAGATGTGTATCAGTGTGAGCCGCCGGACTCCAAGGACAGGCTGATTTGGTAACTTTAGTTTGGTGCTCCCATTGCTTTTGTGGCAAACGGATCTCATCACAAAATGGCCTGAATTTCACACTCTTTCTGGCTTGCGGAGAAGCTTGTTCCTACCCTATTTCTGTCCAACACACAGAAAGCTCTTTATGTTTCTATGATCAGATAAAATCTGTATTGACGTTTCTTTTCCTGTGGGTGTATTTCGCTTCTAGGTATGAAGATTTAAAGTATCTGGGCAAAGCTGTGTGTTTGCAGTTTCTCTGTTTTTAGTGAAAAGCTCCCTGGGAAAGGAGAGCACATCTTATCCACTAATGAATAAATATTTATTTTCATTTTAAAATGATACATGCTCATTAAAAGTAATTTGGAAAAACACATAGTAAAATGAAGAAAAATACAAGTAATTATTTCTATAATTTAAATCCAATCATTAATAACCATTGGATGTATTTTTTTACTCTCATTTTTCCCTCAGGATATATATATATATATATATATATATATACACACACACACACACACATATATACATAAAACATGCTGTAAACATACTTTCTACAGAATTTCAAAATTTTACCTAAGAATTTTACATGTAATTACGTGGTTCTTATAAACATCGTTTTACATAGATATATATATATATAATGTGTGTGTGTGTGTGTGTGTGTAGCTTATTTAACCTAGGTGTCCAACAGGAACGTTTTGGGTGTTTTGTTTTACTTTTCACTTTTTCACAATATCTTACATATAAAGAGTAGATATTGAATCAATCAGAATCAATCAATAGTGAGTAAAAGAATGAAAGTTTAAATCGGTATATATTTTTGAATTTTTATTATGAAAACTTTCAAATACATGAATGTAGACAGATGACCTCCTGTGTACTCCTCACCCAGCTGGCACAGTGATGAACTCGTGGTCTGCTGTTTCCCAAGCTACTGCCAGGCTCCTTTGAAGCAAACCCCAGACATCACAGCATTTAGTCCATCAGTATTTTGGGCCCACAAGGACATTTTCATATGTTAATATTATAAACATTGAGATAAATAGTTCTAATAATTATAAACAGGAGTATTTTTCTTTTGAGTATACTGCCATTATATTTCCTAAACTATAACAACTGATCAGAAAATCTTTTCAGAGTGTTTCATGACATTCTTAGGTGCATCTGTAAGCCAAAGGACAATTTGGTTGACTAGAGAGACATTTCACAGATTTGGGGAACTTTTTCTTGGCACTTTTTTTTACTTGCCTCAAACTTAGGATGATAATTTGCTGCTAGTTCTGTGTATCATTAGTTAGACTCATGACAGGATATATACAATTCTGTATCCGAGGTGAAAGAGAAACATAGTGCTCTGACTAGAAGTCCAGCATGGTTACAGTCAACCCAGAGTGGACAAAAGTGGCCAACCTACTTAACCCAGACTAACACTAGATTTAAAAGTATCAGGTTTTGTAAAGATTTATTGGCAGAAAGGAAAGGTTTCTTCCTAAGAGGGCATTTACAAAGTCTGAAAAGGAGGAATTATATATTAATACTCTGAAAAATTTAAAAAAAAAAAAAGAAAAGCACTGTGCTTGAGGAAGTGTGGGTTGAAGGAGATGGTTCATTGTAGGAAAAAGGGCACTCCCTATGTGCTAGTACCTATTGCTCTAGTTTACTCTAAGAAGGTTTAAAGACCCTAGTTTTCTGTGGCTAGACTAGACCCTTTATATACAGAGCTCCACAGATGATGAGGGCACTGGACATATTAGGCTTTCCACAGAGAACGTATAGTTAGGGTTTAGTCCTGCCTTGCTGTCTATGAATTGCAGTCAGTGATGGTCCAGTAGCAATGTGTTGTCCAAAAGGTGTATTCCACTCATCAGAAATTCAGGATGTGAGCAACTATGTAACATACTGCATCAGTATAAACTGGATTTATGTGTTACTCAGATCTATTTAATCTTAGGAGCACATTTTCCATTGGCCTCGAAAGTGAGTAGCTAGAATATTGATGTGCATAACCCTTAGGGAAGGAAAAAAAGAGCTTCTCCACTACACTAAATCTCTAGAAAAATATGAGGGTTTACAGTATGGACACATACAAAGTATTTTCAGCTAAAGTTGGTAGAGGAAAGCACATGGGGAAAAGAAAAGAAAAGAAATAACATAAGCAATAAACTATCCCAAGCAAACAGAAAGCATCTGTGAAATTTGCAGGACTGGATGGTGTAAACAATACAAACTTTTTCTTTCCATTTCATTTTTCCCCCTCAGTCTTCTTATCCTCTCTATTTCTCCTTTACCCTGATCTGACATTACTACCATTAAAATGTCCTCAAAAGGTCAGAAAAGGATCTGATAGCTTGGCATCGAGCAAGGCATCCTAAGGAAAGATAGGTAGGAACTAGCCATTATTGTAAAGCTGCGAAGACATTTTAGCATACCCCACAACACCCATATTGTAAAAACAGCTAACTATTTTTAAGATTGATATTAACAACAAGACAACTGAAATAAAAGCATAAGTCTTCACTTCATCCTGCATCCTTTTCTTATGTGTGTTAATTATATAGCTCATGTCATATAAACTAGAATATAAACTGCCTTTTAAAGATAGAAATAAGTTTGCCTTTGATTCTCTCTAGCTAGTGTATTATTGCACCCAAGTGAACCATCAATGCCTCATCCTGATAATGACTATAATAATAATTATTATTAACAAGGATGCTGTTTGTTTCTTGATATGTGTGTGGGGTTTCCTTATGGTTGGCCTTTGGGTCTGGTGTTTGTTCACTTGTTGGTGCATTTGTGACTATATGTAATCTCAAGCTATAAAACAGCATTTCTTGGAATGAAGTAGTACTCCCTATCCTCTACACCCATCCTCCTATGTAAGTTCAGAATCATTGGTGGATGATTTTACTTATATAGGGCAGAGAATCCTTTGCAAATGCATGCATCAAGCCAGGATTTTCATTTTAGACCGAAGACACATATAGATAGTTGCAAAAGGAAAAAAAAAATAGTGGTTTATTTATATCATCAGATCCATGTTTCCTGAAGTTGGCATATTTTTGGAATAAACGTTATTGGATATGTAATACATCATCACATGCAATTATGGACAAATTATGACATTCTCTGAGTGAGGTGGTGGCTGATCCTGCTTTACCTGGAGTGGTGGGGGAAGATTGAAAACCCCATTCAAGACAGACATTCAAGATGATTTTGCAGCCAGCACAGTATTGGAAATGCTGAAGAGAAGGCTTAACTTTCTCTTCCTTCATTAGAGATTATGCAAAGCCTGTGATATAAACAACATACTTTGGAGATGGTCTTCTCTTTGGGAGACCGTTTCATTTGCAAACCATGCTAGGGTCCACAGAGAACTGATTCTGTTTGTTCTACCCTCTTCTCTGAAATACTCTTAACATGCTGTTGCTATACACTTTTTGGTCAAAAAGTAATTTGGCTTTCTGGTTTTTGATGGCTACTCTGTGAATTAACCTAATGTATTTGTGGTGTGGGGAACTGTAACCTCTGAACACTAAGTTTAAAGACTTTTACAATGAATTATTTAAAGACATTTTAGACCATAACTCTTTCTCTGTCCACGAACAAGTTGATTGGTTAATCATGTCTTGTTTATTTTTATTGTTGTTGCAGTATACATTGTACATTAAACAAGAAGGAGGTAAAGCTATTTGTAAGAGCTAATTACAATGGCAAAATTGTACTTTCTCTAACGTTCTCTAATTTTTGAATGTTACAAAATATCAAGACCTGCACTCTAAGAAGTGCAGGGAAATGACAGAGGAGAAAGACAAATCCAGTTCTATAAAGTGATGTCAAGCATAATTTGGCGCAACTGCCAATATCAATAGTTCATTCAAGCCCTTGTCCTCCACTCCTGGAAGACCTTGACTTCTGGCCATCCATTGATAAAGATCCAGAACAAGGAAGAAACAAAGACTAATTTTGAGACTCTTGGAGGTCTAATCTTTTAGGAGGGTATGATGGTTCTAGTGGATTCTTAGGAGTCTGAGTTACTTCTGAGATGGCTTATATAACTTTTGTCGGAATCAGAACTCACAGTTTTCTGTAGATAGAATAAAAAACCCAGAGACTGAGTCCTTAAGATTTTCTCCATGTCATTCTCTGAACAAACTTTGCGAATGCTTACGGTGTGACAGGTAAATGTGAACTCACTCACCCTTCCTTCCTTCCTCCCTCCCTCCTTCTTCCTTACCTACCTTCCTTCTTTCCTTCCCTCCTAACTCCTTTAATGTTTTTTTTCTAGTTTAAGCAGAGAGAAGTTTCCTTATAGATTGCTAAGGGCCCTGTGCATATTTGCATGAAGCCAAAGACTCTGTCCCTTCTAGGAACTTTGGTTGTCAACCGGTGATCTTGCCTTTGTCTTTTCTCATAGTTCTGCCTGTGGCGCCTGTCACTAGCAGTCAAATAAGGACAATTTTACCATTCTCTCCTGCTGCTCTAATTTTTTTTAGTGCCGGTACATGAATTTGTTATTCTTTATAATTCCCTTTGAAGTTGGAAATCCAAGGGGAATCTAAAACCGACCAGATGTTTCTGCTGCTGGAGAGGGAAGAGAGTAGGATTAAGTTTAACAAAAACTTGGTCTCTAGGAAGAAAAATCATTTCAGCTGGAAATCATCTTTAAATGCACTCATTTGCTACATATCTGTTCGTTAATTTACATTTACTAGTCCTTTGTAGACTATATCGCCTGTCAATTTACCCAGGAAAATTCATAAATTTTGTGAATAGACTCATGCTGTGGTTTGCTCAGGCCTACGTCCCTTTTGGAGTTTTAGCTCTTTCTCTTGCTCTACACATTCCCCTCGCGTGCTTCACAGGGACAGTTGTCTGTGATCGTTGTTGTTGATGTTGCTGAAGGATCACCATCATGTCACATCAGGCTGGGAGGCCAATTCTGCAAACTGTTGCAAGAGGGTGAGGTCAGTGCAGCCTGTGGTTAGGGAGGGAAGGGAAGGAGATTTGCCAGAATGCCTCTCCTTTATGGAGAACTTTGTCTGCTTTAGGGGATACGTAGATCAAAACAAGAATAAGACTGATGAAGACCTTCAGGGTAAAAAAGGAAAGTTTTGTCGTCCCTCGAGGATCAGTTGATGTTGTAGACAGCATGAATAAACAGATTGGGAGATGAAAAATGGAAGAGAAAGTGAAGTATATGAAAGCACAGGAGAGAAAAGGGCATGTACGCAATGGCATATATAGGGCCCCTCTGACAGGGCATCTGCTGCTTCAGGCCCCGGTACCAGCGGGAAGAGCAACTGAACATGAAATTAGAGGAGAGTCTCAGAAGCCAATCAGAATGTTTTGGCAGTTTGCTTAGCACTTCACAAAAGCACTGCATTGCAGAGATCCATTTTTATATGCTCACCTTCTGCTTGGTACCTGGCACACTGGCTCCTGACATTGCCATTAGGGTTTCCCAGGTTTCGTGAGGTTTACTAGGAAGACAGAGAGATCTGCAGATACTACTTTACACCAGTTCTTTGGCTCCGCGGATTAAACGTTTGGAAACATTTTCCACACCTCATAAGGAAGGAATACTCCCAACTCATAGTTTCTATTGCCCTAGCCTATCTTCATTTTAAATAGAAAGTCTGAGTCTTCAGTAATTATATTAAGCTTCTTAAGCAGCACATATCAATTGCATATACCATTTTAAGCATTTTTTTCAGCCTCTCAAAAGAGAGTAGGGGAAGAGACAGAGAGAAATCACTTAGCAGCTGATTCACTTATTTTAAGCAGCTTTCCCCATTTTAAAATATAAAAAATTCAGGTCCTGGAACATTGGGTGATTTGAATGTTCTGTAAGGATTTGAAAAAAAGATTTTTAAAATATCATATGTTCTACATTCAGGGGCCCGGATTTTCAATTTAGTTCTAAAAGGAAAAAACAGGTTGAAATAAAGGAGTTTCAACCTAAACAGTTTCTCTTCTTTCTATTCATTATCATTAATGAAATAATTATTATTTATTAATATGTTATTATTAGTCAGATGGTATGAAAAGCATTTATGTTGGTCTCAGCACTGTGACAGAGCATAACCTAATAATCTAAGACTTGAAACTTGGTGTTTCAATAAAGGAAACACTGTTTGAGGTATTTTCCATTCAAACCAGCATCAAAAGTTTTTAATTAACACCGTCAGAAATTAGTGGGCTAAATGCAGGACCGGGTTCTTCCATGCCCAACTACCGGGAACAAGACAGCAAGCAGGACCCATTGTGTGTGTTTTTGTTTCATAGTGTATTTTTACTTACTCATCCAGGCAGAGTCCCAGCTGCACGCAGGGTGGCGGACCCACAGAGTGAAACCTGCCTGCTCCCTCCAGCAGTTTCATTTTGCTCACTGACGATTGTCCTGAGTTCTTTGTGATTATAATTGGTTAGAAAGTTTGAAATTAGCAAGTCCTTGTCAGCCCCTGAAAGCTTTGAAATCACCGGGCTTGATACAGCTATCAAGCCATCGGAAGCCTAATCCCTGTTGGGAGAAGAGCCTCCAAGGGGTGGGCACGCCCCATCCTCAGGTCCTAGCGCTTTGCCCCAGTGGCACTTCCCCAGCCTCCGGAGCTCTCCATCCTGGACGATGGCTTTGTTTGAAGCCCTTTCTTTTCCATCACTGAAGCCTCTTTGGAAATGAACACATTGTGGCCTGATTAACGGAGTTGGGAGGAGTGAGCACAAATAGGAGAAAGAATGAAACAGAAGGTCAAGGAAAAAGAGGATGAAAAAGCACCAAAAAAAAAAAAAAAAAAAGAAAGAAAGAAAGGAAGCGGGGATGTAAGATGGAAAGAGCTTTGGTAATATTGACATTTGGTTTCTGTGCAACTGGATTTGTCTCAGGATGGAACCCACTAACAGAACCTAAATGGTCCATGGGGCTCTTCTTTCTTTGTTTCTTTCAGAGCTTTTTAAAAGACTTGCCCATCATTGTCACAGGGAAGCTACATATGTACCTATAAGGGACAATAACCTACCAGCCACCACCACCACCACATTTTCTAGGGATTAGGAATTCAATTCTTCCCCTTATACATTATGATACATCAATTTTCCGGTCACCACAGAAGTATCTATTGTTTAACCTTATGCTCTGGGCCCCCAAACCAAAATTCTCTGTAAAACTCCTACCCTGCTTGGTGAATTTCAAAATAAACTCCCCTTCACCCTGATAGAAACACAGGAACTGCTTGGGCAAGGTTACCTAAAGTGGATATTGTCAGCAATGATGAAATGTTTATGGAAGCTTAAAGGTCTGAATAACTTCCTATAAACCTTCTCATTTATACTGAAAGCCTTCAAGCTTAATACATTTAGGTGCGGTTTTTAACCTTTACCCATTTCTCCTCCATTCTAATACAAAATAAAACAAAAAATGCAAACCAAATATGCAACATAGATGTTACTGCCATGAATTCAGAATTCAGGAGTAGACCCAGTCCTGCCAAAATGATGCAAAAATGTATCACCATTTTTGGAAAATCTCCTTAAAGCAGTTCAAAGATTTCTTCCATGAAACACAGGAAGATCGATACGCATCAACTTCTAGGGGATAATTGGTGAACAAATGTCAGGATTTTCACAAGAACTGCTGAGTCCAATCTTGACATTCTAGCCAGAGAATCAGGGAAGCTGATTAGCAAATCATCATTTTTCTGTTTCCTACCTGGGCAGTGTCAGGATTTGCTGTCGCAAAGTTTGACTTCTTGCAGGAGTCAGAGACCCTTTATGTGGAATATAATTAGTAAAAAGATGTCATTCTAACCTTCCCCAGACCATCCTCTAGGGGCTGCTAGATCAGCCTGCCTGCCCCACTCCCCGGATGTCTTTGGAGGCTAGCCTAGCATATCAGGCTGACACTTAACCTCAGCCCCTCACCTCACCTGATTTCAGCTACACTTGGAGCTCTGTTAGCCCAAGACTCCCACAAGAGGAGTGCTTTTCTCAGGATCTATTCCATGGCTAGAGAAGCTCAATATATTTACATTGGATTGGGGAAATTGGGTTGGCAACTTAATACCCTGGGAGCAATACTCAACCAAAGGAGAAACAGAACTGGAGAAAAAATATTCCAGCTTGTTTCTGTCAGATGGCTACCTCTGGAGGCATTATATACACGCCTCAGAGATGCACATAGAATTATGCTCGAGTTGGTATACTGGTGTTCCTTTGACACATTTTTATCATTGCCTTGTCCTCCTCTCTGACTTATCCATCTCTCCTTCACACCTGCCTTCTGAGATCACCTTCCAAATTACAGTCTTGTACTCAGGCCCTTGCTGCAAACTCTTCTTTGGAAGGATCCCCAAATGAGACAGGTTTTCAGATTTTTTGTTTGTTTCTTTGTTTTAATTAGTTCACAGCATATTCTTCCCTAATGTTACTACCTACAGCGAATCATTGCCCATTCATAGCCTGGTTCTCAAACTCAAATAGAAGCCCAATTACTCACATCAATAGTTATTAACACTTGGAGAGATATTGTTTTATTCGTCTGTGGTCTCAGGTACCTAGCACTGTCTTGACATGTAGTAAGTGCTCAGTTAATGTTTGTTGGATGAGTGAATAAATGCATAATTTATACCAATGACTTTTATTGTCAGTAATAAGAAATACTGGTGTTTCAATCAGCATGAGATGTATTACAGTAAATTTGTTACGAATAATCTATGAAGTACATGGTTTTGATTTACTCTTTTAAAAATTAAATTAAGACGATATATTTTCCTATATAAAGTTACGCTCATATATTTGTGTTTTCTTTTTCTTTTTTTTTAAAACACTTATTTATTTTTGAGAGTCAGAGAATGAGCAGGGGAGGGGGAGAGAGAGAGGAAGACACAGAATCTGAAGCAGGCTCTAGTCTCTGAGCTGTCAGTACAGAGCCCAAAGTGGGGCTCCAACTCATGAGTTCTTAGGTCATGACCTGAGCTGAAGTCAGATACTTAACTGACTGAGTCACCCAGGTGTCCCTTGTGTTTTCTAACATGCTTTATTAAGTGGGAGCCAGTGGGTAATATTTCACTTTGTACTCCAGAAATTACAAATAACTCTAGGTAAACCCATGAGAATGTCTTAAAGTCTAAGTATCATCTTTCTCATACATCAAGGTGGGGGGGAAAGGTTGAGGACTTTAGGATCATACTGTAGGAAAGGTGGCAATATCTACTCCCATTTGAAATACCTGATTGAATTCAACAGGCTTTTGAACGACTCTTGTTTGGGGATATTTGTTTCTATAACCATGTGAATCCAGTCTGGAATGGAACATGGTGAAGTCTTATTGGTGCCTGTTTTCTAGAAACGTAAGATCCACAATATCTATAATCAGTATCAGGAAGAGTCCACCTTCTATGATAGAAATTCATGAGCCTCTGAAACACAAATAATGAGATGGAAAGTTTGAAACTCTCTTTATGCTTCTCCAAGACCATGGATATTTTAAAGCTATTTTCAGAGTGTGGTGACAGGAAGATCATCCTAGCACCACAAGCCTCCTCCTTATTACCCAGTGACCCCTTCTGGACTGAAGAAGGTGAAGGATAAAGAATATTCCAAGAAAATGCACCTCAGTTTTGCAGGTAGTTTATTTTGTCCACATGGGAGTACCATAGGACCTGATGTTGCATGTTAGTTATATTCCTGTGGGAAGAAAATTATTTCCTTCCCTACTTTTCAAAAATGTTTTAAGCTTATTTTGAAAAGATGAACCTTGGGCAATTACTGAATTTGTTCCCTAAAAGAAAACAAGTATCTGTCTCAGGAAGAAATGGTGATTCCATTTACTTTCTTAGCATCTATTGTGATACCTGGAGAAGTATATAAAGTTATAGACATTTAGAAACATATTCTTCAAGAAAAGTCAACTATCTCATCTGCTGTGTTTCCAAGTGGCCTTATTTGGAATTTGTACTATGCCTTCTAGCATAATGCTCTAAATACTTTCATCTTTTCTGTAGTGATTATTGATCAACTGCCTAGGAAACCCCTTTCCATACTAGTGTTGTATTCCAAAAAATATCAGCTCAATTATGAAAGACCCAAAATGAGGCTCAGAAACAATGATGTTAATTGGTGATGCTGTTTGTGCACTGAAGAGTTTGTGGTCTTATCCAGTGTGTCATTTGCCAAATTATGTGGGATGCTTATGGATCCCCTCAAGGAGACCTTGTAATGGCTGGAGCCCAAGAGTTGGTCTTTTATAGCCTGGCAGATCCTCCTCTAAAATTCCAAATCTCTCCTAGTTTATCCCAGTAAGCAGGACAATATTACCCTTTTCTATGCATATCTGACCTAAAAAAAACTTGACAAGTACTATTGTTATAGTATAGTATAGTATAGTATAGTATAGTATAGTATAGTATAGTATAGTATAGTATAGAAGACCTGTCCCCTCCCCCCATATGATGGTATTAGCACTTAGGGTCTTTGGGAACCAATTAGGCTTAGATGAGGTCATGAGCGTGAGGCCTGCATGCTAGGAGGCCTCAGGAGGAGATAAGGAAACACCAGAGTTTCCTCTCTCTGTGCCATGTGAAGACATGGCTAGAAAGTGGCCATCTGCACGCCAGAAGGAGGCCCCTCACCAGAGCTCAACCATGCTGGCATCTTGATCTTGGGCGTCTCATCCTCCCAAACTGAGAGAAATAAACTTCTGCTGTTTAAGTTACCAAGTCTTTGGTATTTTATTATGGCAACCTGAGCTAACTAAGACAACTAATCCACTGAATTTTAGTGAAGAGTAGATGAAGTATCAGAGAAAATAGACAAAGTTTGCTATTAAAGAAGCTATAATTCATAAAGTGAACTTACATGTATGTAAGGTTTTCCCATAAGGGAATGCTACCAGGTCATAAGTTTATAAGTATATATATTCATACAGAATCCCCTGGGATGCTACATTTACACTGTTGGTTAGGGACGCTAGTACTAGTCATTAGCAGGCAGTTTGTGTGTGTATGCATCTATACCTATGCCTATACCTATACCTATCTATGACTAGGGATATATGTTTACCATTCACAGGACGTGTCATCTGATTTGTTTACGGGGCCCATTTCCTTTGACTCCTCTGTCTTACAAGAATTGTTTCATTATAATATAAAGATAAAAATTGTAGTCAAAATTATTTCCATTCTTAGTTGCAGAGTGTCTCCCATTTGTGGTTGTTTTCTACATATGGCTATTGTTATCTATCCTCTGTGCCTTCACTGCTCAGAGTATGGAAGTATTAGGAATATCAGCATCACCTAAGAATTTGTTTGAAATACAGAATCTGAGGCCTCACTTCAGACCTACTAAATGAGAACATGTGTTTTAATAAAATCCTAGATGATTCTTCTGTGCAGTGAAATGTGAAAAACACATACATGGCTCACTAAAATGCATAGTAGCTTCTCCTCTTATGAACTTTAAACTGACAACTTTATATATATCTCTGTGTGTATACATCTATATCTATATATTATCTGTGATGGCAGTGTTTCTGCATGTGTGATACACATACACACACACACACACATATATATAGAGAGAGGAGAGATATCTATATATAAAGTATGTATACTATATATATACTATGCACACACACACACGTACACACAATATTGCAAAACCTGCCAGGACGGATTGCATTAACAGTTGTTTGTATACTAGTTTGCTATTGCTGTGATAATGCTGCATAACAAAGAACCCCCAAATTTAAGTAGCTTGTAATTGTAAACATCTATTTCTCACTTGTATGTCTATGTGGCATCTGGGGATCTCTATTTTAGGCTGCATTTGGTTTCATATCTTCGCCACACACTTCTCATTCTGGGACTCAGGATGAAGAGATCAGATACTTGAGACAAAGCTTTCTTATTCCAAATTCCATGGGCATAAGAAGACAAGCCAAATCACTACTCACGCCATTTCTGCCAACATTCCATTTGTCAAAGCAAGTGACTCGACCAAACTCAAAGCTAGGGGACAGGGATACTTACTCTTCCCCACATTAACACACTGCTGAGAGTTATAGTAAAGTCGTGAGTTTTGTATGGTTGTAGAGTTCTGTTGCAAAGTATGACAAATTTAAGAGAATCAGTCTGCTATGTATGGTACTGGTTTGGACTCATGAAAGGGTTACACAGTTGCGTAAGCTACTTAGGAAGCCCTGAGGTGGTAGAGTACCTATGCATGTGTGTGTGTTCATGGCACATTTACAATCACAGTATCTCTAACCACCTTCCAGAGGTCTTCTTCATAGATTACTTGTGAATTCCTCATGATGATAAGCACTGAGTAGAGAATAGGGTGTCAGAGAAAACACATGAGGTTAAAAATGAGGAGCCTCAAGCTCCATCTCTAAACAGGTGTGGAATCTTACACAGTTCTATTAATGTTGTTGCTCAGTATTATACCAACCAGTTAGGAAAGTTCCTGACCCAGCTGTTCTTTTTTATTTTATGTTTCTTATTCTGAAAAGCACACATAAGCATGGCAAAATATAGAAAATAAAATACAAGAGGACGATTAAAATCATCAACATTATTTCATCCAGAAATAATTTCCTTTTAAACTTTGGGGATATGCCTTTCCACTTGTTTATTTTTATTTCCTGTGCCTTTTTATTTTTGGTAAAACACGGTGTACACTGTTTTGAAGCAGACTTTGTTACTTAAATCTATATTATAAGTCATATTCTGCACTGTTAAATACTTTTCAACACCGCTTTAATACTAATTTACTATATCCTACGTTCACAGACCTATTTTTGTGTAATCAGATATCAAGTCTTTAAAAAGCAAAATATACCTTAAAAGCGAGTATTATTGTTACCATAATTATAAAGTTTTAGAAATTGAAGAGAAAGAAGGACAGTAACATTTAGTAAAGGCCTACTCTGTGCCATGCTCTATTCTTGGAACTTTATTTAAGCTGTCTCACTGAATAACCTTTAGCCTGATGAACAGTATACATGATGGTTAACTTCTGTGGGCTGTGGTCTGACTTCCCAGCCAGCTGTGACTTTGTGAAAGTGTATTATCTTCTCTTTGGCTCAGTTTGCATGCTTTAAAGTGATAGCAACAATAATAATAGTACTCACCTCCCCAAAAATGTTGTAAGGACTAAATGAGTGAATACATCCAAAATGTTTAGAACAGTAGTAAATATTCAATAAATATTAGCTAGCATTTCTGTCTATTGATGCCTACATTAAATTCTTCCATAAAGCCTTTCATTAAAATATAAATCCATGGGGTGCCTGCGTGGATCAGTTGGTTAAACGTCTGGCTTTGGCTCAGGTATGATCTCATGGTTCATGGGTTTGAGGCCTGCATTGGGCTCTATCCTGACAGCTAGCTCAGAGACTGGAGCCTGCTTCAGATTCTGTGTCTCCCTCTCTCTCTGACCCTCCTCTGCTTGCTCTGTCTCTCTCTGTCTCTCAAAAATGAATAAAAAAACATTTAAAAATTTTTTAAAAATAAAAAAATTTTAAATATAAATCCACATTGATTTCAACTCATTTGATTTATAAATAAGATCAAAGAAGTAATTTAATATGAATGGAAAACACCAAGTAAGGGCTCCAAGTTTTTTATTTCAGGTTCCCAGCCTCTTAGTAATGTAGCCTTTAGGAATTTAGTTAAGATTCTCACATCCAGTTATGTTTTTACTTAAAATGGATAAATACTAGCCATTTTAGTGTTTTAATGAGGATTTAAATGAGATAACATATATTTAGAATCTACTGCCTTGACTAGAAAATTGACTGTGTTAATCTTTTCTCCCTTGTATTGCTATGAAATTATTTTATTTCCTTTCAATAGCATCCCTGGGCAGGTGATTCCTCTATTTTTGCCATTATCACGAGCAAATATCTTATAGACTATATGGAGGCAGTAATATTAAATGGTAAGCTGGTGCATTTCTCAGTTTTCTAGTTTGTAACCAGTTTTCCTGACTATTGCATAGAATGTACTCGTTAGATGTACCCATTGTTTATTTGATTCAATTATAGTAATTATAATGGACTTCTCTTTTTTAGCCTATTGATTTGTGAAAGATTTTTATTCAAATAAGCAGAAACCTTTTTTATAAAGTACTTTTTTCCTTCTATCTGTAAACATTTAGAATTAATGAATGAAAAAATGAGTGAGTGAATGATTGAATGAGAGACTCCATCTTACTTACCTAACAGTTACTGAGCATTGGTTATGGCAGTGTAGCATCTGGATATTGTTACCCGGCCACGCACATCAACACTCCATGCTTCTTATCCTGTTTTGTTTGTAAAACTTAGGTGAATGATTAAATTCAATAACCTCAGTTAACCTTCTAGATTCTAGAAGGAGAGAGACTTGGAAACAAAGAGCTTCAATATAAGGTGCTGTTGTAGTAGGATGGGCAAACTGCTGTGAGAGGCCAGAGAAGGTGGTTGAATCTAAGCTGAATAAGAAGGAAAACTTGGAAAGGCTGTGCTCTTTCAAGCAATGTTGGAGAATTAGTGAGGTTTTCATTTGGTAGAGAAAAGCCTAGACTGAGGGAATATTAGGAGAACTGAGTCACAAAGACGTGATAGAGTCTGGTATGTTTCCAGAATGGTGAGGACGCAGACCACTGTGGCAAGGGATTAAGGCATTACAGAACTTGGGGGCTGAGGCTGTACAGTTTTCAGGAGCAAATCACACATGCCTCAGAATGAAGGTCTGTTAACTAGTTCATGGAAATCATTAAACATGACTTTTTTTTTTTTTTAAGTAAAGAAGAGTGACGTCCAGTCTGTGTTTTTCAGAAGCCTGACACTGCTTAATTCATAGTGGGCCCCATTGATGATGAACTCTGGATCAGTTAGAGAATCACAGATCCTCCCAAAAAAATTATATCCTTGTAGGATAGACATTTTAGCCAGTGAAAGTGATACTATATCAAAATGAATGCAACACCAAAGTTACCTTTCTAAAAGAAACTTATCATTTCTCACCTTAAAAATGTTTCCTCATTACTTATAAAATAAAATATAACCTTTATTGTATATTGTTACAAAGCCCCTTTATAATCAATCAGCAATTTGGTTTTTCTTCTCTGTGAGATTTTGTATCTATCCTGCAGGATTGGTCTGAGTGGTTCACATAAAGTACCTCATAACTTGCCTTGATACACGACAGGCCCTCAGCTCATGGTAGCTGTGATTGTAATCATTTTATTATCTCTTCTCTGTTCTCTCTCACCAGCCTCATTTACACCCCTGCTATTTTTCAGATCGAGCTCTTTGTTCTTTGTATTTCCATTTTCTATTATAATGCTTAGCACATAGTAGGTACACAATAAATGTATATTTAAAGAATTAATTATGCTAACTTCTGAAGAGCATTCTTATGCCATGTACTCTAAATATAAAATACTCTTCTTTGGCACTATATTTAAAATAATTCTTCTGAGCTGAACCATTTAATGATAGAATTTCAAAAGAGCTTTCTTTTACTGAAAGTCCCCTCCTTTTGAAATTATCAACTCAATATAACTTAAAGTCATACATAACAATGATTCTTCCAAGTGTACCTGAACACTGCCAACTTTAGAATTGTCTGCTCCAAGCATGTAAGTAGATACAGTTTATAACCACAGACAAAATGCCCGCTATACCTTCAGTGTGGAGACAGGAAATATCGACAAGTTCTGCTAGCTGATTGGAGGGTTTGTGACACTGATGGTTATGGTCTCCCATTGCCCTGAAACTTTTTCTGTCCTTCAGACAGCAGGCTGGATGTTGTGTGAGTTCTATGTGTGCATGTTTCAACTTTTTTTCAAACTTTAAAAAAAAAATAGAACAGAAATATTCAGTTTTCAGGGTGATGCTGTAACTAGTTGAAGATGCCAGGCACCCATGAAGGGTGTGTTTTGTAAGTTGTTATTTTCTGGTTTGTTGGTTTTAAAGCCAATCTAAACATGTGAAGAAAAAAATTCAAATTTTGCCAATTTGAAAGGAACAGAAATAACTAAAATCTTCTTTTAAAATTTCTAAGCTATTACGAAAATATTACAGACAAAAGATTGTACATGAAAGAATTTAAAAAAAAAATCAGGTTGCTTCGCCTTTCTTTAGTCACTTCAAAAGTCTTTGTCAGATATGAAAAGGAAATATACTCAAAATGAAGAGTAAATATAATTAAAATGGTTCCTTGCCTTGACATCTAAGCTTCTTATGGGCAAAAATTTGTATAAATTTAATACTATGAAACTTGGGTTTAAAAGGAAGAATAGGAAAGAGTGGGCAGGATGGAAAGGGAGGAGAGGAAGAAGTTGGATTTTCTAAGAGTAGACATAGAAAACGGTGGGAGTGAAATTACATTAAATTTTAATTGCCTTTGATGAAAAAAATTTAGACCCATAGTGTTCTTTTTATTGTCAATACTAGGTATATACCTAGCACAGAATAATCTCTTTTAATAGTTAACTAATGAGTGAATGGTATTAGATAGACCACATTAGTTTCCTGTAAGCACAAAGTTTTGGTAACAAGTAGTTAACTCAATTGGTTCATCATTGAGACCAAATATTCACACCCGCTTTATTTTTTTTAATGTTTATTTATTTTTGAGAGATTGAGAGAGGGAGACAACTGTGAGTGGGGGAGGGACAGAGAGAGAGGGAGACCCAGAATCCAAAGAAGGCTCCAGGCTCAGAGCTGTGAGCACAGAGCTGGATACAGGACTCAAACCCACAAACCATGAGATCATGACCTGAGCTCAAGGCAGACACTTAACCAGTTGAGCCACCCAGGCGCGCCTACTAACACCTGTTTTATATTCATCCCTTATAAGGTAGTGTAAGGTTGTGGTTAAGGTTTCACATTCTTGAACTTTTAAGTGTGTTTTGTGAGTCCTTGTTTGGAGGATTATGGGAAGAATTACATGAGATAATGCCATAATGCCCTTGGTAGAGCTCCTGGCACATAGTAAGTGTTCACTAAGTTTTAGATATTGCCATAAATACTATATTAATTATAATATTATGAATAAATACATGACCTGATAGAATTGTGAAGATTTAATGAGTTAATACTTGTTATTACAGTGGTGTCTAGGAGATCTAAGACTATCAACAACATATATTAAATATCTGAGAAGCTGTACACAAAAGTATGAGGATTCATATTGATAATTTCTCTGAAAAGAGATACAATATAATTGAGGAAAAGGATCATATGTATTAAGAAATTAAGGGTAGGAAAAAAGATGAAAACAGAGAGGGGTACAAACCATAAGAGACTCTTAACTACAGAGAACAAACTAAGGGTTGATAGGAGTGGGGGGTTGGAGAGTGAGGAAAATGGGTGATGGGCATTAAGGAAGGCACTTGGAATGAGCGCTGGGTGTTGTATGTAAGTGATGAATCACTGGATTCTACCCCTGAAGCCAAGACTACACAGTATGTTAACTAGCTTGAGAATAAATAAATTTAAAAAAGATTACAATCATTAATAACAAAGCTAATGATTATTAAACATTGATCCTCTACTGAGCTCTAATGTGCATTCTCCCATTTAACCCTCACAACTACATGAAATTGGTATTATTACTCCTGTTTTACACAGGAGGAAACTATAGTATAGATATCAATAGAGGTAAGCAATTCTTATATTTGGAGACAGACTCTTTTATCAGACTCTAGAGCCTGAGCATTACACAACTATGATAACCAAAGTAGGCTACGTGCAAACAGGCGTATAAGTGTTCAGATGGGAAAATGAACACTGAGAGCTGATCAGCTGAGAAGATTTGGGAGAAATAGGGAGCACTGGACTTTGTGGGACCAAATATTTACTGTGTAGCAGTGTCTGACTCCCTCGGTTTTCATTTTGACTCTTCTGCTTATTGGCTATGTGGTCTTAGGCAAGTTTTTAATCTTTCTGGGTCTGTATTTTCCCATCTATAAAATGGGAGTAATAGCATTACCTCTAGAGTTGTGAAGATTTAATGACTCAATCAATACTTGTGATTATAGTGGTACTTAGAATACCTGTGTGTTCAATGAATGCTAGCTTTACTGTTGTTATGAGTGAGTTCAGTACTTTGAAATTTCTTCCATCTAAATGAGTTGGCGTTTAAAATTTAAGGAAAGACTAATATTTCAAAGATGTAGATCATTAGAAGACTTAAAGCATGTTTTCTGCTTTCAACCAAAGAACTAAGTTTCAGCTTAACACAATGGGAAAAGAAAATGCATTATGTCAGAGATTCCATGGTATATTTGGATGAAAGAAGTTCAGTAAAACGATATGTTTGAGAGCCTCGTGTGTTTTCTTTTTCTGCTTTGCTCTGTGCCTGTCCATTGATATTTCTGTAGCTTTCTTAGGAAAACAGTAATATCAAGTAAAAAATTATTGTCATTCTCACCTCTTCTGGACATTAAAAGATTGTTTTTAAAAATGAGCACACTGAAACCTTAGCACAGAATCTTGGGGATAAACCAAAGCTCACACTGTCACATTTAGTCCATTTCATTAAAGGAACAGTAATGTGCTTAGTGGCTAAGTGTGTAGAAATTTAAAAAAAAAAGGACAGTAACCTTGTTCGTGAGAAGAATATGATAATATTCATTGACGGGGGAGCTGCAAGGAGCAGTTACCCCAAGCTGCGTCTTTCGGACAATGCTGTCAGTTTTTCTACTTTGACGAGTACAGCTGGGCTTGGGATGCAGGGGAAGACATTCCAATGTGGCTAGTGGACCAGGCTGTTGGCTACCATATCAGCTGTGTGGAAGGAAAAGTATCTGTAAAAGAAAGCTGGATTTTAAAAATGTTTATTATAGAAATAGTTATTGGCAGCATTTGGCTGGATTTGCTCTCTGCAGGTGACCCTGGCAGAAGCAGTTTATCAGAAATCCTTTTTCATTTGCCCTTTTCAAAGGCCCTTTGAAGACAGAAAGCTTTACCAGAACACCCATATTTTTGACATGTGTGTGTGTGTGTGTGTGTTTGTGTGTGTGTGTTTAAACACACATCACATTGGAATATTTTGCTGTGTTGGGTTTTATGTATCCTATGACATTTTATAAATCAAAAGGCATTTTTAATATTTACTGCTTCATGAAAAGAAAAACCATTACAACTCTGTCTTTTAGATCTTTCACTTTCTTTCGTCATTTTGTCTTTCTTTCTCTCCCTACATTATAAACATAGTAAAGCTTAATTTCAGTATGTACAAGATAATCTGAGTTATACTGATTAACTGTATTTTGTGTTACTCATTCACCTTAGTCTATACCTATTTTTACCCAATATTAGGATTTGTTAATGTAAATCTTTGAGTCTGTGAGTTAATAATTAAAACTAGAGCAAGGTACCACATATTCGCTCCTCTCCTTGCTTTCTTTCTTTCCCTTTCAAAATACTCAACTGCAAACTTTATTGCCTGGAAGTGCAGTACCTCTTTACATACACATCAAAACTACTTTGTGTGTGAGCTATAAAACAACTAGAATTAAAACTTGTCCAAGGCCCCAAAGCTTATTCTTCACAAAGAACCTTTTTTGCCCAATTTAGAAAGTGTTTTGAACGATGCATAACTAAGTAGAGTAACTAAACAATTGCTTTTGAGCATCTGAAGCTCGCCCATTAAGATTTCTATAGCCTTTTCTTTTGCTTTTTGTGGTTTAAGAAGTGATTCATGTTCAGTATATGAATGTTCTGGGTTCAGCCCCTGGAGCCTTTAGTGGGAGGGTCTCTGTGAATCTAATAAATAAAACAAATAATGTAAGAACTGAGTGCAGTTGAGCTCATGTGACTTTATGCACCGAAATATTAACTTCCTGGGAAGAAAAGGTATCTCTTGTATGTTTTAGTTTCCTAAATTCAGAAATAGAAATACATCTGGTTTTCTTAGGAAAGACACACAGGAGTCAAATTTAGTAAACAGCAGATTCAAAGATTATCTGGAACTTCATAGAATAAAATCAATACTTTTTCAGATAGAAAATCAATCTATTGATTTTCAGTTACCTATCAATAGGCATGAATTATGAACATATTCTCAGTAAGCAAAACTGTAGATGTTGCACCCACGACATATATTCCATACAAATAAGACCAAAGTGTTTTAAACCTCAGGATGTGTGCCCGAGTTAGAATTACAATGCAGCTGTCACTTCTGCATTTCCTGGCTTTCATGAAACATTACTAGTGATCCTCTGTCATTTAAGTCAGCAAAGAACATGGATTCATCTTAATTTTCAACCTTTGTTTCCTCTTTTTGTGATAACAGTTATGAGATAAGATGATGTACAGTGTTTCTACTTATAATGGTTTCTGCCTGTCCCTTGGCAGCCTAAATCTTCTGGCTAATTCACTGATCAGTTAAATAGTCAAGGTTATTATTATTATAATTATTATTTTACATTTATATGGCACTTTCCTCCAAGGGCTTGAGGCGTTTTACACACAGTAAATTACCAAATAGGAAATAATCTTTATATCGCCCTGTGGGATAGGTGCAGTCACATAAGTGAAATTCAACAGAAATCCTGCCTGTGTCACAACTGAGGTCTGGTTCCTCCCACCCCCCAGTGAAAGTATCCTGCCTAACTGAAGATGAAGTGGAATGCTTGTGGCCTGGCAGGGGATGGATGGTTCCAAGGGACATCTTTGGGAAGACGGTTCTGTGTCCTGGCTTTGGTGCCTTGAGCTACCTTGGAAAAAAACAGTAGTGAGAACAGCTCACATATATGTACTGATTTGCAGTTCACAGATATGTTTCACCAAAATGGTTAAATTAATCCTGACTCAAGACAAGTTAGGATGTGACTCTAAAATACTAATGTGCAAAAATTATTTGGAGAGATTTCAAATGCAGATTCCAAGGCTTTCTAGCTCACATAGAGTCTAATTTAATTAGTCAGAAAGGAGCCCTGGAATCTGTACTTTCAGCCCTGGTGATTTTGAGACGCATGCTCCTTCTCTATGCTTTGTTTGCGAAACCTCAGCTGATTACAGAAGAATCATTAGTCCCCATTCTGCATATCAGAAAATGATGGCTCAGAAGAAAACACGTCACCATTTTTGGCAGAGCTGGAACTAGAAACCAAGTTTTCAGATTCAAAAACCAGTGTTCTTTTAATTATTCTACAATACTTCCTAGAAAGGGAAATCAGAGAAACAAATAAAACAGTTTAAAGGTAGAGGAAAGGAGAGATTAGTTCAATGTGCATATGAAACACGCTGCACTATTATGGGCTGGGGTCTCCTGGCTCCTCTGGAACCTCAGGTTGAAGACCATCATCTCTCGGGTTGGGCCAGGCTGAACACAGCCTGTTCCTTGATCTCAGAGCCACTTTGTTCCCTGTAGCCAACAAGTCAGTCAACTAACTCTCATCCAGCGGGGGCCTGATGGATTTGCAATGTTTTGATTTTTCACTCTGCCCACAGAAAGAGTCCTCTCCCTAATAGGTACTGCCACCAAAATAAAAAGTGGGCTTTGCCAGAAAACCAAGAAAAGCTCTTTTAATAAGCTCCCTGTTTACATGAGTGGGCCCTTTATGGGATGGGATGGGTTTTACATTTTTTTATTTGAAGCATTCCTACTCCATTTCTAAGACACAGAGAAAAAATATAACAGGAAATGGTTATGAACAATTTAACTATTATTTTTCAATTTAGTATTCCATTTGGGGTAATTTCACTCATTTTTTTCTTGAATTAATTTTTATTCAGTTTTCTTCAAAAACTGGGACAAGGCATTATAGGAAAAACATAGTGCATCTAAAGATTTTATTTTGTTCTAAACCTCTTACTCAGAAGTGTCAGAATTCCGTGGTGGGGTTTAGAGGTGCCTTGTGGATTTTATTTGGGGTTTTCAAAAACCAGAAAACAGACACATGGTGTTACTCATGGTAAAAATTCCCACACTCTGTATAAACTCACCACATTTTTCAGCAGGTACTACTGTAAGTCGTACTGAGAGAATTTCCATGTCCTTCATTTTCTTAAATGCATGTATCCCTTGGCTATAAATAATAATTATTACTGTTTTAGTGAAAAATTTTGTTGAGTCTCTAACATACCTTTTATTCTTAGAAATTATCTTTTGCCTCTGAATTTTTTATCTTTAAAACACTGTGAGTATTTCCAGGCATGGAATAATCAGAGTTTATATTTAAAAGAACCTAGTACCCTCGTAACAGTGGGGTAAAATGGCCTCTATTCTTTGGCAGGAGTGGAGGGCAGAGACAACAGGAGGGTACATTTGGAAGTGTAATTTATATATCCTTGCAAAAGTATATTTTGTACCCTTCTCAGAATTGCCCTTTCAGGATTCTCAGGTTTGATCCCTTCAAGGTTATTTTATACTCAGGTTGAATCAAGATTTTGCCAGAAGCTTAAACTATTTGGGAGATCCTCATTAAGAAAAAGAATACAAAATTATAATTACAAATCCACTACAGGCACTTGCAAAGAGCCATGCAAGTGAGGACCCTGACGTTTAAGCATTATTAAATTCCCAGTAAACCCACCTCTGCATATCCCCATTTTGGGCTTTATAGGGGCACCTGTAATAAATATTACTGTTTTATGTAATAATAAGATTATTTGAGAATAATGTTCTACCTTAAATGTCTATAGTGTTTAGGTTAGAAGTAATAAAACGTTCTAAAGATAATGCCATCCTGCTTACAAACAACTGGACCTACTCATTCCCTGTGATGTTCATCTCCGTTTACTCAGGCTCTCCCTAGCTTCATGCAGGTCAACAAATACCATTAGAGCAGACACCTCTGCTTATAGCTTGGGATTTCAAGCAATACTTGAGACAATAAACTACAGGGCAGCAAAAATGTCAACAGTTCCTTGAAGTTCTTTGTAATGGCATTATAGCAAAATTATGAAACTAATATCAGAAGCTAGAGTAGGTCGCTTTTGACCCATTGTCTCTTTGCTCTGAGTTGGAAAAGATGTGAGAGGCATCCCCACAGCATGTTGCTTCTGCCACCCAGATTTCCACTTAATTATACTGTTTCTTACTGAATTACTTAATAATTCAATTATTTTAATTTATCTTCTTTTTCTCTAGAGCAAGATTGTAAGCATCACAAAAGCAGAAATCAGATTTTTCCCCCTGAATCTTTCCTAGTGCCAGAACGTTGCTATTTCCTTCTTATTTTTTCCTTACTTAAAATCTCTTCTTTTGCTTTGTTCTGGAAGTAACTTTTAGCGGTGGTCTCTTGATAAAGTAGTATTTAACAGTTTTGAGTTGAACTGCTATGAAAACCTACAACCATCCCTACTCTCCCTTCCACTACCCTTCTGACTCTAGAACTTCTGCTTAAGGGAGAAAAGCAAATGTTTTGGAGCTAAATCTAGAAATTAAAATGGAAAACAGGAGAGGAAAAGATACTGGCAGCTCAGAAATTAGTGAGTTTACATTCTCTATGTGGCTAAGCCAAGTTCACCTCTTGTTTCCTCATCAGTGAGAAGTGCCTGCCTCAGAAGCAAGTTCTCAGGGTTCTAAGAGAGAAGAAATAGATGCCAATTTTTCTGAGGCCCTCAACACATTTTAACCTCTGGTACCACTAACCAAATAAAATTCCAAAACAAGAGGGTAACTGCAGAGGTGCGTCCTCATGCACCCCAGTGTGGTTTCTGATGAACTGATACCTGTCGGTTTCAGGAACCCTCTTTCTTTCATCAGGAAAAAATTGTGTTTCCTTTGACGGGGAACCCCTCAAAAAATAAAATGTCACTACATAAATGACTCCTAACTTTTCGTAACTCATTTGTGCCATCTTTTTTTTCCGATGTGTTCACTACTTTTTATAAACCATTTCAAAAGATCTTTGTGTCAAGATAACATTGCATTAGTCTATAACTTCATAATTTTAGATCGCTGTAATTAAAAAAGGAACTGAGTCTGTTTGACTCAGTAATGTAAAATTATCTGTTTGTAATATTTGGCCTAGTTAGCTACCAAACAACTACTTGCTTTACCAGTTCTTTCCTTAGCACCATATCCAGATTTGTCAAGATGTACACTTGAAGTGGTGTTCCTTGTGGGCATATTCTTTGACTGTTGGACTCTTCCATAGATGGAATCTCTTAAATGTTGATGCGCCTAATGGTTTAAGGCATGACAGGTCAGTACAGGGTTTCTGAGCAACAGCACTGTGGCCATTTTGGACTAGGTCATTCTCTGTGGTGTGCTGGTAGGTGCTATACTGTGCGTTGTAAACATTAACCAGTATTCCTGGCCTCTATCCATGATGTGCCAATAGCACCCTTCACTCGTGACCATCAAAATTACTTCCAGACATTGTTAACTGTCCTATAGGAGGGAGAGGGCAAAGTTGTCCCCTGGTCAGAAACTTCTGGATTATTATACATTACATACAACTGGAACCACTGTTTACTGATGTTGTTGATTTGTTTGCTCTCGTTGTTGTTTATAAAGGAGTATAGAAAAATCTGATCTGAAGAAAATTGGTAGTTCTCAGCTGTGAATTTCTTCCATAGAACTGTGATGGGTTCTATTTTAAATGTCAAATGACATAGACAGGACTCAGAGCTTCCTTTAATGAAATGTGTTAGAGGAAGGGTTCTAAGATTCCACATAGATGTATATTTTATTCTTTTTATTTATTTATTGGTCTCCTTATTATGGTGATCTTTCTGAAAGGCAGATCAAACTGGCACACTCCTATTGACTTAACTAAATTCCCCTTTCAACATTTACTTGCTTCAAACAGTTTAATAGTTGATATTTTACCCTTAGTCGCATGCAGCCAAAGAGAGATTCAGTGGAAACTAAACCGACAGGTAAATCCATCCTGGCTTTGAGACAGAAACATGGCAAACACACAAGCAGGTATTCACTCCATCCATTTGAGAAGGTCAGAGGCCACAGGCAAAATGTGGAGATCACTAGCCAAATGAAGAGTCCAAAATTTCGCTTAACTAACCTGATTTCAGTAACTTTCAAAGAGTCAGAGAAGCAGCCTCATACGGACTGCATAAACCTCACTCCTCACCGAAACCCCAGCAGGCAGGGACTGTTGATACCCTGTTCTCACAGAGGAGGAGCCTGGACTACTGAGGTCAGTAGCTTGCTCAAGGTCACACAGCCTGTGAGAGACAGAGGCAAGTTTCAAATTTAGTAAGTGCTCCTCAGTTATCAATGTTCTCAAGTCCACTGAAATATATTAGAATTTAAAGGGAAACTTACGGGCTGTGTATCAAGCATCTATGAACATGATATTTATGCAAAAGAATAAATGAAGAAAATAATTGACCCTTCAGGTTTAGGGAGGGAAATTATTAAGAAAAAGAAGGTTACTTAACATATTTAATAATCAGCGATATTATCATGTACTACACTATTTTGAAAATACATAATATTTATAAAATTTTCATAAAATATCTATTCTAGCCACAGAATCTCAAATTATTTTCTAATGTCCCCTTTCCACTTGCAGACTGAGAGATTATTTTGCTCATGAATACGGTCAGCCTGCACCAGATGATTTCTACTCTCCTTCATTAACTGCCAGATACCTTTCATAAATACTGTTTCCAGAAAACACAAGAACTTAGATTATAAATAAATCAGATGTTATTATCTTTTTTAATTATGGACTTCCAAGCATCTTTGTTTATATACTATATCCACTAAAACATAATCCCTTAGATCTGGAATACAGTGGTTGGAAAGTTATCTTGATTCATGTAATTTTCTAAGCATCTATATTAGTCAACAGGTAAATACCCTTAGTTCTTAATTTATATCTTGATAATCTTCTCTAAAACATTTGGGTCACCTCTTTTGATTATTTGTAATTTTTAAAAAATAATGCCAAAATGATATTTCACCCAATTCTCTAACTTACTGGTTCGAGTTGAAGCTGCTTTAGTTTATGGTGGAAGAGGAACGGAGGGGTTGACACTTTGAGAAGCGTAGAGAAGACCAATTTCTTTTCAAAAGTGTTTAATCACTGGAGCCTGCAATCAGATCACATTTTGGTTGGTATCAGAATAAGTTGATTCAATCCATTGGTTACCTACAAGTCTAATGACATCGTTTTTCTAGAAATGATGAGATTATATAAGTCGACTCAGTCATTCTTTTCAAAATTATTTTGCTTATAGTTGTGCCACAATTATCAAAGCATTCTCTATGAACCTAGAAAAGTTACTTTTGGTAAACATTTAAGAGGCATGCTTGTAGTATAGGAGGGAATTTCTGATTTGGTTAAAAAATAGAGAAGTTTTTATTTTACTCTTTTACACATATTCCATATATAATCTAAACTATCACAGTAGCTTCGATTATTTTCTACCTATATTTTTAAATTATCTTTACCAGCTCATATCTATTTTTAGTATTTGCATCTCGTTGGAATAGGTATTGCTAGTATGTCTCTTTGCAAAGTACTGCTACAGATGGGATTTCCACCCATAGAAATGAGATAGCACATTCACCATATTCTGTCCCCTTTCTAAAGGACATGGATAGTTTTTAAAAAGAAGCAAGAGTTTATCATGTATTCCAGATACTCTAAAACCCCATTTAATATGCCTGCTTGTTCCTTGCAGATGAAGAGAACAGTTTCTCCTCTTTTATTTAAGAAGTCTTCAGCAATTTACCAATCCTTAGCATGTGTAAAATCACAGAACAGAATCACTGTTCTTAGATCCTGAACTTGGAGTTCCTGATAATTGAGCCATGGTTACCAAATATGAGGAGGGTTTTGAAAGCTATTACCACTTACCAGAAGTCTCTATAAGTAAAGAAAAACTGTACTTCTTTCTGTCTGCATATAAGAAGTGGCTAATTAATCTTTGTTACCAGTTAAATTATCTGTATCCAGAAGAAATAGGCAACTTGTAGAAAGAAGGTCTAACAGGTATTTTAGAATTCTGTCATGATACAATCTAGTAACTAATGTTGATAATAGATTGCTATTGTGGCTTAAAACAGGAGAACCACTGCTAACTTGTAATATATCCACTGAGGAAAAGAAAATCAAATCATTCTTGACTGCAGAAAGTATATTTCTTCAACAAAACGTGTTTGTGGCTGATGGAGATCCACTCTAGATAGCAGTAGGACCACTACTAAGAGCTAGACAACCTCTCGATCCTCATAGGAAGAGAGACATGAGACATGGGGAGAAAGGAAATTAATCAGGGAAAATAAGTGGGAAAGGAACTAGGATCAGGGATCTGGATGTGTAACCATGATAGATTACCACAAGTAAAAATCAGAGAATTTGAGGGACAAAGAGGCCTGGGGTTCATTTAAGATAGTGACAGACCTAATGGATCCAGTCTGACCTTACCAGCCTGGTACAGCTGAAGTGACAACTCAGTGAAAGTTTGTTGAGTGGGTTAACAAATATAAACACCTAAAGCTGCAAGATCACTAATGCATAAGCTCAGAGAGTGGAAAAAATCAGACTTTACTTGGAAGGTGTCATGGCAGCCAGTTATTAAGAAATGTCAATATGTCGTCACCTAAATAACACTTATTAACAACCATTCCATTTGCATTGTTCTCATCGTCAGTGAATTATATTCATATATGTATTATGATATCACAAAATAACTTGTTCTCTACCGGCTTATATTATATTAAACTAGTTTGAATTCTTTAATGACTGCCCTGTATAAGGAACTCTGGGATGTCATGTCATAAGAATATACTGTAAGAGCAGAACGTTTTACATAAAGCATAACTTGTACTTTCGTTATTTCTCTTAGCAGTGATTAAAATTTTCAAGGCCTTTTTGCCTGAAGCAGCCCAGTAGCCCTCAAGTCCCTTTCTTAGTAAGACTTAAAGCTACCCTTTTTGTATATTTGGGTACTTTGGTTGTCTGTGTTCACACTGGCACTTTGTACACCTGGACAAGTATTGTGCCCCATTAGCTTACCTTTTTTGTTTTTGGGTTTTTTTTTCTCTTTTTGCTCAGGGAAGTTTAATTCCATCCACCTACTTGGATAATTTATTGTGTACTTCTTGTATCACATTATTCATCCATTCATTCAGCAAAACCAAACTGGGCTTCCACATATATATGTCAGGCAAACGTGAGATGCTTTTATAAATGTGTTGTGCAAGGTTAGGCCTATTACCAATTCCTAAGGAATCCTGAATTGTTCTCTGTGTCCATCACTATCCATTTCACTTGCCTTAAGCTTATGCTGTTTCCTTGCAATATTACACAAAACCATGGTGACACCAGTTTTCTCACTTTGACCTTCTATGCTGTATATATAAAGCAGCTTCTCAGTGGCTCACAAATACAGGAGCCATCGGCTTAGTCTGTATGTGTATGTATGTGTATATATTTACATACACACACACATATACATAACACACATACATACATGTGAATGTGCACATTTGTTTTGGGAAGAAGGGTGAGTAATAGACCCATGAGAACTGTTTTCTACAAGTCCAGTTCAAGTAGTGTTTCAAGAATTGTACACAAAAATGTTTCTACATTGGTGCTGAGGCTTGCTTTGGTTAGTTTTGTTGTAATGATTGGCTGCATGGTAACATATTGATTCAGTATTACTTTTGCTTCTAAACTCCCATATTGCTTAATTTTCTCTCCTTGAGGTTGGTATATTTTTAGGCTCTTAGTTACTTGGTTGTCAGCATTAATCCTAATGTTCTGTCTAAAATATTCCTTGTGCTTCAGTTCACTACAGTGCTTGGGAGGGAGTCACCATAAGTAATGATTTTCCTTTATTCCTTGGCAGTGCAACCACAAACTAGAGGTGGTTTAAAATCTCAGGTTTTGCAAGGGATTGTGGGAGATTATACACAGCCTCGGGGAACTGCTAAAATGCTCAGATTAATTGTCTGGATTCACATTCATGAGTTTCATGAACATTTACTTTTGAGTTGGAAGAAACTCTAAAATCACTAAATCACTATTAAATGTCAAGGCAAACCACATGGTTTTATTGGAGGAAAATGGCATCCATTAAGAAGCAGACTTCTTCTAGTATCTAAGAGAGAGTTAATGTAGAATAGCTTCTGCAAGGGTGGCATCCATGAAACTAGTGGCAGTAATTTTGGTTCTGTAGACTTTGTTCCATGGAGCTGCACTTTCCTTCTCCAAAGTCCACATTATAGACACATTTTTGTTTATTCACATGAATAGAAAAACTCATGAAATAGTCTTAAGCAGCAATGGTTTTGGAAGTCAGAAAGAGTGAACTTATCTTTGGTTTAGAAGTGTTCTGCAATGCTAAAGAATGGCTACGGTAATAGTCAGCTTGAAAGAGGAATCAGGGATTTGAGGATAAGAAGCTGCAGTGGGTAAAGAGAAACAACAATGCTAAGAGCAAATGACATGCCTTATAAGTAAACTTTATCATGTGAAGGAAGATTATGTAAAACACAGCTTGAAATAATGAATGAGAAGACCAACTTGATATGTTTTAAAGAGAGTTATTGAGAGAAGGTCTCAATTTGACTTTGACAGTGTCGTTGCTAAAGGTGGAGAGAGAAGGGTTGCCATCCCCCCAAATCACATCTTTCAATTTTTACTGATGTTGAGCAAAAACAGAAATTAGGTATATTTTCCTCTTTCACTACTAAACTTTTTTTCCCCTTTCTTTGTTTTTTTTTTTTTTGTCCCCAGATTGTAAATCATTTAACTAGGCAGGGTCATTTTCAAGAGCATTTATAATGCCAAAAGACACCAAATGGTAAGGTAGATCAAAGGGACAAAGAATTACAGAGACATTGAGGCACTTTCCTTAGGACCCAGAGTACAATGTGAATAGTCTCCTTAGTTCCAGGTCCCAAACCAAGTATTTTGCAGCAAACCCAGCCTGGATTTCTTAGGAAGTTCTCTCTGTTGCTCTTAGTTTAGGTAATCCACATGAACAATCCTGATTAAATCAGTTACCCCTAGGCTACAGATAAAAGCATAAATGGTTTTTAGAAGAAAATGGTCCTAAAGCCTGTGAGTGAGTGAGTGTGTGTGTGTGTGTGTGTGTGTGTGTGTGTGTGTCCCTCCCCGCTGCCCCAGGTCCTTCCTCCTCTCCCTCTCTCTCTCTCTCCTATTCTGTCTTCTCTGTTCTTTATCTGTATATTTCCTTGCTTTTTAGTCACTCCATTCTGTTTTTTCCTCCAAAATTCTATCTAGTATAATGGTAAGTGGAGGGTATTACTGAGAAGGTGCTGTTCCTCTCTTCGCTTCATGATTCAGGTTTGATTCTGATTTACATGACCTGTCTTACACTGATTATGAACAGTTTTGTGAAAGGCTGTCATCCACAGGGTGGTTACCCAACAATATTATGAAGGTCACTAGGCGTTTGTCTCTTTTATCTGATTCCTTTTAAAACAGGCAATTACTACTATCATTTAATAATCCTTACCTCAAAGTTCACTTGAAAGAAAGCTCATAAGATTTAAGGGGAAAAAAATCCCTAAAAATAAAAGTTAGGCTAGACTAGGCCAGGGTGGGAAATTCCATTGTGGCTAGAAGCCCATGGCAGGTAGAGTGGAATTTAATGAAGGAAACTGCTGTGTTTTTGTGTCTTTCTGTATGTTTTTCCTTTAAAACCAAGAGCTGGGCAGGCATCCCATTCGACCTGACGTGACCCAAGCAAATTGCTTCTTATATAAAAACAACTGCAGACTCTGAGAATGTGAAAATGCACTGTATCCTTCTCCAACTGAGGAAAACGAAAGCCTGAGAAACAGGACGGCCCTGTCAGTACTCGTTGAGCAGAACTATCACTCAAACCTGATAAAGGGAGATTAGAGCAGGCTTCCTTATGCCAGAGGAATTCATTATAAGTTATACTTTTCTATTTATTTTTTATTTCTTTAAACAAGTTCAGTGGTAGATGGAAAATACACTTTTTAAAAGCAGGTTTTATGTAGGAAATGAGAGTATGCATAAATTTTAAAAGTCTTTTCACTGAACTAGCATTTTTTAATTAAAAAATCGAATATTAAATTTAAAAGACAAAGAGAAGCATTTTCCTTTTCTGCCACAGTCTTGGACAAGCAAAGAAGAGATTCAGGGTGTGTCCATTGATATTGCATTCAGATGTGTTGTCTTGGCTTGTGTACTGACAGATTTATTTTAAAAACAAAGTTTAAAAAATGCATTGTGTGCTAGTGAAGTCACTTCATAAATCTTTTCCTTTATGAATTATTTTGATCACAAGGCTCGTTGTTTGAATCACTGAAGGACTATTCTCTCTAAAAGAAAAATGCCTTCATTTCCAAAACGTCAGTTCAAAAGCCAGCAACTTCCCCTGAACAGCATGCAGGGATCCAGAGGGGCAGAGAAAAGGAGACCACATGAGTTCTGACTCTACCATAAGGCATAATCCAGTTTAGATTTGCTGTGGTTCACAGAAGAGACATGTTTTGAAAATTTGGACCGAGAGTCCTTGCTTTTCTAATAGATGACTTAGTTTGAAATCGTGATTCTGCTTCAGGGAAAAAACAAACAAACAAGGGAACACAGTCTTTGATGCAGCTGGTCCGTCAGAGGGCGGAAGGTTAGAATTAGAATACTCTTCAAGCTGTTGCTGAATAATGAAGGGTAGGGCTTCCTAGCTGGGCAGTGACCGCAGTCCCCTGGGAGCAGAGGACAAATATTACCTAATGTGTACAAAGACTTTAAAAGTTAAGTTGATTACAAGCTGAGTGAGGAAGGTTGGATAAAGCAGCAAGGACTAGTTGCACCAGAGAGACCTGATAGGAGTCACATGGCTCCACTTGGCCCCCAGTTCTAAGGGTTAAAGGGATGAGTACCAATAGGAAGTCAGTTAGATTCTTGAAATGAATAGCTTGCGTGAAGTAATGGCAAAGAACGAAAAGTAAAACAGAATTTTGGAATATATGAATTCATAGAGATTGATGAGTTAAGTTGGATGAATTTACACTGTAGGTGACTGTGTGATGGGTAAAACTTTCCTAACCAAAGTTTAATGTGCTCATAGCTCAGGCCCTTGTCTTGTTCTTCATTTGTTTTCCATACAGCACTTGAATATTGTTGAACCGTAAAATTAAAGAAATGATTGCCCTATTGTATCAATTTGCCAGGGTAATTGGTCAGATGGAGTGGTAGGTGGTTCCAGGATGAACACTGGAGGCTCTCTGGAAGAGATGAATTTCACACTGATTCTAAAGGAAAAGAGGTGGCTAGAACTGGACAAGCTATCTCAGGTTCATTGATTCCAGAGGTATTTCTCAACCACTCACTGCTTCAGTCTGAGATCTCTGTTTTACTGCTGCTTCACGAAATGAGCAAGATAGTACAGGAAGGATGGAAAGCAAGTTTGCATGACAGAGGAAGCAAGTTGCTAATGTAGGAGATGGGAAGAATATTAATTGGAGACTCATTTTAGTAGAACTAGTGATGAGTATTGTAAATGAGTTCTATCTTAATTCTGAGTAGGCAATAAGAAGGAACGATTGGTATTTAATTTGGAGTCTGACTACCTGGGCTACTTTATATGTTCATCTATACAAAATTCTTAGAAGATGCCTTTCTTAAAATAAAGCTTTAAAAATGGTGAGGAAGGGAGTACCTGGGTGGCTCATTTGGTTAAGCATCCGACTCTTGATTTCATCTCAGGTCATGATCTCACAGTTGATGAGATTGAGCCCTGTGTTGGGCTCAGCACTGACTGAGCATGGATTATGCTTGGGATTCTCTCTCTCTCTCTCTCTCTCTCTCTCCCTCTCTCTCCCTCTCTCTCTCTCTTTCTCTCTCTCTCAATAAGTCAATAAACTTTTAAAAAAGGGTGAGAATGGAGTTACCCAATTTCCATGGATAGCTGTACCACATGTTCAGATTCTCTGTTATAATCAGAAATATCTCATACCATTAATCTCCCAAGCATATTCTTTAAGGTGGTTTTCTTTACTTTCAACTCTATTTCATTTCACTTATCTAGATTATTCTGTTAGATTTAACTATACAAATATTCATTGGGCATACTTATTAGTAAGTGGAATACATACCATTTTACTAGGCACTGTGAATGACTTCTTAAAACATTTTTTTAAATAGTTTTTTCTGAAAAGGAACAAGCGGTCTATTAAGAGAGAAAATCCTACTGACACTGATCTTAATGCAATTTTCCAAATCCACATCTACATACTATCTACCATAAAACAATTCTTTTGATAGTTCTGATTTTGGTAATGGAGAAGTAACTTGTACTATTCCAAAACAAACATTTCCTCAGATAGGAATTCCAAGCTTTGGTTATGATTTTTAAAAAACAACTAAATTGCAATTAAAAACTAACAAACAACTATTTGAAGGCATTGGAGAATGACCAAAAGCAGACAAAATCTGGAGTGTACTATTCTGGGTGAAATCCACATTTATCACAACTTTTCCTCCAAGGAACCACCCACCCAATCTATGTGGTGTGGGGCAGTTAGAATTCTAGAATCAAGCTATAATCTTATTGGTTTAAGGTATCAGAATCTGGAGTTTGGAGTTGGCAAGACGGCTGAAATTGAGGGAGGAAATCATGGAAAGGATGGAGCCACAGAGGGAAGTTACCCATAAATCTGCATATAAACTCTCCTAATGTCTTGGTTGATTTGTGAACTGTGCATATACGGGGAGGCTATGAGAACCTCGAGAAAAGAAATAACTAGAAGGCTGAAAGAGCTGAACAAATATTTCGGTTAAAGGGAAGACAATATTAGAAGTTTGAATTTTACTATGTTAGAAGGATTTAGTAAATGTGTAAGGCTTTACTTAAAACCCAGAAGGCTTTAAGAACATAGATGACTATGTTACCCAGGACTAAGAAATTAACTTAAGAAAAAAGGACAAAATTGCAACATTGAAAGTGTCTATAAAACTAAGCCACCAGAATGTCAAAGTGGTCAAGCAGTAACTTAATTATTTGCTGGAATAAAAATAAATTCTTTAGGGAAAGATAACAGAACAGAGTCTCTACAACATATCATATACAAGGTCCAAATGCAATTAAATAATGACTGGACATGGAAACAGGAGAATATAACTTCTAACTTAAAAAAACAAAACAGTTAATAGAAACAAATCTTTAGATGATCCATATGTTTTAAATGAGCAGACATGGACTATAAAGTAAAAGTTATAAACTTATTCAGGACTTAAAGGAAAATATGATTTTAATGAGAGAACAGATACCAAAATAAGTAGAGAAATGAAGTTATTAAAAAGAATAAAGATGTTAAAGAAGTATAATATCTGAAACAGAAAATATAATTGAAGAATCTTAACAGCGTATTGGAGATGGCAAAAGAAAATGTCAATAAACTTGAATATGGATCAATAGAAATTATTAAAAAAGAACAAAAAGAAAAAAGACTGAAAAACAATATGCTGTCAGTGATCTATAGAATATCAAACAGTCTAATATTCTTGGCATATCTCAGAAGAATAGAAAATGAATGGAATTACTAAAAAGAGCCAACGTTTAGAGTACAATATTTAGGGAGCAAGCACCTGAGTGGCTCAGTTGGTTAAGCATCAGATTCTTGATTTCGGCTCAAGTCATGATCCCATGGTTCATGAGTTCCAGCCCTGTGTCAAGCTCTGTGCTGACTGTGTGGAGCCTGCTTGGGACTTTCTCTCTCTTTCTCTCTCTCTCCCTCTCTCCCCTCAAAATAAATAAACATTTAAAAAATAAAGAAATGATAGTTGCAAATATCCAAAATTTCATGGAAAAGCATAGATGTACAAGAAAAATAACATGCAGACCTTGTTTTCAAACTTCTATAAGAAAAGATAAAAAAGAAAAATCTTGAAAGGGATATGGGGAACAGATGGAATGTAGAGGAACAAGTAAGTAAATGTCATCTGATTCCTCATCATAAATGATGGAAGTTAGAAACAATGGAATGCCATTTTTAAAAGTTATTTTAAAAGCTGTCAACCCAGAATTCTACATAGAGCAAAGATACTTTCCAATAGTGGCAAAAATAAAGAATATTAATATAAAAAAACTTGTCAGCAGAACTCTTACAAGAAATGTGAGAGGAAGGTTCCTCAGCCTGAAGGGAAATAGCATCAGATGGGAACAGTTTTTTTTTTTAATAAAACACCAAAAATTGCCAATGTAAGTACATGTAAAAAATGTCCTTTTTTGTTCTATTAATTTTTAAATGACCACAATGAATAAATTATAACATTTTATCATGGGTTTATGATATTACAGATTTAAAATATGTAAGAAAATAATACAAAAGACAGACTGGTGATAAATAGAATTATTCTCTTGTAAGACTCACATGCTTACCAGAAGAGTTAGAATGTAAATTCTAAGTATACTGTGATAAATTAAAGTAATTTAATCTAGTGTAATCCCTAGAACAACTGTTAAAAACTAATACAAAAAAGATGCAGCTAACAAGCCAGGAATGGACTTTAAACAGAATATTGAATTGCCAGTTTGAGCCATTAAAAAAAAAGAAAGTCAGTCTGAGGAACCAAAAAAAAAAAAAAAAAAAGAAGAAGAAAGAAAAAGAAAAATAGCAAATAATGAGACAGAATATCTAAACACAACCATAGCAAAATTTCATTCAATGTAAATGGTTTAAACACTACAATTAAAAGGCAGAGACTGTCAGACTGGATTAAAAAAAGTAACAGTCAACAAATGTTGTCTACAAGGAATGCATTTTAAGTATAAAGATATAAATACCTTGAGAGTGCAAGAATATGGAGACATATCTATAATACAAACAGTATACAAGTGAAAGCTGGATTGGCTATAGTAATACTAGACAGCATAAACTTTAAGACAAGGAGTATTATTCAAGTTAAAAAGGGATATTTTATAATGAAATGTGTTAAATCATCATGAAGACATAGTAACAAACATGTATACAGAAAATGATGGAAATAGAGAAATAGAAAACTCCATAATAACAATTGGAGATTTTAATACCCTTCTCTTGTTACTTGATATAATAAGTAGACAGAAAATCAATAAAGATACACAAGATATTGAAAACACTATAGCCACCTTGACCTATTTGATATTTATGGAAAATTACTCCCACTTGCAATTGTGCATTGTTTTGTACATTTACAAAAGAATATTTATATAGTCATTCACTACACATGGAACTTTTATCAAGGTAGACAACAATCTGGGCCATCAAATGAGTTTCAGGCATTTCTCAAAAAATTGAGATACTATAAAATGTATTCATTGATCAGAATGTAATTAAATTAGAAATAAAAACAACTAGGTATCTAGAAAAACCATTTGGAAATTGAGCAAGTTAATTCCTAAATATTCACATGGATAAAGTCATGAGAGATATTATAAAATATTTTAAGCCAAGTTATACTGAAAATTCCATATAGATTAAAGAAGAGAAGGTCTTAGTAGAAATCTAGCGTTTTCATTCCTAAACCAGAAGAAAGATGAAAGATGTTTTCATTCCTAAACCAGAAGAAAGATGAAAGATGTTTTGAGTTTTTTTTTAATTTTTTAACATTTATTTACTATTGAGAAACAGAGAGAGAAAGAGCATGAGGAGGGGAGGGGCAAAGAGAGGGGGAGACAGAATCTAAAGCTGTCAGCCCAGAGCCCAACGCAGGACTCGAGCTCACAAACTACAAGATCATAACCTGAGATGAAGTAGGATGCTTAACCACCTGAGCCACCCAGACACCCCAAAAGAAGAAAGGTTTAAAATCAACAACATAGGTTTCCACTTTAATAAAGTAAAAAAAATATGATTATTTTAAATGTCCAGTACTAGAGAAAAAGGAATAACAAAGTAAAAAATTCAAGAAATAGAAAACAAACAATAAAGATTTACAAAAGCAAAACTTTTTACTCTTTGAAAGATAAATGAACTTAATAAACCTCTAGCAAAAATGATCAAGAAGAAAAGATACAAATTACCAATACCAGTCAGTAATGAAAGAGTGGATATCATGACATATCACACAGATATTGAAAGGATAGAAAACAAGGGAATATTATGAAAACATATGCCAATAATTTAAGCAAGTTTGATGAAATAGGTAAGTTCCTTGAAACATTTTGCCAAAACAGACACAAGAAACAGAAAATCTGAATAACTCTGTATTTATTAAAGACATTGTTATCAAAAACACTCAAAAGACAACCCCAGGCCCAGATCATTTCAATGAAGAATTTTATAAAAATTTAAAGGATGAAATAATAGTAATCCAACACAAATTCTTCCAGAAAATATAATAGGAAAAAACACTTCCTGAATTGTTTTATGAGGCCAGGATAATCTAAAAAAAGATATAATCAGAAAATTACAGGCCAGTATTTCTCATTCAATTCTGCACAATAATCTTTTAAAAACATGAGCAAGTAGAGTTCAGCAGTATGCAAAATGGGTAATTACTCATAACCAACTGGAGTATATCTCAGGAATTCAAGTTTAGTTCAACATTTGAAAATAAATATAAATTCACCATATTACTAGATTAAGAAAGAAAAATATCTGTTTTGAAAAAGCATTTGAAATGATTTCATAGGCATTAATAATAAAAACTCTCAGAAAACTAGAAGATATAAAAACTTCCTCAATCGGATGAAGAGCTTTCATGCACACCTATAATTAATATCACACTTAGTGATGAAAGACTGAATGAATGCTTTCAGCTTAAGATCTAGTATCAGGCAAGGATATCAATATTTACGATTTCTGTTCAACATTGTACTAAAGACCCTAGCCAAAGTAATAAAGCAAGAAAATCAAGGTATAAGGATAGGAAAGGAAATAAAACTGTCTTTACTCACTTACACCATGATTGTTCATATTAGAAATCTTAAAAAATATACAAAACAACTACTGAAGCTAATAAGTGCATTTAGTAAGGTCACAGGATTATTATACAAAAATTGATGTTTTTATGTAGTAGTAGCAGATAATCTGAATATGAATTTCTAAAGCAAAATATATAAATTACTTAGCAATAAGTTTCACAAAACAATATAAGGCTTCTACTCTCAAAATGAAAAAGACCTTAGAAAAACAACCACTGTTCATGGATGAGCACTCAGGTTGTTAAAGTGTCATTTCTCTCTAAGTTGATCTATAGAGTTAATACAATCTGAGGTCAAAATCTCAATAGCTTTTTTTTTCAACTTTTGGAAAAACTGTCAAGTTGATTTTAAAATTCATGTGGAGTTGAAAATTACCTAGAAAACCAAGAACAAAGTTACAGAACTTACACTATCTAATTTCAAGACTTTCTATAAATATATAATAATAAAGACAGAGCATACCAACCTGCCCCCCTAAGGGGGAAAAAAAAATCACTGGAACAGGATAGAGTCCACGTATCAACTCTAAATATGTAGCCAATTGATATCAACAAAAGTGACAACATAATGTAATTGGGAAAAGGAAAATCTTTTCAAAAATTGGTGCTTGAACAATTGTATAAATATATGAGAAAAAAATAGACTTTGTCCTCTGTCTCATGCTACACACTAAAATTAATTTGATATGTATTAAACTTGCAAGAATTAAGATTGTAATCCTTCTAGAGTGACACATAGAGACCAAAAATCTCATGACCCTGCAGTAGGTAAAAATTGTTTAGAGAACACAGAAAGCCTAAACATAAAACAAAAAAATGATGTCAAATCTTATCCAAATTAAAAATTTTTGGTTATCAGGAAAAAAACACTGTTAAGAAAATGAAAAGGCAAGCAAGAAACTGAGTGAAAATATTTATATATAAAATATATCAATAAGACTCATGTCTAGAATATGTAAGGAATGCCTATACATCAATGACAAAATTTAAAAATCAGCAATGACCTAAATAGGCACTTCACAATGGAAGATCTAAGAATGGCCAATAAACTCATTAAAAAGTACTCAGTATCATTATTCTTCAGGAAAATGCACATCAAAACGACAGCAAGATTATGGTTCATGCTTACTAGAATGACTAAAATAAGAAAGACTGACACATTAAAGTGTTGGCAGAGATAGAGAATACTTGGCATTCTTACTACATTTGCTAGTGGGAAATGTTCCAATTTGGAAAACTGGGTCAATAATCTTAGAAGGTTTAACACATATACCTACCATATGATTTGGCGATTGCATTCCTGGGTATTTAACAAAAGGAAATGAAAGCTGTTCCCTCAAAAAGACTTGTACAAGAATGTTTATAGTAACTTTATTCATAATAGTCTAAAATGGAAACACTGACATGTAGAAAATGGATATCAAATTGTGGTGTATTGATAGAATAGAATACAATACTAATAAGCAAACAAAATAAAACAAAATACTCTATAATGCAGACAACAATGTGGATTAATTTCAGAAATGTGTTGTGCAGAGGAAGTCAGGACCCCAAAGACTATACGTTGTATGATTTTATTTATATGAAGGCAAAACTAATCTATGGTGATAAAAATCAGGATATTGGTTAGTTTATAGAGATGGGATTTGGAAGGAAGTGGGCAAAAAGGAACTTTCTACAGCTCTGTTAGGGTGGTGATTACATAGGTGTATACCTTTATCAGAATTCTGTATTATACTCTTTAAAATCTGTGAATTTTGCTTTATTAAATTTTATCTCATTTTAAAAAATATATCAATGCTTAACCTTAATCAACTCTCTCTTGAAGTATTTCATCTATTTTGCTAACAGTTTCCTGGGACCCTGTTCCAATTGACCTGCAAAGCTATATGAAAACTTTTGTTTTCTGCCTACTGCCTTGATTTTAAGAGATGTGGGTAAAACATAAATTGTCAAGATGTGGAAATTCAGGGACTATTCAGGGTTAAGGAAAGAGGTATCTAATAACAATCCCCCCAGACGTGGCTTTCAACAGGCAAGTTTTCACTGCTCATGTTCAGGGTTTGTTTGTTTTCTTTCTTCTTTTGCAAATGATACTTTTTGTAGATGTGCTTCATCCATTTCTTGAGTAAGAGGAATAAAGTCCTTCACAGTTACTTTTTGTTTGATTACATATTGCAAAGTTAATAGAAAACTCTAGCTTAAAAATTTCAAAGAATGTCAGGGTTTTCAAATTTTTCCTTCTTTCTCCAATCCAGCCATTAGTTTTGTTTATTCCTTGGTTTACTCTATAGTTTAAAATAGTCATAGTCAAAGAAAAGAATAATTGAATATTCAAAGCTGACAATAAACAAGATTTCAGAAGGTTTTTTTTCTAAATGTAGGCTTACCACTTCCCTGTATTCATCTGTGAAGCTGGTATTCAGGCAGTGTCATTATAATTGAGAATTCTGCTTTACCTAAAACACTTTGTTTTCAGCTTATATATGTTTCATCAGATCTTGCCTGATTTTACTCTTCTCCAACTACCCCCAACAAATCTGTGAAAAGCTTTAACATTGTCCAAATCTGACTTGTAATGCAGCCTTTCTTTTGTAGTGAATATTTATTAAAGCACTTAGTACCTGAATTATGAAATGTAGACAAGAGCACATTAACCTGGCTGAGTTATTTCCTTTCTTGTGTTTTTTTTAACACATATTCTAGCCCAGTCTATCAACGCCAGATGGCAACTACATTTTGATACACTGAATATTTACCAAGTCATGTGGTATGCTTTTGAAGTATTTTTTTACCCTTTCCGTCAGATGAGCTGACTCATCCTTCATTCATTTATTCCTGCTTTTAACAAGTTGCATTTTTAGAAACTTGACCTCAGCTCTATCAAACTGATAAATGATGTTTTAAAATGGTGCATCAGAAGTTCTGAAGACCTGACTATATCTTATGTCCTATGATTATCTTCTATATTGTTTAATTTTTAAATGTTAATCATCTACTAGTTTCCTTTATATATTTTAATGAAACTTTACTCCAACTGCATTACTATGTTAGCCCAGAGGAATGTTGTGGGAGTATATCTGTACTTAGACAGTGTTAGGATATTCAGGGAATTAAAGCATTTATGGTTGAAATAACTTAAAATGATCATGAAAATAACAACTGAGCAACTGGTATTTATGTCCAAGTCCTAAATAAAGAGTTCTGTATTTCAGGTCTAATTAAAGATGCGGCCTATTAGAAATAGGCAATAGGCTTAATAATAGTAATGGTAGTAAGTAAAAGAAGAAAAACTAACAAGATAACAGATAGCTATCATGCTTTCTTCTTGTTTTCTTGGTTTCATAGAAATATACAGTGGTAGGCACACTCTCAAGTTATTTCTGTAAGTAAATGCTGATATTCCTTAATCTAGGGATATGAAAGAAATCACAGATGAGAGTTTTGATGGATAGAAGTACATGGCATTGAAAAGTGTGGGTGGAGTCCAATGCATATGACGATCATTCTTCCTGGCCTATTGATCTCGGAAGAATATTTTCAGTTATTATTTAGCTTTTTATGGCTACTTGTCAATGATTTTTCAGGAATAGTAGAGAATATTGTGTGTCTTAAGAAATTAACCATCAGTGCTTATATATGAGTGGCAGTTTTCTTTGTGAATAATTTTTTTCAAAATTATTATAGTTTTTTTCTTTTTAAAAGCAGATATTAGGGATATTTGGAGATTCAAACAAATAAGTATGAAAAGATCTATTGAGTTTTATCAAAAATTTCCCATGATACTCTTATCCATTATATTTTCTAACTGTGTTGTATAATTAAAATTACCTCTATCTTTTTTATGTGTGTGTGTGACACATTTTGTGTGGTGCCTAGTCTGGAGTAGGTTCTCAAAAGCATTGATTGGTTTATTAATTTATCAATGCATGTACAACTCTCAGCTGAGTGCCTGCTAACCTTATTGTTGTATTAGTATTGTTGTTGTTTTATTACTACTTTCAAAAGAAAATCTTCAACTGGCCTTTAGAAGTTATTTCATTTAGCTTGTCTTTTTAGAAAGGATTTGAGAAATATACAATCTACCTAGTATAAATTTACTTTTACTTACTTAGCATTTTAATTAAAATGTTAATTTAAAATTAAATAAATTTGAGTTATTTTCTAGAGACAGAAAAGAAAGGAACATTCTAGAGACAAAAGACCACAAACAGTACTGAATTCATTAAGACTTGGATTAGAATTAGTTTTTTTTATGTGTATGTAGACCTGAGATCAAATACATTCTATCCCTGTGACACATGTGGAATTTCTTTCTCCAGAGACTTTGTCAGCGTATTCACCTATATGACCCTCTAGAAGAGGAAGTCCATCCTGATGAAGTACACCCATGAGTCACAAAGCAGGGGCTCAAGTCCATTGTGCACTCTTAGCAGGTTTTGTAGATTTACAGCATTATTAGTGGTTTCTTTAGAAAAGAATCTCATGGAATTGCACATTCTCTTATTAAATGAGCTAAGAAGATTTTCTACTAACTCTTTCACTTTTTTTAACCCTTCCATTTTTAATAGTCCTTTTGTGTATAACCAGCTTCTTAAGAACTGGAAATTCTGGAGCCTATTTATCCTCTTTATTTTATAAATTCTACTAGGATGTTACTAACTTCCTGCAGACCCATGTGATTGAATAGTAACATTTTGTTTTCAGGCAGCAAGAGGATTACTTGCAAAAGCATTGTGGTGAACACACACACACACACACACACACACACACACACATCAGGTTTTCCATAAAGTTTATATTGTTTTCCTTACCTTGAAGTAAAGTAGCAATGAAAGAGTATCACATTTTCTTTGATTCCTCTGCCAGATTAAATTATGGAATAATTAGGTTCTTATATTATTTAGGGAGATAGGAGATAGATGAGTATAAGTTCAATTTTTGAATTGTGAGGCACTTCAAATGTAATAAGGGTTATTTTATTTAGTAACATATTGGTCAACTGCTTGAAGTTGCATTCTTTTTAAGTCTTTAAATATTTAATTTCTGAGGCTGCTAGTTAGTCCAAAGAATAGGAGCTGGAGTAAGTCATGATACTTGCTTTACTCTTTAGGAGACCCTGCTTTCTACGTCTGCATTGCTTGGGGAGCTTGTTGCGTTTGGCTTGAAATTTCATGATAATCCCCTGACAATGTCAATGATCTTTGCCTATTAGATTGGGACAAATTGCAATTATACTAAAGTGTTTGGTTTTTCTAACTTCTTTCTGTATTTCAAATGGAATTTTGTTCCTCTATTAAGCTGTTATTCTAATGGATTCTTCTGTACAACTTATCAAATGTTATCTTTAAGGGAGCAGCCTTCCAATCTTGTGTAATATTAGTAAGATTATTATTGCATGTAGCACAAGTCAGTAAAGTAGTCAACAATGCACTTTTATGAATGACACTTTCGAAATTTAAGACATTACCGTTCTGTTCTATCAGTGCTTACCAGACTGGATATGGTGATTTTCCTGTAACAATAAAAGATGAATATGTCTCTTTTTTTATCTACTACTACCTAGCTCATTAGGTCTTTGAAAGTATTAACTGAAAATATATACAAAATGTTTAGCAAAATATGGTGCACAATAAGCATTCAATAGATAGTTCCTGTTATTATTATACACAATATGTTCATAGTTCTTAATGATATTAAAAATACTAATAATAGTGTGATTAGTACAATACCTAGTACATAATAAGTAATAAATACTAATTATGTTAATTAATAGTTTCCTTGGTAAATTTTTTATTAACTGGGGTGCTAAGACAATAATGGAAGGAATGTCATAGCAGATCTAATATGGTAAATCTAATGTTTGACAGGTAAAACAACCAGTCAAAACATAGCCTGAAATTTAATTAAAATTTACACTTAAAGTACTTCTTTTTATTCTTCTCATAGACAACTATATCAAAGTAGAGAATATGTTCTATAATGTGTGAACACTAAGTACTTTGTGAAAAATCTTTGAAAGATTAACCTTAAAGATAATCTAGTATCGTCTTCTCTTAGTTCTGATCGTTAGTTTTTTTCAAATGATGGAAGTTAGATATTAATCTGTTTTCTTCCACTCCTAACATTTGATCAATTAGCAAATGAAGAGATGTCAACCAATGATTGTTAGACAGTGTGAGTGCTCTCAGGATTAAGTATCTTTCCTTTCTTTCACAAAAATGTCTTGTTTACTAGCTCCTTACTCCAAATCCAGTTTAGAGAGACACTAGAGAAGTACTGAGTGCTTACTGAGTACCTGCATGGTATATGGAACACAGATTTCATAGGTAATCATCATTTCAGAGGTGACTAAACTGAAGTTTAAACAGGTTGACTAACTTGCTTGAAGTGGCACTGATAATAAGTAGTAAAGTTAAGTTTCAAAGTCTTGGCTGTCTGTTCCTACACCCATGCTTTGCCTATCACATTGCTTTTTTCACTCAACCTAAGTAAATTGCCAAAAGCATTTTCCAGAAGTTAAACCTCTCTTTAGACTTTTGAGATGTCCCAGGTGCCACCTATGGCTTATTATTGTTAGACCTTTAATTTCGAGTCACCAAAGGAAAAGCTGTGGAGCTGGAAGGAGGAAGAAAAAAAAGGGTGGGTGGGTGGGTGGGTGTGTGTGTTTGAAGGGGAGGGAATGAGGAACATTCCTGTCTGGACTCCTCCCCATGATAAAGCTCTTACCTTTATTCCCAAGAAGAAAAATGTCGAAGTCCTCCCTTCCTGGGAAGTAGTGTAAAATACCTTGACTAAGTTCTTTTCAATCATTCATTAACTAGCAACTCTAGAGCAGAATTCTAAATCCTTTCTTTTCCTTTCCAAAGGTAACTCTTAAACCTTCCCCTCTACTTAAACTGTATCTTGTACTGAGGTTATTTATCTTGCAACATTTTGAAGATTCCTCTAGGAATACCGTCAGCAACTGACATCCATATAAACTTCCTGCATAAGTTTAAGGGGATCAAATCCCTTAAAGCTAAATAAAATAGAGCATTTAAATAGAAATTGAATAGTGAATTAGATTGGCATTATTACAGGAGGATGAATGAAACTTTTTTTTTTACAGTTATAGCTTTAAGTCAATAAGCTCTCCCTCATACAATAGACTGGAAGAAAGTGATTATTCTATTTTGTGGCTTCTTGTACAATAAAGCTTGTTTTTACCACATTCTATCAGTTCAACCTCCAAAGCAAATCTTAAACCTAGTCTCTCCTCCTCATTGCCTATAGCCTATTGTCTTGTGCCTTGACTTTGCAAACATTCCTAATGCAGTGTTCATTAGAAAGGAGTTTTCATTAGAAGAAAGGACACTCTTCCTTTGCCAAATACAAACTCTAGAACAAGGGAGAAAAGATAAATCTTTAACTCTCTTTAAACTAGAGCTTCCACTTGTTTTCATTCCCATATGAAATTTTTTCAAATTTCTTCCATCTACCACAAAGCTACTGAGAGAGGGCGTCATGGTAAGGGCTAACTTGGGTAGCCTCCTCTTTGGCCCACGTCTTCTATCATCCTCCCACTAAGCTTTTCAAGTAGTCCTTCTTTCTTGTGTAGAGGTTTTTTAAAAACTGAGAAATTTAAGAAAAATGTATTCTTAAAATATGTATGCCCTACTTTTTTAGTAAAGGGCCCTAAGAAAATGACTAAGGCAAAAAAAAAAGGTGACTCTCCTTTATCAATATTCTGATTACCTTCAGTAATTCTGCTAATTCTCTACAATTTTTTTTACTTGCTCCATGCTTTGGACTTTATGCCATAGTTGAGGGCTCTATTTCATCAACATTTCTTTTCTTTCTGTTCCTGAAAGCCGCATCGTTTGTTTAGTGAAGAATCGAGAACGAAATATTTCTTGCTTTATAGATAGTTTTCACACACATTCTTTGTAATTGTGTCAAGTCAGAGAAAAGTGTTTGTGTCTCTTTGGTAAAGCCAAATGGCTAAATAGATCTTGATTTAATGGATAGAGTTAATTTGGCTACTCCATAACAAAAATATACTTGTACTAGAAGTCAATTTAGCTTAAGGAGTCATATTAAATCTCCATGAGTCAACATCCCTCCATAAGGCACTTGTAGGAGGCAGATGGGGTATGGGGGAGGGGAGGGATGCAGGAGTACTAACAATAATTTTAAAATAAAGTAATTTTGACATTCAACAATACTATCCATTGTTAACTGATGTCAGTGAGAAAGATACCGGAAAATAGTTTGCTGACCCAAATATAGTTGAAACATGTCTGTAATTAACAAATGAGGCTAGTATCTGGATAGTGGTCAAGACAGAGAAATATGCACCTTGAGTGATTGGAAAGAAGCTAAGAGGTAAGACTGAGAGACCCTTACCACTTGGATATATAGTTAATTCGACTTGTCAGTAATACTTAAGGGTGTATTCATAAAGATTTGCAGTAGACATTAAGTAATCATGTTTAAGAATTCTTTGAAATTGTGTATGTGTATAAAAACAGTTGGTAGTAAAGAACATTTCTGTACCTAAATATTATTTACATAAAAATATATGAATTCTTTTTTTTACTGTTTGTTTATTTTTGAGAGAGAAACAGAGTGTGAGTGAGGTAGGGGCAGACAGGGAGACATAGAATTTGAAGAAGGCTCCAGCGTCTAAGCTGCACCACCCATTCAGGCCTTGAAATAATAAACTATGAGATCATGACCAGGGGTGAAGTCAGACGCTTAACCAACTGAGCCATCCAGGTTCCCCAATGAATTCTAAAACAAAAGATAGATAATCTTTGGCATTCACTCACCAATATAATCTCTTGCCATGAGTCCTTCAAAACATTAATGCTTTATTTTTATACAGGCAACTCTTACTGTATTTTCATAGGTCTTTGAACTTAAACATCTGTAGAGTCCATAGTTTGTATGTATGTATAATAAACTATTATAAATTAATAATGAATGTGTATACATTACTAAAATATGTCAATACCCATTAGGAAATATTTTTTTAAGATATGTAAGGCCTATTTATTTATTTATTTTGAGATGAGGGACAGAGAGCAAGGGAGAGAAAGAATTTTAAGCAGTTTTCACACTGTCAATTCAGAGCTGGGTGTAGGGCTCAAACCCCACAAACCTTGAGATCATGACCTGAGCTAAAGTCAGATACTTAACCAACTGAGCCACCCAGGCGCCCCAGGAAATAATCTTTTAACTTCTAAATTAGTTTTCTGCTTATTTCTTTTATCTCTAGAACTAACAAATTTATTTAAATTATATCCTAAATATGCTTTATCCTACTCACCCACAACTACATATTTCTGTGATGTAAGGTCTTTACTAGTCTTATTTTTCTGTCTTACTACCTTGGCAACATCAATAATTAGACACAAAATGAATGAACTACATATATGCAACAACATGGATAAATCTTAACAATATTAAGTTTAAGTAATTAAATCTCAAAACATTATATATAGCATAATAGCATTTTATAAAGTTAAAAGCAACCACAATATATACATATTAGATCCATAATATATATGTATATACACAAACATAAATTTAAGCATATCCATAAACATGATAAACTATATGAAAAGGAAAACAAATAGTAAACATAAGAATCAGGATAATGGTTATCTTAGGTGGGAGAGGCAAGAAGATAAGATGGGGTAAACTATATGGATACAGGTAGGTCATTAAAAAGCTCCTAGCTCTTCTTTTAAGAACTTCATTTGTTGTTGTTTATTAATTCATTAAAAAATAGCTAACTATATGAATTAAAGTAGGCCAAGTATGGACCAGTAATGAGTATTCATCATGTACCAAGTATTATGATTGATGCAATTCTGTGCACCTCAGGGGTACGGGTGGGAGGAAGCCATATTAATCACTCCATAAGTTATCTATTGCTACAAAAAAAAATCTCAAAACCTAGTGACTTCAAGCAATAAGCATGTATTATCTTTCAGGGATCTCTGGTGCTCAAGAATTCAAGAGCAGCTTAGAAAAGTGGTTCTGGTTTCAGTTCTTTCATGATGTTGTGGTAAAGATGTCAGCAGGGGCTGCAGTCATCTGAAGGTGTGACTGGTGCTGGAGGATCCACTTCCACAGCGGCTCACTCACACGGCTCATAAGTCAGTGTTGCCTGTTGGTCTTAGTTCCTTGTCACCTGAACCTTTCTGTAGAGATGCTTCTCCAGAGTGAGTGATCAAAAAGACTAAGAAGAAGCAGTAATGGCTTTTCTGACCTAGCATGGAGAGTCACTCTCACCACATTGTATTGGGCACATAGAGGATATACAAGGAAGTGAATACTAAGAGGCAGGGGTCATAGGCCTTGGAAGCTGGTTACCACACAAACCAAGCTGACTTACCTTGAACATCTAGCGTTTTTATCTTCTCTGACTCTTAAATTCCAAACATTTCTCTCTATTCTGTTCTTGGTGGCAGTGGAGAAGTTGTTCTCTCCAGAGTTGGAACAATAAGAAAGAACTTTCTACTTTGATATAATAATACCAACTACCATTCTAATTTCAGTCTTTCCATTTTATGTTTTAATAACAATATACTAGCTTTCATCTGCATGTGCTTTCAATTGTACTGAGCTGTATTGTTTCTTTCTTTCCTAATTCTAGAATTCTCATTTCTCATTTTTAACCTTCTAAGTTATATCATTCCTAGATGTCCTTGGAATTTTTAATCATTTTGTTATTATCATGGATGTCCACTCAAACTATAGATTTGTTAATTTGCCTAATTTAAAGTTTTCCAATTGCTTGTTTCACAATATTTATCCAGGTGGTTTTTCATGCATTCAGCAAGTATTTATAAAGAACTCAGTATATGCCAAAACTGTAGAGTCTCATTGTCAAGCAGAATTGAGAAGGTATGGGAGTAAAAATATGTAGGGAATAGAGGAAGAGTGTTATAAGGGAAGGTAAGGGCAAAATATAAAGTACAATATCAAGTTAAATAGTTGGAAGGATTCTCAATTGCTCAGTACTCTTTAATTTGAAAGAACTGTAGTTCAACCATACCGATTCAATAGTTGACTGTCACACTTAAAGCTCAACTGAGAATCATGTAACAAAACTCCAAATTCAGGCTTGGTGCAATTTTAATACCTCTCCTTATGAGTGAGATATGTTAAAATGGGGGTTTACTTATCTAATGGAACATAAAACTATTTATGTTTAATAATAAGACAAACTTGTCTAGTACTTTATAAGTAACTGAAATTAGCCGTACAAATAATCCCTGCCCCACTGTCGTGTCACTGCTTTTCAAAATGCATTCAGGTGAATAAACCACAGAGGGCTCAACTGAAGAATGTGCAACATGTTTGTTGTCCCCTGTGTCCTATAATACTTCCCAGCCCAAGTCTATGAAGAAAGGGATTTTCATTAGAGGGTTTCTTTTTTCCTTATTAAAATTCATTTCATTAACAATAGAAAAGGAAGAAAATTATTTAGAACAAGAAGCCATCAGCACAACAAAAAAGCACATGAAACAGCTAAGAAAATTCTGCAACCTCAAAAGAGGAACTCATGAAGGAATAAGCATGTTCCAACCATATGTTTTTATGTAATAGTTTACAAATGTATCCAACCACATGAAACTAAAAATAGTCATTTTGGCGGGAAAGATGACCCCTTTTCTTAATAGTGAAGATTTTAGCATATTTATTTTTCATATAAATGGAGAGATGACTGTAATATTATAAGATAGCATAAAATATTTTTTCTTGAATTTTTGCTTTGCTAAAACTTGTAACTTAAGTCAACTGAAATTTAATTCAGATGTTGCAATCTTTTGATATAAGATCAAATAGCATTTACTAAAACAGATATAGAAATAATATATCTTACATTTTCTGAAATTGCTCACAGTGCTCTAGGATTGCATACCATGATCTCCAAAGAAGTGAATGACTAGTGAGACAATGAAAAAGGACTAGACCACATTCACTTATTTTTGGAATCCACTTATCAGTTGAGCTTCAGACCTGGGAGATTGAACCAGAACAGTCTTAGAATCCAAGGTTGCCAAGTTTTAGAGATAGAATTAGCTAGAAAGGTTTCCAGGAAAGACTAAACTCAATTAACTTGCTGTGGCTAAATATTTAAAGTTTGAATATTTAAACTCAAATTTGCAGTTTCCTAGACCTGTTCTGATCTCAGCCAGACAATGGCAATCAAGAAAAGTGCTCTTTTTGGGGCACCAGGGTGGCTCATTTAGTTAAGCATCCAACTTCAGTCTTCAGTTCAGGTCATGATCTCACCATTTGTGAGTTCGAGCCCCATGTCTGTGCTGACAGCTCAGAGCCTGGAACTTGCTTGGATTCTGTGTCTACTTCTCTCTTTGCCTCTTTCCCAGTTGTGCTCTGTGTGTCTTTCTCTTTCAAAAATAAATAAACATTAAAAGTTTAGGGAAAAAAGCCTCATTTTGTGGCAGTCCAGCTACTGCCACTCCCCGTGATGAGAGCTACAGAATAATCGGCATGCCCTGTCGCTCACAAATGAAACCCTTGCACCACCGCCTCCAGTCCCCCTCCACCCAAATTTCCCTTTTTTCCACTCTGAGCTATTTGTTCATTCCAGGATTGCCAATATCAGTTAAGTGTTGATCATATTCTAGAACATCAGCGTAATTAACAATAAGGTGTGAAGGAGGTTTACAGGTTTACAAGGCAGATTTGCATTTTAAAAGAGGGGCTTGTTAAACACAAATGAACTTCTAATAGATAGAATGTGTGAGAGAGATTTTTCTCTCCCAGGGGTGGGGGAAGATATCTAGAGCTCTTTTTCAGCCCAGGAATACCATGTAGTTTTGGCATTCGGTTCCTCTCTGCAGTCTCTTGCCATTCACTCCACTTTGGGTCCTCCCACCTTTGCAAGCAGAGTATATTTAAAATTGGGGACCATTAGGGGCACCTGGGTGGCTCAGTCGGTTAAGCGTCCAACTTTGGCTCAGGTCATATCTCATGGTTTGTGAGTTTGAGCCCTGCATTGGGCTCTGTGCTGACAGCTCAGAGCCTGGAACCTCCTTCAGATTCTGTGTGTCCTCTTCTCTCTGCCCTTCCCATGTTCATGCTCTGTCTCTCTCTGTCTCTCAATAATAATAAAAACGTTTAAATTTTTTTTCTAAATAATAAAATTGGGGACCATTGTTTAGAACCTTGTACAAACTGAAAGATCTTTGAGGCCTCCAGTTAGATACAAGATTCCTAATCTTAGAGAAGTCAACCTAAACAGACAAAAAATGCCATACATTTCAGGACTAACTCTCCTGTTAGGGTATTTACCTGTCTAATTATTGGAATGAAGGATAATTTATAAGAACTCTTCCTACAGTAACTAAAAGTTCTAAAGAAATATTTTTTAAAATTTTTTACTGTTTATCTTTTAGAGAGAGAGACAGAGCGTGAGTGGGGGAGGAGCAGAGAGAGAGAGGGAGACACAGAATCTGAAGCAGGTTCCAAGCTCTGAGCTGTCAGTATTGAGCCTAAAGTGGGGCTTTAACTCATAAACTGTGAGATCATGACCTGAGCCAAAGTTGGATGTTTTAACCAACTGAGCCACCCAGGTGCCCCTAAAGAAATGCCTTTGAAACAATGGCAATGTGGAGGGAAATCAAAGAGTTGTGGGTTTTTTTTTTTATTTTATTTACTTATATTGAGGGAGGGTTGGTGGGGGCAGGGAGAGAGGTGGAGAAATTCCCAAGCAGACTCCGTGCTGTTGGTGCAGAGCCCAAGCTGGGGCTCCCAATGCAGGAACTGTGAAATCATGACCTGATCTGAACTCGAGTCCACACTTAACAAACTGAACCACCCAGACACCCCAGTCAGAGGTTTGTTTTGTTTTGTTTTGTTTTGTTTTGTTTTGTTTAATAAAAGCATTTGAGGGGCATGTGGATGGCTCAGTCAGGTAAGCCTCCGGCTCTTGGTTCTGGCTCAGGATCTGATCTCATGGTTCTTGTGATCAAGCCCTGCAGGCTCTGGGCTGACTCTCTTTTCTTTCAGAGAGCCCTGCAGCTCTCTGCCTCTTCCCTGCTAGGCTGGCTGTGTTTCTCTCAAAATAAATAAATAAACATTTTAAAATAAAATAAAATAAGATTACATTCATATAGATGCAAAACTCAAACACTTCTCATATAGTTTTTGATGTCAGGTGGTTTAAATGAATTAATTCTGAACACCCAAATGTTTTTTCTACAGCAAGAAATTTAGAATTTCAGAGAAGAGGGGCACCTGGGTGGCTCAGTCAGTTGAGTGTCCAGCTATTGATTTTGGTTCAGGTCATAATTCCAGGGTAATGGGCTCTAGCCATGCTGAGCATGGAGCCTGCTTAAGATTCATTCTCGTTCTCTCTCTCTCTCTCTCTCCCCCCCCTTATGCTCACAATCTCTTTAAATCTCTAAAGTAAAAAAATTTAAAAATTAGAAAATAAAAGAATTTCTGAGAAGAAAGAACAGAACATCAACAGGAAGAAAGAGGAGCGTATCTCTAGAATCAGGAATGTCTTTGAAAACTGTGACCAGGAACAAGAAAAATCTGCTCCATGAACTAGCCTCTCTACTCCAGCCCTTCTTACTGCCACGTTTCCCTTTTCTTTTGAGGAAAAATTATCCATATCAGAAACTTGCGAAACTACTAATAAAACTTTTGACCAGAGTTGTGTATTTTAAAGTTCAGTCTTTCATTCTCTGGCCTCCGTGCATAAGGTCCTTAGTCTTTCCTCCTTTGATCTTTGTTGGCCATCGATGTCCATGCACAGGTGTCACCCAAAATGTGATGAAACTGTATCAGAGAAGAGTCTGCCCCTGCCCCCAGACATGTGGCCCAATCTTAGCTACTATTGGCAATTTTTCTTCAGCATACAAGTGTCCTAGAAGTTGCAAAGGGATAATCTGTCTTTATTATAAAAATAAATAATAACTATGTTGAAATTATGTTACCTTTTACAGTATATGTAGTTCTTTCACTTCTGGCTTCTAAAATGTCCTTAAAGGCAGTTTAGGAGGGGTTAATAATAATGATGTTCACAGAGATTATTTGAATTTTCCAATTGAAGCAAATAGTTGAATTCAGATTCAAATCCAAGATGCAAGGTATTTCATTTCATTTCATTTGTGCTTTTTTCATTATAACAGATTTTAAGGGAAATAAGCCTTCTTTTTGAAAGAGGACTAACAAAAAAACTAATACTGCCTAAAATTAGGAATTCTAAATAATTCATAGAAATGTGATTTTCCAAAATTACTCTCATCTTAAACTTTTAGATGGCAAAATCTCTATGGTTGAATCATTGGGATTAAAGTAATAGGCTTTTAGTTTATTTCTTTCTTTACAGAAGTTGACCAATTGTGATTATTTCAATTTACCCTAAAGAGAATGATTATCACTACAAATGGTGTTATAAGTAACTTTTCAAGCTTATATGTGGGATAGCCCTATAATTTATCATCTAAACTGGGCCACTTTTGAGAGTGCAAATGACCACTACTAATAATTGTGCTTGGATAGTTAGAACTAGACAGTAAGATATGGTTACCCAATTTACAGGACATAATTCTGAGTCTGAAAGTGATGCATTTTGAATGAAAAAAGACCAGCAGAATGAAAACCCATGTATCCCACATGTAACTTGCCTTGATTTCCAGCTCCCATGAAGTTGGTTCTTAAGCACTCTTCAACACTTCAGTCTCCCGCTCTGCCCAAGAGGTGACGGAGTGTTACATCCATTTAAGAACTAGTCAAAAGGAAGAGCACCACCTATTGAAATTCGAAGCCCAACTTTTTTAATGCCTCTGGGTAGTTGGGGGTTCCCATCTAAGATTTGCCTATGCAGAGCCCAGACTCAGGCCAAAAGACATGTTCTATGTAGTATTCCTCCACAAACTCTAGCCACTTTTATAACAAGCATTAAGCCAACATTTAAAATGTTAAAAGGGAAAAATCTGTTCAGCAGTTAAATCACTTTTACAGCTGATCAAAATAATATTGTATAATGGAAGGGTTGTAAGTTAGTAATTAATAAAAAAATCATAGTGCTAAAAGATTTTTATACACCAAAGCTAAATATGATAGCATAGGATTGTGTTTAATCTTAGAATATCCTCATATCAGACACAAAAATAAATCTTACTTTGAAAAAAGATAGTGTTTATGAGAATGTATTGCTATGCATCATCAATGTTATAGTCTTCCATTTTTTGCCTATAAAATGCTATATTGAGGGACACCTAGGTGGCTCAGTCGGTTTTAAGTGTCCGACTTCAGATCAGGTCATGATCTCAGTCCATGAGTTCAAGCCCCACATTAGGCTCTGTGCTGACAGCTCAGAGCCTGGAGCCTGCTTCAGATTCTGTTTCCCTCTCTCTCTCTGCCCCTCCCCGACTAACACTCTGTCTCTCTCTCTCTCTCAAAAATGAATCAACATTAAAACATTTCTTCTTAAATGCTGTATTGCATGGCGACCTTCTGAGAGTGGTATAGTCAACAGAGTAACACTACCAGAAAATGATAGATCAAGACAGAGAGTTTGACAATCATGGCTAACTGTTGCTGAATTATTTGGAAATTCTTCAAATGAGATTAATTTTCTCCACCTAGCTTAAGAAGTATTTTCCCAGTCAGTATAAAGTTTAAATCAATTTCATTCAGTTCCTGAAAAAAAAAAGTCAGTGGTGTTTTTTTTTTTTTCAACTTAAATTTTTATTTTAGATAGAAAGGTTCCCTTCGGGACAGGTTGAGCCTGAAAGTGGTAAAATGTGGTGGGGGTGGGGGAGGAGACTAATGAAATTTCGTTGTGGAATCCTTCACAAAGGACTACAAGATGTGTTACATAATGCAGCCCTTTGTTTGTGGAGCCTCTGACAGAATCACACAGTTTAAGCTCAAACTGAAAGTGACCACCAAAATCCTCACTAACTCCAGGCAGCTCTGAGTCCTTTTCTGCACCTTCCCCTATGATTACTCTGGCTTCTGATTAAATCACACCTTATATTTAAGGTCACTAACCTAAAACGACCCAAAGCTACTTCTTTCTCTCAACAGTTCCCCATTACCTGTAATATTTGGAAGGCTTGAAAATAGTTTCTGTCCCGGCTTCTGTAGTTTTTCTCCAAAAGCAAATGCTATAATAGTTTCCTCAAGCATGGGTTAAACCTCAGATGAAAGATTTTGGAAGCTAATTAGCATGCTAAGGCCTTGAGCGTTTGGATGAGTCAATCCTGCTACCTAAGGGACAGAGAAAGTGTCTCCTTACAAGTGATATTTAACAATGCTGGTTCCTCACTTAGTTTTGATACAGCTGGAACTGTATTACATTGTCTTCTTTGTATTTAATAGGAATCTTATTTATATGATCTCTTCTTTAAAAAATCCATCTCTTTGGGGCTTATACTAATGTCGCATTTCTTACTTAAAAAGATTTCTACTAATTTTTGAAAACTTTAAAAAGTTTCTTTCATTATAGGTTGTAACTGAACTAGGTTGTAACAAATTCTTCTCATATAACTTCTTACTATACTCTTTTTCTTTTTGACCTTATTTAATTCTCTTTTCATGTGTTAGTACAATTCTTTGCTTTCAGAATGAGAATTTCGTTACATATACTGAATGTCTAGTATACATAGTCAAGATATGAAGCAAATGAGTATTTACTAAATGCCAAGAATGTAACCAGTATTTGCCATCTAGTTAGGAAGACTAGTTTGGATAATCCAAAGTATGAAAGTTATTTCTTGATTAGAAAAGTATACAGCAGCAGAAATCCTGACTTGAGTGGCCTATGCAAATAGGAGTTTGTGTTTCTCACAGAACAGGGAGTCCAGAGGTAGGGAATTGCTGGTGTGTGATAAAACTAGGGCCAACATCTCTGGGGTTCTCTTGCCTTTTGTTTGCCTGATGTTTAGGATCACAAAATAGCTGCTGCAGCTCCAAGCATCAAGTCTGTGTTCAAAGAGGGAAGAAAGGAGCATCGGATGTTATATGGACATGTTGGATCACTGTATTGTACACCTGAAACTAACACTACACCATATGTTAACTAACTAGAATTTAAGTAATAACCCAGAAGAAAAATAAGGGAGGAAGGGAGATGCCGAAAGATCACCTTTTACCTCTGCCTTTATCAAAAGAGAAAATCTTTCTCAGTAGATTTGCCATATGGATCCTACTGACTAGAACTGGGTCCCAAAGCCACCCTTGGTTGCTAAGGAGGCAAGGAAATCAGGGAACAGATTTGTCATAATTGGCTTGGAAATATCACAAGTTATCATCCAGGACTGAGCACATTGCTGTTCTGAACAAAATAGGGGTCTGTAGCTAGGAGGAATTGGGGGAATGGGTACTGGGTAGACAGTAGTGCCAACGCTATCTGTGTTCACCAGAACAAAAGGAAAGTAAATGTGGACCACAAAAACTAGAAAACTATGTGGAGGTATAACATAAGCCAGACTACGAGTAACTAAAGCAATTAGATCAAGAAAAGAATAAAAATAGGACCCTCCAGCAAAAGAAGAACAAAAGTTGAGAGCAGGAGCATATATGAATGTATGGGAAGTAGTCACTGCATTGTGAATTCCTTAGTTATTCAAGGCAGGAAGTAAGCCTATTTCTATTTATTTTCCTACTATCTCACACACAGTAGATGCTTATTGAATCATAGTAAATGAACGCATAATATTTCAACCCAGAAGTCCAGACATGACTTCACAAATTATGGAGATAATAGAAGAGAAAATGTAAAATTCAGGACTCCCTTGACAATACCAGGTTAAAAGGAAACACTAACGTAGTCTGGCTGTACTCCAGAGTACTTGCTGGAGGGATTGGAATCCGGATGCCTAGCCGAGGTAGAACAAGAAGTGGAGGCTGAAATACCAAGGTAATAATTTGAACTTGACCTGTGAAAGCCCAGTTATGTTTTCAGAATCCAGTTTTGTTAATACACAAACAATAGTGTCCGACAGGCCCTCCATACATTAGAATCACCAAGCCTGGAGCATTCATTTGCTCCTTTTGCTCCAAGTTCTGTTCTCTGTGACCTTCAGGGACTTCCAGTGTGGTAGGAGCTTCGGACAAAAAAAAAAAGTCGCTCATCAGAGATTTCCTCGATTATTAATTTACAACAATTGAAACTTTATATTTATTCAGGGTCTATTGTATGCTAGTCACCCTGCTGCAGGTTTTAGGAGGTTATTGAAATAACCCTGACTATAAATTGTTTGCATTCGAATTAATAATTTAAATGTTTGATTGATTTAAGATAAAAGAAAAGAAAAAAATTAATATTCTTCCAAAAAAAATCAAATCAGTCAAAAGAATAGTTTGACTGGCTTTTATTGTTATGGTGCTAATTTAACCAGACAATTCAGCCAAGACTCAAAAAAACTTGTTTCTGTAGATTCCATATAAATAACTTTTACCAAAGGGAAATTGCCTTTCTCACTATACACCTGTTTTTTTTTTTAATGTAACAAAGGATAAAGTGTCTTGGCCTATTTTATTTCCTAAAACCTAGAATTTAAATCTGGTTTACAGGTCTACTACATGGCTTAATAGTAGACTGAAATAATAGATAAAAGGAATCTCATCTTTAAATTGCACTGCCATGAATCCCACATAATTTCAAGGATTTGATATTACCTTTTGTTTCTATGACCTTAATTGTACCTGAGAAGTATGCCAATGGATTGGAGGATAAGCACAGTATTTTAAAAATGCAACTTTAGGGGTGCTTTGATGACTTAGTTGGTGTGTGGCTCTTGGTGTCAGTTCAGGTCATGATCTCGTGGTTTGTGAGTTCAAGCCCTGCATCAGGCTCCATGCTGACAGCACAGAACCTGCTTGGGATTCTCTCTCTCCTTCTCTCTCTGCCCCTCTCCTGCTTACTCTTTCTCTCTCTCAACATAAATAAGTAAACTTAAAAAAAAATTTTTTAAAGTAAAACAGGCAACTTTAGTAATACAACTTGGCATTTCTAGCACACTTACTGTCTTATAGCCATTCAGTGACGTTTACTTGTTACTTTAGGCTTCAGCCTCCCTGGTTAGATTAGAATACTTCAGATTTATTTGATATGAAGAGTGCTTCTTATTTGACAAAAGAACATCTATTTTGTTTTAATTTATCAAGGGATATATTTTCAGTGGCAGATCTTTAACAACTCTTCCAAAGGTGTGTAACATGTTAATATTGCACTTGGATAAGTTATTAATTTATCTGGGCATCAGTTTTATCACCTGCCAAATGAGTTACCTGGTCTTACATAGTCTCTAGCTACTTTCAGCTCTAAAGTTGTATGATCTCACTTTTCGTTCAATTCAGGAAATACTAGTAGAATACTTACATAATGCAAATCCATATGGTGAAATCTGGATGGATACAGAGAAGAATAGCATGACCTTTTTATATAAGTAGCTTGTAATTTGATGCATTCAAGGTTGAGATCTCCATCTCCCAACACATCCTCTCTCATTATGTTTGGGATGCTATTTATGAATGAGGGTATATGATTTACTCCAAAGGAGTGCAAATTCATTCATTTGCCACTTTTTCATATCTGGATTTGAAGAGACCAAAAAAAGGTTTGAATGATCATTTAATAAAATTGTGCATTTGTACCCTACCTTCTCTTCAAAGAATTTAGAGCATTTCAGAACAATTATCTCATTAGCCCTAAAGAAGCCCAATGCATGTAGAAAAGGACAAATATAGTTATTCCCATTTTCATGATTAGAAACTGGACCCTAGATTTCCCGGAGTTCTGTGAGCTAGTGAGTGAGAACTCGTGAGAACCGAGGAGCTGTCCTCCAGATCTGCACAGCCAACTTCCCTTGGGTGTGACGGTTTCTTTTAGTAAGTTCTGTAGGGCCCGACAGACTTCTTCCATACTGGATCCTTCCTTATTCCACGTTCAAACAGCACTTTAGCCATGATTTCGTTGTATCGACCGGGGTGGGGAGAGGGTATAGGGGAAGAATGGCATATGTGCAGCCACAGAGGTGATAAGCAAGCTGTGATGCTGTGATACAGTGTTTCAGTGTTGAGCATGCATTAAAATTAGAAGAGGAGCTGGGGACTCCTTCATCAACCTGATCCATAAGCATTTGACTATAGAGGACCAGCAGCTGCAGAGAAAATTGCACTTATGCTAGGTGAGAGTATCATTCTAAATAAGCCACCCTGAAAACTCTGCCTCCGTTCTTAGTATCACTAGGGTTTTCCTAGCCTGCTTTCCAGAGGAGTCAGGAACATAAGAAATGTTCTTTTTTTTTTTTTTTTTTTTTTTTTTTACAAAGCTTGCAAGCAGCTCCTTGGAAACAAGTGATTATATTTCCCTTTACCTAAATTTTCCTAGGTAGTAAATAAGTCATATCCGTGTTTCATTTCATGGTTTCCTTAGTCAAAAAATTTGCATCTATAAGGGCCTAGGAAAATGTTTGGACTTCACAGTTGAATGTTTAAACAGGTACATGCTGCACTGGGCTGGCTGAGGAAAGGTAGTCCCCTCCCTCTGGAAACCCTGACGTTAAGAGAATGATTCTTGTGCCGGCTTTCACAAGTGCTTGTGAAGGAAAGTTCAGGTAATTCTTAAATCTCATTACCTGGTTACTAACCAACCCGCCTCCCTCCCATTCTGTGTTCTCATGAAGAAATTGATTTAATAGATTCAAGATATTATTAAATACATTCTGCATTAATATTATATGTCCTCTTTGGATCCAAGTGGCAATACAATAGAATTTCATTTTATAAATAACACCTTTCAAGCTAACACCACAGGGCACAGTACAAAAGAATCAAAATAGAACACAAATGCTGTAATCAAATGCAGACCCCAGGAAGGCTGATTAAAAAGGCATGTTGCTAGTAAAAGCAGCCGACAGGGTAAGTATAGTGGGTCAGAGCAGGAAAGCCTGCTAAACAGAAGGGCAAACTAAAATAAAACGGACTCGCCCGCCGGATTCACATGGACTTAGGGCTCTCCTTTGTCATCATCTCCCTTTGGACTCAGAAATTGCAAGGGAGAGAGAAATTGCAAGTGTCTGTGTGTGTCTGCGTGCTGGGGAGGTGGGGGATCACATGTATGTAGGTCATTAGGCTTGTCCTCAGTCCTCACACGCAACACAAATGAAAGAACATCGTAAAGACACCTGCCCACCACTGGCAGCGATGCCTCCAGTGACTGCGAGACAGCCCAACGAGGCTCGCTCTGCTCGATGACACACTGGCTTTCAGAAAACACAGCTGTAAAGAAGCAAGTAGGTCCTTCCCATAACAGTGAGGGCAGTACAACTTGCGGCCAGGCCTGGATGAAAATGGGTGAGAGAGAGAGACCTGTACTTTGTGGTCTCCTCTGCACAGGACCCTCTCCCCACAGAACTGCTCTCTGTGCCCTCAGCCTCTCCCCACTTTCCTAATGTCAGGGACTTGTGCTTTAAAACTCTACCTCTAATTAGAGAATAAAAGCTCAGGCCTCTATTTTTATTTTAATGTTTATTTAGTTTTGAGTGAGAGTGAGAGATGGAGTGTGAGGGGTGGAGAGGCAGAGAGACAGAGACACAGATCCAAAGCAGGGTCCAGGCTCTGAGCTGTCAGCACAGAGCCTGACACGAGGCTCAAATACATGAACTAAAAGATCAGGACCTGAGAAGTCAGACACTCAACCGACTGAGTCCCCCAGATTCAGGCCTCTTTTTTAAGGAATTGAGGAATTAGGCAAAACAGTGGCAGTATTTCAGCAAGATAGCTCCCTGTTCACATGCAAAACTGGTTCTAAGAGTGATCACAGTATCCCGTGAGGAATGCACCACATGGGTCATTTCCTGATGCTTCTCTATTTGATATTGAGGATATGACAGTATAAAACAGGAAATATAGGAAAAATTTCCTGCTAAATAGATAATAGATTTTCTTGAAAACTGGCCTCCCCCAAAAATGAGTCAACAGCAAATATGGGTTCTAGAGTCAAAAAAAAAAAAAAAAACAGGAGAAAAAAAGTGAAATTGATAATTAAGACAATTTTTACTTGTCTTGAAGCTGTGGGTTCTTTGTAATGACTCTCATTATCCATTTAGTTGAGATTCTGGACTGGGATCACTGATGCATAAATTCAGGTCAATAGTTTAGTATTTATGTACATCTTTTTCTTGATCTATAAGTTATAAACAATTAAAACATTCATGGGCAGCACTTAAGGGAAAATATTATACAAATACTAGTATTTCTACTCTTATTTTATAGAATCTTATTTTCCTTAATTCTGACAGTATTTATTTAGCTGTACAGAGTTCATTAATTAGTAAAGGTGAACCGTATTATAGTAAGTTCAGAACATTGGATTGTAATCAGCAAAGTAAGTATTTTTATATAGTCTGTGAACAAATAATGATAACTGTGACAGTTATCAATGTGTTGCCTCTCAAATAAAAATTTACCTTCCTTACCTTCTCTACAAAGATGTATCTGAGTTCTTTAAATATATTTCTTGGAGTGCCTGGGGGTTTCAGTCGGTTAAGCATCAGACTTCACCTCAGGTCACGGTCTCTGGGTTCGGTAGTTCTGTCCCCACATCCGGCTCTGTACTGACAGCTCCGAGCCTGGAGCCTGCTTCTGATTCTCTATCTCCGGCTCTCTCTGCCCCTCCCCCACTCACACTCTGTCTCTCAAAAATCAATAAATGTTAAAAAAAAAATTTTCAATATGTTTCTTTTCCCAGCTGGTGTGGGTGCACTTTGTCAGAAAGGCGTTTGGAAGGACATTTCAGGAGGGAGAGGTTTTCCTTCCTGGTTCCTGGGTATTCCGCTAGCAGATTCTGGCAGTGTCGTGGTTTCCCTGGGGCCTGGCTCCTGCAGCACACACAGCTGCCGTGGTGTCCAGCAGTGGGAGTCGCATAGCTCCTCCAGGACCCAGCGTCCAGTAGCTTCCCTCCAGCACCGACCACACACACATGCACACACATGCACACGCTCACACACTGGGTGATTCGGGTAGCAGAGTGCCTCAGATGAGACACCACCCTGGTCCCCAGAGTGCAGCTTTCCAGCAAGTTCTGCTGATGCAGCTCCCCAGCAGCTTCTTTGCCAATCATTCATAAATATCCATGCATCCTGCTCCTGGGTTGCAGGAGACTCTTGAGCACTGGGTCTCAGTCCTAGAAGTAGTGATTGCTCCTTATATTTGCTATTCTTATATAATTTAGAATTCTCTTCACTTCTTACTAGCTACTCCCTCATTACTGCAGTCTGCTGTTATAGTTAATAATTCTTTATATTAAACTTTTCCTGTTCAAATTGCTGTGTGGTTTCTCTCTCCTAATGGACCCAGACTAATACATACCCAAAGAATATTAGAATAATTCTGTATTCTTTGGGAGTATGGGAAAGTAAACATGATAAGCCATCTCTTTATGGAATGGATTAGCGTTGGTATGGTACAAGGCACCTTACGTAGGCCTGGCTATTAGATGAACAAAAACTTTAGAGAATCTGATGCTAGATGGAAAGGTGACATAATAATATAATGTTATATATATTTTTAACTACATGTCACTTTAAGGACCAACTTTAAAACATTTTACTTGATTTCACTGAGAATTTTTTAAATGTGAACTATATAATAAAACAAACAACAGAAGTCTGGACTCAAAAGTAATTTGTTGTCCTTGAAAAGATTGCAAAATAAAACTGTAATGTGAATTATTACACACATTATTAATGTAGATTATTAATGCTAGGGTAATAACGACACCCATCCTTTACTGAGAACTCAGAAAGTTCTTAGCACCTTACATTCACTTATTGAATCCTCATAGAAGTACAGGTGGATACTATTATTATTTCTGTTTTACCGATGGGAAAACAGGCTTGGGAAGGTGAAGGAACTGGCCTAGCACCAACTGTGTGGTAGGTTTCAGAGCCCGAATTTGAAGCTAGATATCCCTGTGAGCCCCGGTTCGTAACCAGCACTCTGCTTCTGGAACACGACCACTGAAGCCGATAGAAAGTTACCTGGGAGAACCAACACGAAATTTGCTGTTTTCATCAAAAATCCAGGAAAAAATAACTCTCTGAAATATCCCTAGAATATGTATACCACACCCTGAGATATTTCTAAGACAGGCAGTCTCTTACTTTGACCCATCAAGATATGGACAAACTGGATGAACTTGGGTGAGCGAATCTTCAGAACTAAAGTGTTAACAGTGTATCAAAAACCTAGCAGCCTTTATTCAGAGCTGAACTGAAGGCAGATGAAATATTAACAGCAGTTCTAGCAGCACAAAATGAAATATGAGATCCTGTATCAGAAATTATTAGTAACCTGTTAAAAGAAATGCTGAAAAATGGCAGTTACCAAATTAAAACTGGGAAACAGAGCCCAAATGGGAAATTTCGAAAAGTTTGGAGGAAAATAAATGACAGATTGTCCTCTTGGCTCTTATTACTATGCCATCCTAAATCCTACTTGGCAATACATAGTGGAGGTGAAATAAGAAGTGCATCACTGCCAGTGCCGGTCCTCAAATTTGTAATCCCAAGTGTCTGTGATGATGTCTGAGATTGATTGGAAAAGTAGTAGGAATTTGGTAGCATTTAGCTTTATCGAAATTGAAGAGTCTGGAGACTCTTATTATGAAAGGCTTCCTCTCATTTGTGAATTGGCCCCTTTGCTCCACTTTTGGATGGCTGGCTTCCTCCATGCAGAGCTACGTTAAATGCTCTACATGGGAAAGCTATTAAAGCTATTCTCCTTAAATGCCTTCAAATTTAAAGCATTTATCTGGATATGTTTGTGTTTATGACTCCAAATATCTAGCATTGAGAGAGAGAGAGAGAGGGAGAGAGAGAGAGAGAGAGAGAACAAATACCAAATACTGGGTAGTTAATGAAGGAGATATTTTTCCATCAGTAACTGAGAACAGGGAAATGACTATAAGCAGAGTGGTTGAGCAGTTGATGCCAGAGAGAAAAAGGAAATGAGCTATAGGACCATAGAATCTTAGTGTTGGCAGAGACTATGGAGTTCATGTGGTCCTACCCTATCATTTTTCAATGAAGAGACTGAGACATGGGGAGTTAAGGGACTTGACTTGCCCTAGACACATAGTTGTTTACTGACAGTCAGGCCAAAAACATTTCCAGTTCCCAGTCTGGAACTCTGCAGTTCAGTGTGCTGTTGCCATCCTCTACTGAAAATTAACACTACCCCAGCCTGGAACATGGGAGAATTCAGCATCTGTGGGGAACAAGAAACATGATGAATTTTGAGATGGAAATCAGTCTGGGAAAAGGAGAAGGGAAATGAACGATCCTGCTTGGTTGTGACTCATTGGCCAAGCTTGTGCAAGACACTTTATGTCAATTACTCCCCCATGCCTTCCCACAAAAACCAATAAAATCATTGGTTGTAATCCCCCAGGGTTTATATTTATACATTTAGATTTGATTTGCTTAACGAACTCTCCTACATGCAGGTTATCTCCAGGTATAGATTGGCTTGTGGGCGGCATTGCTATTGATCCCTGTAATTTACAGGAACCTGATTTTCCT
>NC_043704.1:60965601-60978780 GCF_006229205.1 Suricata suricatta | reverse complement strand
TATATATATATATATATATATATATAAGCTCAGAGTAATTTAAAGCAAACCAGTGGCAAGGACAATACAATAAAAATATCTTAATAAGATTCCCTGTAAAATAGCAATACAGGTCTTGTAGACCAAATATTTTTCAGAATAGAGCAACCAGAAGTGAGAGAATCAGACAATATGATGAAAACTACAGATGGAATGCTTTGCATGAAAAGTGATTATAGACAAGAGAGGGCTCAGGAGTGGGTAGGCCTGGAGTTGGGAAGGAGGGGGTAACTGAAATAAGAGAAGATAATGCTTGACCAGGTCTAGTAAAATATTCCCCGCCACAACCACTGTTCCATAAAGAGATTGAGCCAAGAGGCCTGAATAAACTAACCTTAAGTTCAGAGTTGCCATTGTTGTGGGAGGCATCAGGGAGAGCACATCCGGATTTGTGTTACACAGTAATCACTGCTGGGTGTCAGCATTCATCAGCCAGATGGTCAGACCCACAATTAATCAATTAGGCTGTGGGATGATCAACCGGACTGAGCTTTCCCCTTTGGTAAAAAACCCTCATCATGCGGTCAAGGCCAATGGCACTTTTATCCTGTTGCTTTTGGAAAACCTTCTAAAAATCCCTCTTTTCTTGTTTTAGGCTTCTAGTTACTGGACACTGTTAAGTTTCAAGCTTCTTTGATAATGTAGATACCCCAAATCGGGATTTTAACATGATAGATTCTCAACATCCTCTGTGTTCAAGTATGACGTGTAATATACCCAGATAGAAATAAAGGTTTTTAAAGTAGCATTCTCTGAGGAGTGTTACCCAGCTGATTTTACTGGAGCCTCTATATTGGTTCCACTGGATTCAGTGAAACAACACTGGAAATGACTCTTTCAGTGGGTACTTAGGAAGACGAAGACGATATGACAATCAAATAAAAACAATAGCACTTTATTGAGTGTTTACCATGTGACAGGTTCTTCTCTGATAAGGAATGACAAACAATCCTTATAAATAATTCAATAAGGGTGCTAACATTCCATTTCAAAGAGAAGAAAACAGAGGCTAGAAAGTTCATCTGCCCAAGGTTGAGCATTTAATGAAGATGTGTTGAAATAATGTAATACACCCTGGCGTGAAATACAATTTGCTCTCCATCTTCTTACCTATCTTACATATGTATACAACTCTAAAGGATAACAATTAGGAACAGATAGTGCGTCCTTCTTATTCTACTGCTTCCCAACTCTGTAGATCTATTCTCTCTCCATGTGGTTCTGGCTGCACACCATCTGACTTGAGATTCCTTTCTTCTTATTGTGAGCTCATCACTATTATTTGCTGATAATTCTCAGTCTCTGCCCCAGTTTCCTTTATCTAGATACAGTTCCTCTAAGGTTGTTTCAGATACCAAGACTTTTCCTTATCCGTTGGCTCATAGGGTGATTTGCCCCCTCCCAAACAAAATGTCTGTTAGTGATTTATTTTTTATGTTGAACCTTGTTCTTCCCTGTGATGTTTTGTTTTCCCTCTCCTCTTGCTATATTGCAGCCACACTGCACAGGGACAGATGCTGGCGAGTCCTGTTGGTGGGGGTGGGAAGCCTCTTTTTCTGATGGACATCTATGCTGACCCCATGGAGTAGAAATAAGGACACAGTGTCATATGTCCTTTGTGTTTCATCACTGAACTTGGCCCTCTTTTTTTCTCTCAGCTCTTCTCTACCTCCACCCAAGCTCAGCTTAAGGAGTACTTCTCTGTAGCCATTTTATGACCGCTATTCTGCAGGTTATCCAAAGACACTACTGACTCAAATGTACATCTTTCAGACATCAGTCTTTTATTTGTAATTACATTCTTTTAGGGAGTAGGAGGCTTCTTCTTGCTATTTAACTGCAGTGTTTTGATTTGTTTGTGTTGCTACTTACCAAATTAGGAAAACAATACCAAAATTCCAGGATAGTATATAGGTAACCACTGCTTTCTGAAATCAAGTTTAGGAGCACATGGGAAAAAAGGAATTCCAGAGATCTTAACGAACATCATTTCTCCTCCAGGGCTCTGCCAGCGCCCTTTATTTCTGCCCGGGGTTCTCTGATTTGTCCTTGTTATTTTGGTAGGCAGCTGTTCTGAGTTTTTCCCTTGCTGCTCCTTACTCTACACTCCTACAGTCTTCACCCCAGAGCTGATGAGGCTCTTTCGTTTTGACCTGCAGTATCTCCGTGTATTGCAGGGCTGAGCCCTGCCATCTAGACTGCCTTTCTGCTTCATTTTGCTCCTGACCTAAACCCCCCTGCTATTCCAGTCCTGGCCTCTCATGACCAGAGACTGCTGACTCATCCTGGCCTGTGCCAAGCTGTGCAGTCGCTTAGCGATGTGGACAGGAGTCGAAGGACTAGAATGAGATCACTGAACTCATTTCACTTGTTGCTTACGGTACAGTCCAGCATGAGCTGGAAATGTAGGAACCTCAGCCTCCCGAGCAGAAAGAGTAAGTAGATTACACACACTGCATCACCAAGTCCTCAACAAGCAGTGGTCGGGTGGTGGGTGGGGGCTGGCTTTCTCATGGCCGTGGCCAGAGCATTCCGGTTCATCAGGAGTGTTCCTTTGTCCTCTCTTCTTCCTCTCCTCCACAGTTATACCCTCCCCCGCTTCCCTGAACTTCCCTTCTGAAAATGTCCGGATGGCACAGCAATGATCTGGGCAGAAATGAAATTTTGCTAATAAGCAGCCTCCGCAAGAAATCCTGGAACAGTGACACTGTTAAAACTGCTTCATTTAGTTTGTCTACCGGGAACTCACATGAACTTCCCAACAGAATTCGAGGAGATGAAAAAGTCTTTTTTTTTTTTTTTTTTTTGGTTTCTTTTTTTTAAATTCTTGATTCTCTTTTTCTTTCTGTTTTGAGGGAGGTAGTTTCAGGAGACATGGCTGCATTCTGGTGTGGTGTAAAGTTTTCCGTCGGGAGACAATAATGTACATTCCTCTGGCAGGACGGGATGGGGTTTTTTTTTGTTTCTCTTGCTGTTGTTTATTTATAAGACATTTCCTCTCAGTTAGTGGAAGTTAGATCGTAAGAGGCTCCAGTGATTTTCCTTCCACCTCCCCTCCCTAATTTCTGTGCTTCAGCACTCTGGAACACTGTGAACTCGACAAACTAATCAGAGCAGGGAGCTTAGCAGCCAGGCCTGGACACTCTCAAGAGACTGTGCTGATTCTCAGTCGACACTCCTTGGATCAGGAACCACTGTCCTGGTGAGTGGTGAGGTTCCAGAATTTGATGTGTCAAGGATTCTATTCTTGGTGTCTCAGAGGCAGTCAGGAAATAAAGGGTGTTTAAAAAAAAAATACAGTTTTTTTTCAAATGCTACCAAACAATCCAATGGAATGATGAAGAGTTTAGTGTGCACAGCTGAGAGTATTCTATGGACAATGGCAGAGCCTTGAGTCCGTTCTCAGGAGGATCGTGCAGGCATAGGCTTCATGCTGCCACTGATGGATGTCAGCCTTGACATGCCTAGCAGACATGCTTATGGGAGGAGGAAGGTAGGTGAGTGTGTGAGGGCAGGGAGGTAGTTTTCGGGCTGGTAAGAGGGGGAAATGAAAGTGGTATTCATCGTGCATTTGGAGTTTCTCTCTACCAACTTCACGCATCTCTATTCGGAGCATTTGCATTCTGCTCAGAGTACTTACATACCCAGCTGAGCAGGAAAGAATCGTAGATGCATAGCAAAGGAATATTGTTAATACTGTTCTTCTAATCACTTTGCTAAGAACTGGTTGCTTTCAAATGTTAGGGAACCTCCCATCACTCGACACTTGGAAAATATTATTTGTCACACCCTCTTCTTTCTTCTTCTGCATTCATGGTATCGAATAGAAGAATGCAGTGAGAATCCTTATTTGGTTCCAGGGAAATTTGTCATCCTGACATAGGAAAACTAGATGACTGTCCTCGTAGTATTAAACCCAAATATAGCATTGTCCTCAATATAAGAGACTCTGGTTGAATGTGCTCTGGGAAGTTGTCGAAGGAATGGAATGGGAGTGTTTGCATCCTGTCTGATCCGAGACTAGCAGAGGAGTCAGCAGATGAGCCTCCAGAGCCAATATGTGCCTTCCATGTCCTTATCGATAACTCACACTCTCCCGGGAAGTGGACTCTCAGCTGGAATGTGTATATGCTCTTTGCCATCAGGTGCCTACTTAGCTTTTTCAAAGCCATTTGATCTTACTGTGTTTTCTTATCTTCTTTTCACTTTCAAGAATCTGGCATATTCCAAAATATTAAAAGTGGAAAAAACAAAAAAACAAAACCATGGTGGCCATAAAAAACATTTGACTGTGTGGCAACATCTGAAGTAAATTGCTCTTTGGAAGGAGGGAGGAGTCTTTGATGTCTCCAATATGGTTCTCATAGGCTCAAACTTTCGAGAGCCACAGCCCAGCCTAAAGGGCACCGACTCGATGTTCTTAAATATTTGGAAAGAGATGCTATTTTATTGTTGTAGCTGTCCTTGCTATTAACACATTGCCTGTAGATCCCTCCTAAGAGTTGAATATGCTTCAGCAGTTGTTGATTTTACATTGAACCAGATGTGTGCTGTGTGTGCTCGTTGTACACACTCTTCTCCAAGCTGGTGCAGTCATCCAACGTATTACATTGGTACTTAGCTTCGGAATGTTGTTTGCTGCTCTAGGCGATTCACATCCTTAACCAGGGAACTCACACATGCTCATATATCCCAAGCTCTCTACAGACGGACCCCTGCAACAGCGTCCTCATGGGTCTGTCATGACCTCTAGAACAAAGAGTCAGGCTCCTATCACAATACCTATAATTTGTGAGGCACATCGAATTCCTCCCCTGTCATTGTGACAGGAAGCAGTCTCCCAGTTTTATTAAGGCCAGTATGACAAAAGTTTAATGGCACGTAATGGTGAAGTTTGCCTATTTCAGTTAGGCATGCTAGTTATGGCCATGCTGTTTGTATGTTATAATGTTTTCTTGGGGATTTTCCCTTAGTCTCTTGTTTTCTAAAGAAAGAAGTCGGATAGAAAAATGGTGTTAAAAATTTTTAAATATGGTATAAGAAAAGTACTAGCTTTTCGCCCGTTACCACCAGGACCTCGCTAGGAGGCTGCGCTTCCCTCAGTTAACACTCAGGCTGCAGACTCCCAGCGATCCCTGTGAGCCTGATAAGGACGGCTGTTAGGACTACACCTAAGGCAGGCTGGCTCTCTAACTCTTGGAAAACATTTTAATGTTGAAATCTCCGCGTCTATATATAAAATTTTCTGAGTATCTTTAGGCAGAGAATAGGTAAACATGAATTTCTAAGAGTATATCCCAAGAGATGACATTTTAAATATATAACCTGCCAGAAAGATTTTCCTTATTTTTGGCAAGATCTGGAGGTCCACGTGGCTGTGGAAGAATTCCAGGGCTAAGTTTGAGTATATTAGTCAGAATACGATCAATACATCTCTGATAGAAAGTCAAGATATTGGTTGTATTATTACATGATTTTTTTCAATGCCTATGTTATAAACCTTAATAATGTACTACCAGTACTCAGTTTCTCAGTGCCCATCATCAAAAACTGAAATGTCATTTCAGAGGATGGATGTAAAATGTAGATTTTCTTGCATGTACATGTTAGCATTCACTTCCTGTATGTTACATGCATTTAATTAGTCACAATTAGACAAAAGTGACATTGCTATATAACAGAATTATGATCACACCAATAAGAAATTACTTTTTTTATTTATAGAAAAGTACTTTTTATAAACCTTTAAAAATATGCATATTTTCAAAGTTAAAAAGAAGGTATTGATTCATTGTATCATGTGATTGCTTGTAAATGCATATATACTTGCATAATGACATACCTATACTCAACTATTGAAAATATGATCAACTAAGCTTCCCTGCCTTTGAATTCCATCAGACGTTTTGTAAATTTACCTTAAGTGAAGTGTAGTTGACACTTTAACACAGATAACAGAAATTTTGTACAAATATCTATGAACAATGTCTGCAAAAGGTAAGCCAATAAGATTAGTAATTATCCTCTAACAAATATAAATGTTCAATTATAAACCTAAATTCTATTATGTCTAATTTCAAAATAATAATGGCTATATGTATATAAAGTAGTTAAAATTAAGTAGAAAGAAATTATATTGTTATTAATTACCTTAAATTGAGATAATATTTAATGAATTCACTTTATTTTGTAAGAATGAATCTACATACAAATGTCCCAATTTATTCTAGTTTCTCAGTTAGTTGTATATTAAATACTTTGATAATGTATTTATATATCAGTGTCAGCAACTATGATTTTCCACACACCTTTCAAGACACCCAGCCATGTCATAGCCTTGTCAAGTCATACTTTTTTCTCTGAAGCTTTTTATGACAACCCAAACTAAAAGTTAACTTTCCCTTCTGACATTGATAGCATTTAAAAAATCTTTAGCTTTCGGTTGGCACTTACCAGATACTGCTTTGAACTGAAGTTTTTTGTATGTAGTGGCTAGAGGGCAGGTAGTACATTTTATGTTTGTTTATCTCCCTCCCAATCAATGTCAAATTGCCTCATTCTAAGTGGAGGATTGACGAATAAGTGATAAATGAATATCTGTATGTCAGTGCATTGACAGTATATATGTTTTACTTATCATAACAAAAAATGTATGTCCAGAAAACAAATCAATGAACTATGCTCTATCCGAACCCCTTAAATTCCCATATTAGATCTTTCAGCTAGCTGACAGCATCTGCAGCCATTTGCCAAGCTACCTTCTCAGATTTCCACAATGTACAGGTGATTTCTGATGGGACAGGGGGCCTTGCACTTGCAGTGTTCCATTCATTTCCCAGGACTCTTGAGGGTGGCCAAATACCCAACTTGTTATGCTCATGCAGTCTGAAAGTACCAGACTCACCTGGAATGTGTCATATTGACCAAAGGCCTCTCCAGTGTGCTAGCACTCACTTACAGTCAGTCAGTGGTTCTTCCTTTCCTCAAACCCAGTATCTCAGGAGCTCGGGCTGATGTGGAAAGGCATGAAGACTGCCTATGAATACCCTGTGAACTAGACAGGGAGGGAATGGGGCAGGAGGAAAGGCTGCCAAATCATTTGCACTATCTTAACAAGTACCAATTAAATGCACTCTTTTAGGCAATACACCTGAACATAGTGTAGTTGTTTCTCATGGAGGAGTAGAAAAACTGGTGGGATCTCTTGTTGCTGCTTCAGTCGTTAAGCTATAGCACACTAAGGCAAGGTACCTTTAGTGCACTGGAAACATCAGAGGAGAGGAGAAATTCCAGCACCTTGAATGGCACCCTGCTGACATGATTACATTCAGGGAGCAACTTCATATATGACAAACCAACCCTTATAAACAGTAACTAAAGGAAACCAAAATATTATGTAAAATGTGCTTTAATTAAATCTGTTGTCAGTGGTCAGTCAACTTGGCAATCTGCAGACTACCTCTAATTCTGTCTCCTACACGGAATTCTTTTCTAGAATTTCTAATATATATATAAATGAAATGGACTAGTTTCCTTTTCATCTCTTTTTATTTTTCCTCCTTATCCTTTAGTAAACTGAATTCCTAGAGGTAAGCAGCCAGAGGGAGAAGGAGAAGTGAATCACATAATAGATAATTAACCCTTGAACAATGAAATGTTAACTCTCCACAGACATGCCAAAAACTGAAATGTTTTGTTGTTAAATTTGTTCTCCTTTGGGTGTTAACACGTTGAGGACAGCTCCATTAGCACAAACTTGGCATCAACCCCCTGATCATCTCAAGATACAAATGCCATGCTCACCTTCCAGTTCATTCTGACAGGATTTGTAGCATGGTGTCCTCTTGGGTAGCCATGCACGTACCACTCTGAGGGGCAAAATTGTGTGAGTGCCTAATCCACTTTTGAAAATGAAAGAAAAGGATCTGTTTTATGAAAGGCACCTAATAAGGAAAGACACAAATCGTAATAAAAAGTATTAGCACCTTGCACCTGCCATTAATTGCCTTCCTAGTCAAGAGGAACCAAAATAGTGTAATAAATGTTAGAACTACATCATGAACAGAGTGCAAAGATGCACTCTTTATTAAGAGTCTGTGCCTCTTAATACTGAAATGAAAAGCGTAGCAAACCTTAAACTACCCATGCAGTCTTAATTTAGGCTCCTAACCTTTCAGTTAATTCATTTGTCTGATGAGGATAATAGTACCCACTCAACTTACTTACCAGTATGGTTATAAGAATCAGATTACAAAGGCTCTTCCTTCAGTGCACTCATTAAGCATGGATTTAACATTAATTCATTCACTCACTCATTTATTTATTAATTCAAGAAACATTTTGAACCCCTACCCTGTGTCGAGTATTATTCTAGAAACTAAAAATCCATGGATTTATTAACAAATATTTAAGGAAGAGCACATTTCGTACACCCCGGACTTTTGCAAGGGCTGGAGACACTCCAGCAAACACAACAGACAGAAGTCTGTGTTCTCATAAAGCTTACATTTTAGTCAGGAGACAAAAATGATAAGCAGTGTTACATATGTCAAGTAAATCATGTTGGAGAGGAGAAAAGTGAAGAAGGAAAGGGAGTAAAAGTGTGTGTATCAGGGATAAGGTTGCAATTTTAAATTGCAGAGAAATGAGATTCCTCACTGAGGGGGCAACATTTGAGAAAGGTGAAGAAGCAGATTTTATAGATATCTAAGCAAGAGCATTTTTGGCCATGGAACCAAGTGTGAACGCCCTGGATAAGAGTGATTCTGGCAAGTTTGAATGGTAACAAGGCAGTCTTTGTGGCAGGATCAGAGTAGGCAGGCAGAAGGGTGGGAGGTAAAGTAAGGGACGCAGTGGGGACCCAAAGGTGTAGGCCTTTATGTAATGTGGTAAAGGTTTTGGCTTTGTCAGTGACAATATGAACATGAATAAGACATGACCTCAAGTTGCTCCACAGGAGAGACAGATAGACAGACAAGTTGGGTTAATGCCATATGCTAAGTATCATAATTGAAGGATGTTCAAGGAACCTTGGAGGCACAAAGGAGTGTGTTCGGCTGAATGTAACTTGGGACAGGGCGCAGAGAAAACTTCACAGAAGAGCTAATAAATCCATGCTGGCCTTTGAAGGATTTTCCCAGATGGTCAGAGGGAGGAAAGGCTGAGGGGCAAAGGCACTTATATAGGAAATAATGAAGCAGGATTAGGGATCAGTGTCACCGATGTTTAGCAGAGGAGCAGGGGAAAAATGATACTGTAGATCTAGGCAGGGAACAATCGTGTTGGGCCTTGATCACCATGCAGAGTTTTAACTTCATCCTGTGGCATTTGGGGAGCCATCGAAAGTTTTAAGCAGAGAAGGTTAATGATCAAATTGTGTTATGGAAGATTGCCCTGGCAGCAGGCTAAAGGATGGATTGGAGGAATGGGAGAATGGAGGCAGGAAAATTAGGAGGCAACTGAAATTGTTCAGAGAGGAAACAATGAAGCCCTGAACTAGGACAATAACTGTGGGAATAGAGAGAAGGAGACACGTTCAAGAGATAAGAGGCCGAACGAGCACAATTTAATAACCTTTGGGCTGGGCATTGAGAGAAGAAGTCATTTTGGATTGCTCCCAGGGTTCTGCCTCATATAACTAAGCAAGAAAATCTATGAGGAGGGGGAGCAGCAGGTTTTGTAGGCTAGAAAGCTGATAAATTTGCTTTTGAATGTGTTTGTTTTGAGATATCAGGGGAGCATCCAGACTTCTGGTAGGCTCTTGGATTTAGTCAAGAAAGCTGAAGATAGGTCAGAGACAGACATATGTTGGACAGTCATCTGAATTATCAGCATCATGGTAGTAGTTAAAATTATAGAGTGGACTTTTCTCAAGGAAAATTTATTGACAGAAAGAAGAAAGGAGCTGATCCTTAGGAGTTTACCACATTGATGGAACAGAGAGAAGGAAGAGGAGCCTTAGAGAGGATGATTATTATGAGCAACCATCATAGCCCAGTCATTGTGCCAAATGGTGGGGGAACCAAGATGACTAGTACCCAGATCCTGCCCCGGAAGTACCCACAGTTTGTACAAATATAAGAAGTTATTATTTCTATCACCAGCAGCCACGGAACAGTGCTAACAGAGGAAATGCCCATGCGTAACAGAGAAAGTTGTGCAGAATACGTAATTAGCACCAAGGGAGATTATTATAAAAGCAGGGTCTTAGAATGTGTGTTGCATGCATTTTTCTTATACAGTTCATTTCTGATGTTTCTAATACTTGTATGTGTATGTTCCACTGTTAGCCTGGGTTCAAGCTATTGGCAAAACAAGCCAGGTGTAAATTATGGTAGAATTGAAATCGATAGTGCTTTGAAGCACTGGAGTGCCCAGTTCACATCAGGGCGTGCGTCTGTGTTCACTGAAACATGGCTATCAAGTGCACCCCGAGTCATTAGATGTGTTATCCAGTGAATAACAGCATAATGATATTTTAGCAGAGCAGCCTTATGATAAATTCTGCTTTAGTGAAACTCCATATACAGAGCAATTTCTCCTGGCCGTGTACATTGCATGGCAAAGAAAGGATATCCTGCTGCGTATCAGAAGGCTGTAATTTCATTTAGGGGTTCTATTGACATCGTAAACTGCAAGAGCAGAGCTCAAGTGGCTATTTAAGTCATAGGAACTTCAAGCTAAAATTACTGCCTGGTCCTAATCGCCACTTCCAGGGGACTCCTGCCTATACATATGTGCTTTATATTTCTATCTTTGTGTCTATAAATACTCAATCACTCCAGGGGCTGAGGTGATAAGCTGTCCTAAAATATGACAGGTATCAGTCACCTTTGCTACTGCAGGCAAAGGGCCAAAATCAGCTTCAAAATTCACTGAAGGTCAAATGCTAAAAGGGGGCAGAAACCCCTGACAAGTTCAGAAGGTTGGATGTTCCTGTTTTTCTGCTTCAAGATATTCTCTACCAAATGTAAATTCAGAGTCTTCTGGCATGTTGAGGCTACAAAGTAGGGAAATTTAGACTTACCTGTACAGCAAGGTTTATAGCTTAGAAGTCCTTGCCTCATTCTTTTCTCTCTTTGATTTGACCCAGAGCACTTATAGAAATAATAGTACTGGATAGTCTTAGTACCCAGTAAGATGCAGCTTATATAGTGCTCCATGAAGGTGATTCCCTTGATTTCTAAAAAAAGACATTCTGTCTTGAGATATAGTCAAGCTGAAAATCATAAGTGGTAATAATTGACTTGAATGTCTATGATGCTTTGGAACTGATTCCAGGAGACCAAAAAAAAAAAAAAAAAGAGAGAGAGAGAGAGAGAGAGCGCCAAAGCTAAATATGGTGTGTGTTTTTTATTGTTGTTTTAATAAAATTTCATGTTTATACCCCTACATTAAAAATCAACTTTGTAAAGAGTAGACATTACAAAATTGGACACCAGAGTCCCAACTTCTTCAGCCATTATGATGCTGATGTTTTATTTGGTCACTCTCATTCCTGGCTTAGGATTCATCAGTCCACATGCTGTCTTAATAGGAAATTCCAGCAAAATTATCATGGTTAAGAAAATCACAGTAATAATAGAACTTATGATTCCTCATAAGGTAAATGTGTTCAATAGTCATCTTATTAATCACCCTGTAGAGAAGTGGAAGATGATGTAAAGAGCTGGACCCCCACATAGTGACTGACTGAAACTAAACTTTTGACTTTCCATATTGACCTGCCTATTGTTCTACCACTTCATCACAGTATTTCTTTATTGCTTAAGTAGTATACCGAAAATTAAAGTCTGTAAGAGCTCAGTCTCTCTTATCTGTTACCATGATACTTTCATTATATGTTTGAGCAACATAATATGCCATTGTTACATTTTTGAGAAGGGCTATTGCCCTAGTAAGAGTATCCTCAAATCATGTGTATTTATGAGAATGTAAAAAGTTATCATATAGACATGGACAAGTTCATATGTGAGATAATACAATTCTTCTATTGTTCCTCTGGATTTTTGAAGCATAGTGAAATGATTAAGAGGGCAGGGTGCCTAGGTCCTACCACTTAGTAGCTGTGTGATCTTGGAAAGCCATTTAATTCTCAGTGCCTTAGTTTCTTAATCTGTAAAATAGGGGTGATGATAGGATAGTCATAAAATTATTGTGGGGAGTAAATGAATTAATGAGTGTAAAATATTGCAACCAGTACCTGGTACATAGGAAGCACTCAATAAACATTAGCTGCTGTTATAATCACCATTATCATCCTCTTCATCATCTCTTATTCCTTTCTTGTAGAGTCATAGTTAATACTTCTTAGGAAAAAAACCTACATAAGTGTATGCATGCCCACAATAAAAACGCGCACACGTGAGCGCGTGCACACACACACACACACACACACACACACACACACTATCCACCTAAGATGGCTTGCTTATCCCAGCTATGGGCTTAAACTTCACCTTCACATTAATCTCAATGTCTTGTTAAGCTCAATGTCTTCGTTTTTTTTTTTTAATTAAAATGCAGTTTCATTTAAGAATGGTCTTAATGGAGCAGTAAATATTACTAAATTTATTAAAATCTCAACCCTTGAGCATGTATCTTTGTTTTCCCCAAAATAAACTTAGATTGTATTGCAGTTTCACTTAACAGTATATAAAATGTTGTGTTGTGACAGGTGTCAACTATCCATTAGATACTGAATCAATTTTTCTTAAGCACTACTAACTGCTTGCTTTTCTTGAAGCTAGATCATTCTGAAAATTTCCTGTTAGACCTATGAGTGCGAACATATAGTATCTGTCCCTCTCTGCCTGACTTATTTCGCTTAGCAGGACACCCTCAAGGTCCATCCACTTTCCTACAAATGGCCATATTTCATTCTTTCTCATTGCCATGTAGTACTCCATTGTGTATATATACCACATCTTCTTGATCCACTCATCAGGTGATGGGCATTTAGGCTTTTTCCATGTTTTGGCTATTATTGACATTGCTGCTATGAACATTGGGGTACATGTGCTCCTATGCATCAGCACTTCAGTATCCCTTGGGTAAATCCAACATTCTTCTCCAAGCTAAAACAAACTATCCTCAAATTCGTATGGAACCACAAAAGACCCTGAATAGCCAAAGTTATAT
>NC_043704.1:60921955-60965501 GCF_006229205.1 Suricata suricatta | reverse complement strand
TATAGATGCTGGCGAGGGTGTGGAGAGAAGGGCACCCTCCTACACTGCTGGTAGGAATGTAAACTGGTACAGCCACTCTAGAAAACAGTGTGGAGGTTCCTCAAAAAACTATCCATAGAACTCCCTTATGACTCAGCAATAGCAAAGCTCAATGTCTTCTTAAGGAGAAAACATATAGGGAATTCGTACTTTGGACATTGTGGGTTTGATTCTAAGTTTAGCCTTAAAAACTGGTTTCCAGTACTTGATACAGAATTCCTCAGTTGCTGGGCTCGCTTTTATTACCTACTCCCTCTGGTTGCTCTTTTCTTATCACTTAAGTTCTGACTAAACTAGATTCTGTTAAGCATAGCCTAGTGTAGGTCTGTTGATCAGTTTAGCATTATAACTCAGTAATTTTGTCAGCTCAGTAAATGTAGGATGGGTGAATGAATGAATGAATGAATGTTCTTCTACTTCCAGCCTCTTCACTTAGGTCATAATCCTGGCTATCTGACTTTCCAGATGCTGACCTCATTATTTACCTAGGTCACTGTATTCACTGTCCCTGACTATTATTCTCAGTCTTCCAGTCAAAACCCTCCTAGTTAATTTTGTCTTCTTGCCTGATTTGAAACTCTCAGTACAAAATTTCTCATAAATATAATAGGCCTACCCTTCTATCTGCTTCATTTTTTCCTTCATGGTACCACCGACATCATCTTTACAATTTTGTTCTTATGCCTTTACCTATGCCTTCTTCCCATTTGAGTTTTTAATCTTTTTATGTTTTTTCTTTATTTTTGAGAGACAATGCGATCAGGGAGGGTCAGAGAGAGAGAGAGATACAGAATCTGAAGCAGGCTCCAGGCTCTGAGCTAGCTGTCAGCACAGAGCCCCACGTGGGGCTCAAACCAACGAACTGTGAGATCATGACGTGAGCTGAAGTCGGATGCTCAACTGACTGAGCCACCCAGGCACCCCCTTCCCATTTGAAATTTGAATTTAATTTTATAAGTGATTCATTATCCATTCACATTTTAATCTGATGTCCTTGTTTCTAACCTTGATTTTGATCTTTATATCATGTTGTTCACATACCCCTTTCTATATTTATTATATTTTGAGAAAAATATGATTATATCAATAATAAGTAAATGAAAGCTGATATCAAGCCCTATCTGTAAGAAATAGCATTCAACAACCTTGGCAGACTTTGTGTTGTACTGTTTGCTATGCCTCATTCAATGGTCCTTATCTTAGCTCCTTGATGAATTTTCAGAGATATTCTATCCTGAACTTGGTCTCAGTTACCCTACAGCTGCTCTACCTCTGGGTTGCTGCTAACAACATCCAAATCTTAATGTAAAATTTAATTGGGCTATGTTGGCATTAGTGTAGAATGTGTCTAATAGTAGATATCACATGTGAAAGGAGGAGGAACTAAGAGCAAAATGCAACATTGTTGCAGCCAGTAAAGACCATTAACCATTATATGTTGATATATTTATTGTGTTCCCTTTATTATCACCATTTGTTGAACTCTTAAACAAGAAGAGATACAATTTAAATTTAGAAACAATATGATGCTAATCTTAATTAGTAACTGTCACAATAGTTAAGAGTGTTACTGATGGTCAAAGATACAATACCTGCCTACTAGGAGCTTATAGTTTGTATAGTCTTGTTGCAGAGATTAGTAATTAGATCCTAAAACTAATTAAGCGGGAATTACTAGTCTATTATTCGCCAAAATGAGCAATAACAAAAGGCAGTCAATGCTATAAGAATTCACATCAGAGTAACCTCTACTAATATGTGGAAGTCTTCATAGTAGAGGGAGAGATTTAGCTTACATGTTTTTGTATATATATATATATGTATGTGTATACATACATACGTACATATACACATATTATATATAATATATATATATAAACTGAGCATTGAAGAATGAAGGGGAAAGGGTCTTTTGGGGAGAAGGAAAGATGGACCACTGTGATGTGCTGTCAGAAACAGGGAATTAGTGAGAATGAAGAAAATTTTCAAACAAAGAAAGCATGGCAATGGGAAGGAAGTTGGTATGTACAGGAATTAAGGAAATTGGAGATGAGATCCATGTTGGTGAAAATTAAGATATAAAATTGGAAAGGCAGATGGAATCCAGAATTTATTCTTTGTGGGTGATGAGAACATACAGTCATACAATTAAAACTCAATAAGGGTTTGCTAAATAATTGAGCAAGGAAAAATGATGAAAGCAGTATTTTAGGAGTTGACCTGGCTATAGTGTTCAGAGTGGTATGAGGAATGATTCTAGTCAGAGATACCAGCTGGGAGAAAATTGCAATCATTCAGATGTAGAGCAATCAGAACTCAAATATAGTCATGATTGTGGAGACTTAAAAGCAGAGGGTGGATATTTCTAAAACATATTAACAGCACTCTCCTTGTCTCTTCCCTATCAGCTCTATCCCTAGTCCTACCTAACCATAATTTTAACTGGAAAATATCTTCTCCTTACCTTTTGGGTTGATTTTGGGGAAGTTGGTTACTACTCATAAGGTAGAATCAGATTGGGGAATGGACCTTTGGGGTCACTCAAGCCTCTGACCAGTGAGAGCATAATATATCTCTAAATGACCTAATAAATATGCCCTCAAAGTTTGACTGCTCAGGTAATAAACTCGGGACGCACAGATACCTCTGGGCTCCCATTTGTGAGATCTGGAAATGCATGACTAGACAGAAAATCTCAAATATCATAAAGGTCTGATTTGCTCAGGGGGGGGGGGGTTAGGAAGAATGTTATTTTTGTTTGTACCATCCATCACCCCTTTTTCCCCCAGAAGGAAGGTTCTTAACTATATAGCTCCCAACTCTCACTGCTCGACTCCTCAATAGCAAATTGAACCATGGTGGTTCCTCCTTCCTGCTTCAATTCAACCAGATCAACACCAAAAAACTATATGCTAGCAGAAATCTCAAGTCCATCCCAAGCTTTGTCTTTATCCAGAGACAGTCTCAAAGATCCCAAGGGTATTCTCATACTTTGTAAGAAACAGTGCTCATTAACTTGTCCTTTGCTGTGTGCCTAGTTCACCCATCATTATCAATTATGCTCCCAGTTGGCCTTTCTTTGGGTATTTCTGACATTTCTTGAAGAGTAACAACTTGGCCAATGTATCATGACTATATTCAACTTTCTGTTGACCAAAAATTGTATATACACATTGCTTTGTTTTATTCTTTAACATACCCTCTCCCCATGCTATAGTTATTGGAGTATTTTCTTGCCTACTCAGAGCTCCTTTTAGATAAGACCAGGGCTTACTTTTCTATGTTGTAGGTTCAGCATAATGTACGCCCCACAGTAGGCTACCAGTATATATTTTTGAACTCTTCTGGTTTCATGCATTTTTTAAAGTATGTTCTATGCCCAACATGGGGCTTGAATTCACGACTCCGAGATCAGTAGTCACATGCTCTACTGACTGAGCCAGCCAGGCACCCCTGATCCTCCATGAAGTTTGGAGTCTCAAATGTGGAAAATACCTCCTAACTATCAAACTCCCTGGCCTCCCCAGCCCACAGTCCCAGATATATACTAGGCCTAATTTTTCCAGCAGTTGGCATAGGAAATGTGAAATTGATGGCTCTGCTTGTCAAACCTGTCTGTCTGCACAGTGTAGAGTAGCACCATTTAGAGGAAGGGTGTTTGGAAAATTAAACAAGGACTGTCTGAATAGGAGACCTATCGGCCTGCAATGGAATGACAGGTTTCTGCCCACAAACTGGGGTTAAGACCTGAATATTGATGCTCCTTTTCACCCATTTGTGAGTAATGGGTCTCACCCCATTAGTGGGTGAATGTGTTACACCACTGAAAGTTGTTATGCATTCTCTGTAGGTCTGTATGAAGGAGCGGTAGATATACATAAATATATACTTGCTGACAGATCTCTGTATTTATCTGCCTGTCAGTGGGAGCAGACAGGGCAAGCTCTTTGATGGGCAAGAACTGCAGGTCAGAGCTATGCTCTTGCTGCTGCTGCTGCTACTGCTGCTGCTGCTGCTGCTGCTGTTGCTGCTGCTGCTGCTGCTGCTGCTGCTGCTGTTGCTGCTGTTGCCGCTGCTGCTGCTGCTGCTGTTGCTGCTGTTGCTGTTGCTGCTGCTGCTGCTGCTGCTGCTGCTGTGGCTTTATCATTTGAGTCCCAAAGGAGGCCAGGGGAAGCTTGTCAGTTGTCATTCTAGCCTAATCCAGGAAGCTAGTTCTGGTCACTTACAATATTAAAGAGATCTTGCAAATGTTGCTTGCCAATGTTGTGTGGCCAGTGGAGATGAGGTCTTATAGCCATGGTCACCTACCGTCTCTAATGTTTCAGTTGTACCTTGAGAGTCTCCTACCTTTCTGCTATCCCCAGGCCCTGTCTCTAATACTATCCTGGTGCTGTCTTATCCTCCTGGATTCTGACTGTCAGGTGCATTTCATGCTGCAACCTCTACCACTTGCTGTCTCTTGACCTCTGCCCTACTCAAGAGACACAGCCTCTCCCAGTTGGAAAAAAATCATTGTGCTTCAAGCTTCTGAGGGAAACGGTCTACTATCTTCAGTGCTTATTTTAGCAGCAGTCACACACCTACAAATACATACATCACAGTGCTTGGTCTTGACCAACAATATGCAATATGCCTTGTGAAGAAAAAGACATTTTTCCTCTAAAGTAACAACATAGTAGTGATGGCAAACTGAATTTATTATTATTTTGTATATAACTGAGGAAAACAAGTAGAGCCAACTTGTGTTTTTAATCTAGGCCTGTTTACCATTTTAATTTGATAGTGGGAATTAATTGTGCAATTCTTAATATAACTACAGTACAACCACAATTAAAAGACATTCTTTACAGTCATTGCCCCTCCCTCTCATGCTTATAAGAGGGCATGGACCATTCTTTTCCCCAAAATTCAATTTTCCTCAAGATTGTGGAATTATTGCGAAATAAGTGACAGGAGTATTTTTGTTTTTTGGTTGGTTGGCTTGGTATCCATTTAATAAAAGTCTGACCGAAAGACACAAGGAATGGGACTCCTCTTAGATAGTATTTCCTGACTGTGCCTTTTTCTAAAAGGTAGGGGGAAGAACAGAAGAGTTCTGTCTCAGCCAGAATTTGGAAGGAAGAGACTAACTCATCAGAGAGAGGTGAGATGTTGTGAAAGGGCCTATTTCTGAGTGTCAAAAAGGTAGAAGACAGGTGTTTTACTGAGCAGGAGGGGTACTGGGCTCAAACATAGAGATTTCTATTCTGAATTATCTTTCGTATATTTTCTTCTTATTGCTATTATTAATGTGTCTGGGATGCAACAAAAGCAGACTGATTTTTCTGAAGACCACCTCCAATGGAATAGATGTTAGTAATTTGATCAACCAGATTGACAGACAAATAAAAATGAAAAAAAAAGAAACTCTGTTTACAATTAAGGATACTTACTGAACACAGGCTTTTTTAAACAATTAATTGGACATTGATATTTGGGAGTTAGAAGCTGATACTTCTGTGGGAGTCAGCTAGTTAAGAACCTTATTTGACTTTTTCTTGCTATTGATAAAAGCCCTAAAACTCAGCAAATATATCTAAAGTTATTTTTAAAATAATGAACTTGTAGTTTTGCTATGAGAGTCTGTACCTGCTTAAAATGTTGAAAGGGAATGATTCATTAGGAATGAAGAATTTTTGAGCTGCCGTTGTACAGCATTATCTAGGACAGTGTTTCCCAAGTGTGTCCTTGATCCTAAGTATCATTGGGGTGACCTGTGAAATATGCACATTTCTGGGTCCTACTTCAGATGTAGAGAATCAGAAACTTCTATGGAGCAGTCTTGGTATTTGCATCTGATACAAGAAACCTAGTCAGTTGGTATGATCAGGGAAATTTGAGAAACACAACTGTAAGAGATGTTTTTTAGAACCCATGAAAATAGTGATGTATCAGTTTGTTCCATATAAAAGTGATCCTACACTTCTTGTGTTTTTCCCAGGAAGTCAGAGGCATTTCCGGTGAGTAAAGGAGGCTTTCTCTAGATCAGAGTTTGTTGCTTTCATCACATAAAATAGAAATTCCTAGATTAGGAATTTTGAGCTTAAATTGTAGTTCTGGCTGAAATTCTGAACTATATGACCTTGTACTTCCTCATAGCTTACGTGTTCACATTAGAACAATGATGAGATTGCATGAAATGTTATTTGTGAAACATTACCAGCTCTACATCATTACAAATATTAAATAACTTCTGTGACTTTGTTTCGGGACCATAACCACATATGATGATTTTTGTGCTTGATGGGAGTATATACGCAGGTTTAAACATGTTCACAAATATTACTTTCAGACTTTTTACCTATTTCTGAAACTAAGTTAAGTTACAGTTTAAGCTATTGAACTCTTTAGAAAACTGCTGTTCTGCTTTTCCCTGTTAGAAGCATCTTCCAGGATAACTGTTCGCAAGGGCTTTTCATATTGAAGTCACATGATGAATAAGAGAATGAATGAATGAACCAACCAACCAACCAACAACGTGGTGCCAGTGCCTGTCCTAGGTGCTAACACTTCCAAGTCCATAGAGGCAGGAGAATTATACCCTTCGGCTAAATGCTGAAAGACTAGTAGCAAAAACAATTTTTAAATACATATAAATGGTCGTAGCCTGGGAGTGCTACGAAGCTATATCAAGACTGCTTGGCTGGGTGCAACAACAAAAATAGGAAAGGGAGAGATGCTGCTCCAGAGTTTTGAAGGTGAAGACAGAGAAGTCTAATGGTAGAGGTTCATGTTTCCTAAACTCCCTTGTCAGCTCAGCATGTCCTCAGTGTAAATACACATGTGACAGTGGCCTATGCACTCATTCACACTTCAGAGGGGCCCTTGGTTTCCTTTTCTCCCTCCATTTTAGCAGTGGGCAGCCTACAGCCTTTTGATGCAGCTGACTTTGTACATTACATGACTGAACTCAGCTATGCCAAACATCCTCGAGGAAGTTGACATTTGTGTACTTTGAAAGAAAAAAAAAGAAATGTGAATCCCAACTGCTTCCTCCTGCCCTTTTGATTAAGAGAACGGTAAGTCAGCAGGAGAGGTGCTGCTTTTAACAAGCAGGGGTGTGCAGAACTGATTGGTATCTTTCTTTGAAAAAAAGTAGAAAAGATTGATGTTAAACAACACTAATCAGAGTTGATTACAGGGACTGAATGAATTCATTGATGGGAAAGAGCCATGGTTCCAGAGACAACAAAAGAGATTAGATAATAGTCAGAGGAATAGTATTTGGAATTGTTCTTCTCATCTCTGACACCCAGGAAATCAGTGCCCCTAGCTCTTTAACCACTCCTTGGAATAGACTTATCTGTATACTGAGTGTGCTTCTCTGCTGGGAATGCTCTTCTCCTTGAGCTCCCATAGCTGGCACTTTCTCTTCATCCAAGTCTCAGCCTTCCCTGACCATCTCATCTAAAGTGGTGCTTCCGTCAAACACTGGGGGGCCCTACCCGCCTCTGAAACCCCATTTCCTCCTATTTCCAAACATCTGAGTGCTCTGTCTAGAACAACCTACAGGTTGCTGATTGGACCATACCTTGCCTTTCTCTGTTATTTTAAAAACTTTTTAATTTTATTTTGTATTTTTGATGTTACCATAACTTGGCATTTCCTTCCATCCTCTCTAGTCTTTGCCCCTTCCCATCTTATAATTTGCAGCTTGGGCATCATCTCCTCCAAAATTGTTATTGAACCTCCTCATTAAAAGTCAAGGTCCCATGCCTTGTTCTCACATAGCTATTTGTGCTTAACTTGAGTATAGCGGCTGTCACCCTATGTCATAATTCATTGGATTTTACTTTCCCTTCTCCCCAAAAGACTAAAATATTTGAGGGCAGGGACTCTATCTTTAATGCTAGCAAAATACTCAGAACATATTGGGTGTTTAATTAATAAGGAATCAATCAATACTTCCTTCTTACCTTCCTGTGTGTTTTAAAATCACTGCCTAAAATAAATACCCAGAGGAAGAAATTCTTATACCAAATGTGTAACTCATCAGTTATCTCTTTACCAAAAAAGTAATAGGACAAAAGAAATGGGGAATCAAATTTTATAGGTTGTTTCAGATAACAGTCTGACTGTAAATGAGGAAACCTTTGGAGAAACAGTTTGTTGGGCTAATGCTCTAATTTCTGGCCAGTGAATAAATGTGTTGCTTCTTGTACAAAAATTAGGCTGCTGTTTACATAGGCTTCTCCTTTAGGAACCTCCAAGTATTCAATATACATCATCTGCCTAATGCTGTATTCTGCCTTATGTTAATAAACTCATGCATACTGACTATACCACCTGAGTACCTTAGAATCTTGATAAATAGTACCTAGCAAATGAATATATGAAAGTCATTATTTTTAATAATCTCCTACATTTAAACTCCCACAGAAATGTATTTTCTTCTTATATAGCAACAGGTGGGTAACCACATGTCCATTCAACACATGGAAAGTAGAACGTATAGAGAATCACCCCAGGCTTTTAAGTGGAATTTATCACAGCTAGTTCATGATCACATTTTAATGTCATTTTAGATTTTACTAGTAACTCCATTGGGCCTAGAAAGGCATTTCTAGGATTTAGTAACATCATGAGAATGCTACTGAGCTAGTGAGAGAAGAACGTGAAGCATTTTATGGTTCAAGGTGATGGAGTCCCGTGGAAGCCAAACACTGGTTTACTGTACTTGCCCGAATGTTGGTTGTACCAGTGCCTAAAAGATGGGGCAGCTCAGGAACCTTTATATCGCGGCCATGAAACTTTCATTTTCACTTTCATCTGAGATAATTGTTGAATTGGTCATTTTTATATTTTTTCATTCAATTCTCAATCACATTCACCAGTGTATCTTGGATATCTTTCCATATCAAAAAAAGAGGGAGATACCTTAATCTTTTATTCAGAACCACAGTATTCCTTTACTTAACTGTGTCAAAGTGTATTCCACCAGTCCCTACTTATAAACAGTTTTTGTCATTTCAAACAATGCTCCAGTGAAAACCTTTGTACATTAGTCATTTTGTAGATGTGCTGGTTTTCTGCAGGATAAATTCTCAGAAGTAAAATTGTTGGTCAAAGGGTTACATGCATCTTAAAATTTGAGAAACTTTGCCAAATTGATTTCCAGAGGGGTTGTATTAATGAGCAGTCCCATTGGTAATATATGAAAGTACCCCTTTAACCGTAGCTTCCACAAAATAGGGTCTTTTTAGACTTTGGATTTTTGCCAATTGTTAGGTAAAAGTTATCTTCTTTTATTTTTAGTTTTCCTTATTATAAATGATTCTGAGCATTCTTTAATGTGTTTACTATCTGGGTGTTTATTTTTCTATAATGTGTCTGTTCATCTCCTTTATTCCTTTCTATTGGATTCTTAGTCTTTTTCTCAATGATTTCCTGCTACTTATATATTAAGGAGATAATCTGCTCATCTATATGAATATTGTGAATTATTTTATCTTCATGAAAATATTGAAGTTTTCTTTCCCAGTTTATATTTTAAAAAATTCCTCTTTATGGTACATATATTTTTGCCAGACAGAAGTTTGTTTTTAATTCAGTCTTTTCTATTATGGTTTCTAGATATTGAGTCATAGGTAGAAAGTCTTTCCCCATGCCAAGATTATAAAGGGATTTACCAGTGTTTTCTTTTAGTACTTTGATAGTTTAGGTTTTTATATTGAAAAATATGATGTCTAGAATGAGAATTTTAATCCAGAACATATTTTCAGGATAAAGGAGCCTCTGAAGAGAGAGAAACTATAATGTTCCCAGAGCTCACTGAGCTGTGGCTGACCTACTGTCATTTATATACTACACTAAATCGCATTCCTTTCTGCCAGTGGGATACAATACAATTACAGTGAAAAAGAACCATCTGGATTTTAAAATTAAACTTAAAAATGGTCATGTTTAGCCTTTGTTTTCTATATTGCCACTTGTCTTATTTTTGTTTGTTTGTTTGTTTCATTATTTCTGAGAAAGCTGTCTACTAGTAGAAAGGCCATAAGCTAATGGCATTATTTCAGTTCAAATTCTAGAATCCTATACATTTCAGCACTAAAATATTGTTTCTTATAAAATACAAACTGGTATAAAATAGTGCTGAGAACCTTCCCCTTGGAGTCAGAGGCCCTGAATTCATTTGCTGTACCCCAGAAAGTCTGTCTTTACCATGACAGCCATCTGGATAAAACGGAAAGAAGGAGATTGTTGTTCCAATAACAATAAGAAAACCAATAGGTACATTTTTCAAAAGTTCCTTGCGTTTTATAGAAAATTAGTTCCTGAAGTTATTAGTTGATGATATTTTCAAATTATATATGAATTTTTGGAAAGGGGCTTTAGGTAGAAACCTTTTTCCCCCCATACTCCAGTTAACATTTGCTTACCCTCTTCTATATTTTGATTTCATTTTCAAAAGTGGTCTTCCAACAAGTATCTGTTTTAGGTTCTAGGGTAAACAAAATAGACACATACAGAAGCTCCTTATCTTGAAAGAGCTAATATTTGGAGGGTAAGGGCAGAGAATAAACACACATAAAATACAAAGCATATGAGAAGTCAGTAAGTACAATAGCGAGCAATAAATTAGCAGTGTAGGTATGTCAGAGTTCCAAACACATTGAAATGATTGTTTGTATCACAGCAGAAAGCAGAACTAAATATAGGTATGTAACCAATCATTTATGAACATATTGACTCTATATAAAGCCAAATTATAGCTTATGTCAAACTTTTCTACAGACATCTTCCATGTAAGCAGATATTCTTCTCTCTCATCTAAGCCAGACTCACCATCACACTTTAAACAACTCTATAGAATCTGTTACTGAGAATGAAGGATTAATGCCGATGTGACTAAGAGCTGGTGAGATTCTTGTTTAAATCATGTGATGTGATTAACCTCAGTAGATGAAGCATGATAATCTCATGCTGGAGTAAGACTCATTAGAGGTGAAGACCTTTCCTCTACCACTAATGTGGCATCTCCCTGTGGAGCTCCAATAAAATTATGATGCTGTGAGTTGTTTACTGAAATTTCTTTAGGTTTATATTCTTTTTTTAAATTTTTAACATTTTTATTATTTTTGAGAGACAGAGGGAGACAGAGCATGAGTGGGTGAGGGGCAGAGAGCGAGGGAGACAGAATCCAGAGCAGGCTCCTGGCTCTGAGTTGTCAGCACAGAGCCCGATGTGGGGTTTGAACTCACAGACAGTGAGGTCATGACCTGAGCCAAAGTCAGATGCCTAACGGACTGAGCCACCCAGGTGCCCCTAGATTTATATTCTTGACAGAGTAATGTTCTTTGGTTGGCACTCAAGTTCCCCTGTGATCTAGTCCTAGTTGACCCCAAAATTATCAATTTTACTTCTTGCTACTCCCTTTCACAAACTAAATGATTTGCTTTACTCAGTGTATGATAATTTTTTTGTTCATGTGGTTTATTCTGCTTCAAATGATTTCTCTTTTTTTTTCTATATTTTGAAATACCATCTCTCCTTCAGTAGTTAGTTTAAGGACTTCTACATCTGGAATCTTCTTTCTTACCCATTTCTTAAAGTCATGACTCGAATATATTTAATCTAGCTAAGTATTTGGGCACCTGAGCGGCTTAGTCAGTTAAGTGGCTGACTTCAGCTCAGGTCATGACCTCACGGTTCAAGAGTTTGAGCCCCACATCAAGCTCTGTGCTGACTGCCAGAGCCTGGAGCCTGCTTCAGATTCTGTTTCCATCTCTTTCTGCCCCTCTGCTGATCATGCTCTGTCTCTCTCTGTCTCTCTAAAATAAATTAAAAAACATTAAGTTTTATAAATCTAGCTAGCTATTTTTTTTTAATCTGGTGATCTGTTTATCAATCATTTATCATGTCTACTCATTCTCTTAAGGTACTTGATATTTGTTGTATAATGAATAAATGAATAAGTAGTGAAATGGGGATAGAGGACAGGTATGGAAATATGAACAAGCAGTAAAATGAAGGTGATCTTGAATAGATCTTATAGTCTGCTTATGAGAAAATATTAAATGAAATATAAGTGTACCTTGTTTAATTGGTCTAGAATTAGAGAGGCTATCTGGTAGTTTCTTAGGCTGCTGCCATGTGTAAGATAATCTGGAACAAGGTCTCCTCTTAGAATTTATAAGGAATATTTCTAGTTGATGTATCCAAGCTGCCTCATAGGAGTGTAGACTTTGCTGACCTCTCTCACTTGATACCTGTTGGCATGCTAAGGTTGGATCTTGTTTCTTACCTGAATTCTAAACATAAGAAAGCTAATACATTGAATAAGGCTTTTGTGCCTCCTGACTAATTGAATCTAGTGTTTTCAGACATTATTGCTTTTCTCAGGATTTGGGCAACAGATGGTTTATTTTTAAAATTCCATTCTTTCTGAATATTTTCCACAGATAAAGGATGTCCTGAGAGAAGAGTAATTAAGGCATTAACTAAGAAAGGCCTAGTTCTTCAAGGAAAGGCAAGCACCATGATGCAACTGGTTGTTACAAAGAAGTGAATTATGGGGGCATATAGCTTGGCCTCTGTCAGTAACATAACACACTCATGTCTGATGAGACTAGAGGGTGAAAATAGCACTTCAATCCCAGAGTCAGGTTTAGTTATGAGTTGAAAGTGAAGTCAGTGCTATTTAAAGTTTTATTTTATTTATAGGACTCATTTGTAAGTGTAAGGTTTCCAAAAAAGAGTAGAAGACATGGTTCCTGACCCAGAAGCATTTTAGTATGGTGAATATGATGAATCTAATATAAGTATTGTTAATACATATTACTAAAATTTACAACAAATATACAGAGTAAGTGTATCTAATTGGAAATATCAAATTAAAGGGATTTTCTAACTATTCTATATGACGTGTGGGATAGGGCCACCAGGCCAAGTTATCATTGTTTCATGCAAATGCCACTGGACCTCATAATCAGACAGAAAGAAAAGAATGAAATCATCTCTGGAAACTGATGAATGAGATTCAGGAATTACCTGGAGGCTGAGAAGAGGGAGGTAAGGGGGTTTAAAAAGTAACAGTGACACACAGACTGCTCACAGAGTAATCCTCAGCAGCACAACCTCCACCTGAACCCCTGCCGTACATCAGGTCTTCACCACAATCTGCCAGGAATCTTTTTTCTACAATTTTATAATGTAATTGCTCTGTGATTTGATAATAGAAGTTATGCCTATACATTTCCATAATCACCTTCTCCAGAATACATCCATTATGCAAAGGAGGGAAACATGTATAGCAATAAGGATAATGTTTTATTTTAGGTGTACTAGGTGCTTTCACGTATATTATCTCATTTGGTCCTCATAATAAACCTCTGAGATAGTTGCTATCCATTTTAGAGGTGCGAAAAATGGAGTCCTAACGAAGGAATTTTTATAAATTTTATTTGGAGTTCTGTCTCTCTCTCTCTCTCTCTCTCACACACACACACACGCACACATGCACACAAACACAGTAATAGAAAGATAAGAAAGCAAAAAGGAAAGCTGTGGGCGTGGTGTACAAACCTAATCTGAAAAGTGATCTTGAGGGAGGTTTGGAACCAGCCCAAGGCAGATGTGACTCTTCATCTGCCTGTTAATGAATTTGTGACATTTGACAAGTTTTTAACATTTGTGAGTCTGATTTTTCTCATTTATGAAATAACACAACAATAATGGTGGTATTTTGAGAATTAAAAATAGTGTTAGGCAAACTACCCAACCTATAAAAACAATCAATGAAAGTTAGCCATAATAAAAATAATGATTATCATTATTATCTTATTATCCATAGCAGCAACAACAAAGGTGGGATAATTCTTAAATTTGTTGAAAAAAGGATAAGGTACTTAAAAGCTGAAGTGTAACACCTAGGTGTTTATATGGAAGAGAGGGTTAAAACCCTACCTCAGAAAATCATCCTCAAAAAATAAACTACTGAAAGGTGTTGTAATCTAGAAGTCAATTACCTAAGAAATAACAAGAATGTCACCTCTCTGTGTTCTTCTTTCAATGTCCTTAGCTTTGAAGAAATCCTGAGGCCCAAGTACGTTTCAGGGAAGCATCTCTGTATCTTCAGAAAAAAACAGAACCCTCCACAAACTATTTTGGTGCAAACACTATAATAATTGTGGGGCATGATGAGGATACTTTTGCTTCCAACTCCATAGAGATCCCAAGATCTCTATAAAGACATGCCAGAGAGTATTATGAAGTGATACAAGGATCATGCATTTCAGGGAGCAGGACCAGGAAGACTTGTGCAGTTTTGAGAGGTGTCACATATAGCCTATGCTGCTTCAGCAGCATCTAGCAATCAAAAACAGTGTGCTGATGGAGCGTGTCCAGAAAGATAGATAGCAGAACAGTTCATAGAGATGTTTTGGGTCCCTCCACCTAAAAGAATGAAAAGAATCTTTCTTCTTTCCCCAAAGTGGAGGAGGAAAGATTTCACAAACTGAACACAACCCACCAAAATTCAACAGTGGTAATTGTTGATTCAGAGGATTATAAGGTTTTTTTAATTATTTTTTTAGTACTTTCAAATTTCTTATAACATGAATGACTTTTATATCATCTATTTTAGAGATATTTCCTCTTAAAATATATGTTTTTTTAGTACAGAAAAATAAAAAAATTTCTCATAACCTTGCTACTCAGGTATAAGATCTTACTGGCATTATTTTTTAAGCATATAATTGGAAATTCAAACAGAATAGAAAAAATATATAATTGTATAATAAATATAAATATAAAGATATGATTATATAATATATAAAACATATAATTCTCCTTGTCCCTCCAATCAAAAGTGTCTTGTATATCTTCCCAGAAAAAAAATGTTTATGTATATCCCAGTATATATACAGATAGATCTTCATTTTATCCATGCAAGAGGCTTTATCATGTATGTCATATGTCTTGTCATATAATATATAAATCTAACTTTTTTGGCAACCTTATAGATTCCTTGTAGGGGTACCACAGTGGTTTAACCAGTCACTGAATATTTGGTGAACACTATTATATTTATAATCAGAAAAATTTAATATGTTTTTTATATGTGTTTGCTAGACCTTAGCCTAGAGTAAACTAAAAACTTATGGCTTATTATATGGTCACAGGAGAAAAATCACTGAATGTTTGTGTGTGTATGTGTGTATATTTGTGTGTAACATATTGGAGGTGATTGCCTTGATCCATAATTTTACAGTAGAAAATGTCAGGATGGCCACAGGCAAAGTGGATAATGTTTCTTTGTAATCCTGGCTGAATTGTGGCCTCACATAGAAGTTGGCATACTTCTAATGAGTTTTAATGCAGTCACTGATTACAGTGTCTGAGACTTTACTGCAGTTTCCATTGAGTTAAAACTCATTTTGTCTTCAAAATAAAAGTCTTTGGACTTCTGCAAGGTGCCAGTGTAGGAAGATTCTGAACTCAGTTCCTCCCCTGGACACAAGAAATCTACAGCTTTGTATGGATTTTCCCCTCTGAGAAGGATCTGAAAATTAAATTAACAGGATCTCCACAACAAAGTATGAAAGGACCACATTGAGATAAATAAGAGAGGCAGAGACATAGTCCCACCCAAACTCCAACTGCTGGTGTAGCAACCCTTGTAGGAAAAGATCTCATCAGTCTGGTACTTCTAGAGGAGTGAGAGGCTAGTGCCCCACATCAAGTGCTCCAAGATGAGCCTCTAAAATTTCTGGCTTAGAAAACCATCAGGGCTGACCTTGCTTCAAGGATTCACATGCTATCTCACTTGCCTTGAGACCCATAGGAATAATAACAGTTTGAAAAGCACCTGGACTGTGTAAGAAGGACATTTATTTGCTAATTTAAAATCATATGCTGGAGAGGCAGGGGACAGTTGAAACATGGCCTAGGGATAGAAGCCCTGGTGGACGCTATTTTTATACTCTCTACCAACCCTGTTGGCACAGGCAAGTGAGTTTAGATATGACACTCTCCAACCATTTTGATAAGAAAGGCAGGGCAAGTGGTTACAGCACTACAGCACTTGCTGAGCAAGAGAGTGTGGGTGGTTCAACACTACCTCACTCCCAGGCTGGGGCTGACAAGCACAAATAGTCGCAATATGCTCCTAGCCTAAAGTTGGCACCTGCACACAGACAAGACATCATTCTGCTGCATTCTTGGAGTCTATGGGTGCACCCAGTCAAGACATTTACCTGCTGCCTTTCTGAAGCTGGCAAGAATGCCCTGCTCTTACAGTCTCCAGCTGCCTAATTAAAGCCAGTGGGGGCACCAATCCACACAGGGGATGCCCGTTATTTCCTGGCGCTCGAAGCCAAGAGGGCTGGTATTCTTGAGCTCCATGAAATCAGAAAGACAGTTCTTGGTGGTCTGCCACCTTGAGGGCACTGAACAGATAGCAGACTGAAACACAACCCCTATGAAAAAGACCTACATACTTAGCCTGGAGCTTCAGCCTAAGGGATAGGCTTTAGGTTTCCCACATATCTAGAAACTGAAGTGGTGCTCCCAGGGAATGTAAATAGGAAAACGCCAACCTTGGGCACCCCATTGGCCTCACTACACATTGACAAGACACCATAAAGGAGCTTATACACTCATTTGGAGCTCCAATTTTTGCAACTTTTGCCCAGGGGACACCTCCAGAACTCCTGGTCTGAGGGCCAGCAGGGATTATGATTGCAGACCCACAAGACTGTATATGTGTATATATGTTAGTTAATTAGTTAGTTAGTTAGTTAGTTAGTTAGTTTTTAGATTTAAAACAGAGAGAGAGTGGAGGAGGGGCAGAGGGAGTGGAGAGAGAGAATCCCAACCAGGTTCCACACTATCAACACAGACCCCAACTCATGTTCAAATTCATGTCCATGGGATAATGACTTAAGCTGAAATCAAGAGTCTGATACTTAACCAACTGAGCCACCCAGACACCCCAAAAATTGATATTTAACTTTAAAAAGGATAGGCCAATGGAGGCATTATTGCTACCTGCTCTCACTCTTAGTCAAGATTATTCAAGGTGAACATATCTGACCAAATCCTAATGAACATGGTTATCTTCTCTACCCTTGTAGTGCAAACTACATGCTGTCAGTGCAGAGCCCAACATAGGGCTCAAACTCACAAACTGTGAGATCATGGCCTGAGTCGAAATCAAGACTTGGATGCTTAACAACTGAGCTACCCAGGCACCACATATGTACTTTAAAAGGTACTGGGTCTGGCTTTCAGTTATCCGGAAACTAGGTGCTCAATTAAATTCCTCCCTAGGAACACTGACAGGTCTTGTCATATGTTCAATGATAGGAACATATCAATAAAATCAAGTGGTTTAGATAATCACAAATGTTTGAGACACAACCAAGAACTAGAGCAAAGTTGAACAGTGAAGTTTATTAACACATAAGTTCACTTCTTCAAGACTAAGGGGGACAGCTGCTTTGCCTTATACATAAAAACAAATACACAGAGGCAAGAAAAATGAGATAATATTTCAAATGAAAGAGAAAATGTTTCAAATGATAGAAAAAGAGAAAACCCCAGAAAAATACCTTAATGATAGGTCAGTAAGTAATCTACCTGATCAAGAATTCAAAATAATGGTCATAAAGATGACCAACAAACAGGGAAAGAATTGATGAACACACTGAAAACTTCAACAAAGATATAGAAAATATAAGAACCAAACAGAACTCGTAGAGCTCAAATGTACAATAGCTGAACTGAAAAATTACACTAGAAGGATTCAACAGCAGACTGGATGAAGCAGAAGAATGGATTAGCAAGCTGGAAGACAAAGCAATGGAATTCATCCAAACAGAGCAGCAGAAAGATAAAAAATTAAATGAAGACAGTTTAAGGATCTATAGGATATCAAGCAGAATAACATTTGCATTGTAGGGGTCCCAGAAAAGGGAGAGAGAGAAAGGAGCAGAGAACTTATTTTAAGAAATAATGGTTGAAATTTTCCCTACCCTAGGCAGGGAAAAGACCTCTAGGTCCTGGAAGCCCAGTGAGTTCAAAGTAAGATGAACCCCCAAAAAATCCATTCCAACACATTATAATTAAAATGCAGAAATTAATGACAAACAGAGAATCTTAAAAGCAGTGAGAGAAAAATAGCTACATACAAGGGAAACTCCATAAGGCTATCCGCAGATTTCTCTGTAGAAATTTTGCATATCAGAAGAGAGTGGCATGACATATTCTCAAACTGCTGAAAGGAAAACACTTCCAACCAAGAATACTCTACCCAGCATGGTTATCATTTACATGCAAAGGAGAGATAAAGAATCTTCCAGACAAGCAAAACAAGCAAAAGCTAAAGGAGTTTGTCACTATTAAACTGGCCTTATTTGCAAGCTTTAAAGGGACTGCTTTAAGCTAAAAAGAAATACCACTAATTAATAACAAGAAAACTTATGAAAGTAAAAATCTCACTGGAAAAGATAAATATATAGTAAAGTAGCAGATTAATCATTTATAAATATATACTGAAGGTTAAAAGACACATTAGTAAAAATTAAAGCTATAATGATTAGTTAGGGGAGACATAAAAAGACATAAAATGTAACATCAAAAACATGAAAGAGTAGGGAGTAAAATTATAGAACTGTAGAATGGTATCAACTTAAAATAGAATGTTATGCATATAAGTTGTTTCTGTAAGCTTCATGGTAACCACAAAGCAAAAATTTATAATAGGTACACAAGAGATTAAGAGAAAAGAATCTAGACATATCACTAAAGAAAGTCATTGAATTACAAAGGAAAAGAGCAAGAGAAGAAGAAAGGGACAGAAGAACTATAAAACAGCCAGAAAAAAAAATTAACAACATGGAAATAAGTACACACCTATCAATAATTACTTTCAATGTAAGTGGATTAAATTCTCTAGTCGAAAGACAAAGAGTGGAAGAATTAATAAAAAAAAAAAAAAGTAAGAGACTCACTTCAGTGTAAGGACACACACATACTGAAAGTAAAGGGATGACAAAAGATATTCCATGCAAATAAAATGAAATGAAAGCTAGTATAGTCTTACTCATATTAGACAGGGTGTACTTTAAACAAAAAGTGTAATAAAATACAAAGAGAATCAGGGCAGTACATAATGTTAAAAAAATCAACCCAGCAAGAAGTTATAACATTTGTAAATATATATGACAACATAGAAGTACCAAAATATGTAAATCAAATATAACAGATCTAAAGGGAGAAAATTGCAGTAATACAATAATAGTAGGACACTTTAATACCCCCACCTACATCAGTGAATAGATTTAGATTATCCATACAGAAAATCAGTAAGGAAACAGTGACCTTAAACAACACATTAGACCAGATGAGCTTAATAGATATATACAGAACATTCTATACAAAAACAGCAGAATACATATTCTGCTCAATTGCCCATCGAACATTCTCCAGGATAGAGTATATGTTAGCCCACAAATAAGTTTCAGTAAATTAAAAATACTAAAATCATATCAAAAATCTTTTTGGACCACAATGGTACCAATTACAAAGAAAAAAAACTGGAAAAACTACACATACATGGAGACTGAACAACATGTTACTGAGCAACGTTGGAGTCATAGAAGAAATAAAAAGAGAAATAAAAAAAATAACCTAGAGATGGATGAAAACAGAAATACATTGAAGTCTGTGGAATGAAGCAAAAGTAGTTTTAAGGAAGATGTTCTTAACGATATAGGCCTATCTCAGGAAACAAGAAAATTTTTAAATAAACAACTTTTCACACCTAATGGAACCATAAAAAGAAGAAATGAAGCCCAGAGTTAGTAGAGGGAAGGAAATAATAAAAATTGGGGCAGAAAGAAATGAAATAAAGATTAAAATGCATTTGAAAAGATCAATGAAACTAAGTGCTGGTGCTCTGAAAAGGTAACAAAAGTGACAAACCTTTGGCTAGATTCTCCAAGAAAAAGAGGGAGGGTGCAAATTAATAAAATTGTAAGTTAAAGAGGAAACATCATAACTGATACCACAGAAACACAAGGGATCATAAGACTCCTGTGAACATTTCAGATGACCTAGGAGAAATGGATAGATCCCTAGAATCCTGCAGTCTTCCAACACTGAATCATGAAGAATAAAATCTGAATAGACTAATTATTAGTAGTGAAATTGAATTGGTAATAAAAAGCGTCTGTCGCCAAAAAGTTCAAGAGCAGACAGCTTCACTGCTGAATTCTACCAAATATTCAAAGAATTAGTACTGATTTTCTCAAACTCTCCCAAAAAAGAGAATAGGCATGAAAATTTCCATTTTCTGAGGCCAGCATTACCAAGAAATGAAAAGCAGACAAGGACACCAAAAAAAGAGAGGAGAGGAGAGGAGAGGAGGGAAGAAAGAGGAGAGGGGAGGAGGGGAAAGCAGAAAAGGGGAGGGGAGAGGAGAAGGAAAAGGAAAAGGAAGGAAGTTAGAGGCCAATACCCCTGATTAACAATAAGTGCAAAATTCCTCAATCAGATATTAGCAAACCAAATTCAATAGTACACTGAAAGGATCATACATCATAATCAAGTGGGATTTACTCCAAGATGTAAGGATGGTTCAACATACACAAATCAATCAACATCATACAACACATTAACAAAATGAAGGATAAAATTCATATGACACCTCAATATATACAGAGATAGCATTTAACAAAATTGAACATTCATTTGTGATAAACAGTCTCAACAAAGGGGTTATATACCTCCACATGAGAAAAACCTTCTATGACAAGTCCACAGCTAATATTATACTTAATGGTAGAAGATAAAAGCATTTCCTCTAAGAATAGGAACAAGACAATGATACCTACTCTCCTCACTTGTATTGAATATACTATGGCAAGTCCTAGCCAGAGAAATTGAGCAAGAAAAAGAAATGAAAGGTATCCAGTTTGGAACTGAAGAAGTAAAATTGATACTATTTGCAGATTCTATGCTGTATATAGAAAATCCTGAAGACTCCACCAAGAAAACAACAACAAACTATTAGAACTCATAAATGAATTTAGTAAAGTTACAGGATACAAAATCAATATTCAAAATTGATGTTCTTTTTTTTAGAGAGAGAGAGAGAGAGAGAATGGGGAGGGCAGAAGGAGAGAGGGAGGGAGGGGAAGAGAGAGAGAGAGTGAGAGAGAGAGAGAGAGAGAGAGAGAGAGAGAATCTTAAGCAGGCTCAACAGTATGGAGCCTGATTTGGAGTTGATCCCATGACCCTGGAATCATGACCTGAGCCAAAATCAAGTCTGATGCTCAACCAACTGAGCCATCCAGGCACCCTCCAAATTGTTGCATTTCTATACACTAATAATGAGCTACCAGAACCCAAAATTAAGAGAACAAAACCTCATCAAAAAGAATAAAATACCTAGGAATAAATGTAACCAAGGAGATGAAAACTGGAAGGCACTTAGGAAAGAAATTGAAGGAGACACAAACAAACGGAAAGGTATTCTGTGCTTGTGGATTGATAAAATTAATATTGTTAAAATGTTCATGTCACTTAAAGCAATCTACAGATCCAAAGCACTCCCTATCAAAATTTCCATGGGATTTTTCACAGAACTGGAACAAATAATTCTAAAATTCATATAGAACCCCAAAAGACCCTACCTAAGTCAACCAAAGAAATCTTGAGGAAGAATAACAAAGCTGGAGTGATCACACTCCCTGATTTCAAACTACACTAAAAAACTATGTGATACTGGCATAAAAACAGCCACATAGATCAATGAAACAAATAGAGAGCCCAGAAATAAACCCATATGTACATGACCAATTAATTACTATAAAAGCAGCAAGAATATACAATGGGAAAGAATAGTCTGTTCAATAAATGGTTGGACATCTACATGCAAATGAATGACACCAGACCACTGTCTTACATTATATACAAAAATTAACTCAAAATGGAATAGACTTGAATCTAAGACCTGAAACCATAAAACTCCTAGAAGAAAATGTAGGCAGTAAGCTCCTTTGACATTGGTCCTCGTGATGCTTTTTGGATCTGATTCTGAAGGCAAAGGAAAACAAATGGGACTATATCAAACTAAAAAGCTTCTGCACAGTGAAAGAAACCATCAACAAATTAAAGGCAACCTACTGAATGGGAGATTTTTATAAATCATATATCCAATAGGGGGTTAGTATCAAAACATATGAAGAACTCATACATTTCAATAACAATGAAACAATATAATTTTTAAATGGGCAGAACGCCTGAATAAATATTTTATAAAGAAGATATACAATGGATAACAGGTGCATGAAAAGATACTCAACATCACTAATTATCAGAGAGATACAAATCAAAACCACAATAGGATATTACCCTACATCTGTTACAATGGCTATTATAAAAAAGACAAGAAATAACAAGTGTTGGCTAGGATATGGAGAAAAAGGAACCTTCATGCAATGTTGGTGGCAATGTATACTGGTATAGATACTGTGGAAAACTGATTAGAGGTTTCGTAAAAAATTAAACGTAGAACTATTGTATGATCCAGCAATTTCACTACTGTCTATCCAAAGTATCTATCTGAAGAAAACAAAAACACTAACACTGAAAGATATATGCACCAATATGTGTATTGCAGCATTGTTTACAATAGCCAAATATGGAAGTAATCTTTGTCTATCCATAGATGTATGGATAAAAAAGATATGGTATGTATACACAATGGAATACTACTTAACCATAAAAAAAAACAATAAAATCTTACGATTTGCAACAGGGATGGACCTTGAGAGTATTATGCTAAGTGAAATAAGTCAGTCAGAGAAAGACAAATATCACATTATTCCCCTTATTTGTAGACTCTAAAAAACAAAACAAAGTAAACAAAACGCAGCCTCTTGGATACAGAGAAAAAGTTGGTGGTTGTCAGAGGGGAGGGTTTGAGGATATAAAATGGGAGAACTTGATCAAGAAGTAGCAACTTCTAGTTATACGATAAATGGCATGGGAATATAATGTAAAGCATAGAGAATATAGTCAATAACATTATATTAATTTGGTATGGTGACAGATGATAACTGGATTTCTTGTGATGAACATTTCCCAATGTGTACAAACATCAAGTAACCATGTTGTGCACCTGAAACTAGTATAATTACGTATGTCAATTATACCTCAAGAAAAATAAATAAGTCCCTAAAAACAGAGAAAATAATTTTATTTCCATGGCAGGAAATCTGATTCCTTTCATTTTGTCTCCTAACATAAATAAAGTAACTAAGAAATCATTAAGAAGTTGATATAAAAACGAATCCTCTTTTGAATATATGTTCTCCAAGTACGTGTAAGGTCCCAGTTATCTAAGACAGAGCCAGATGCAGGAAAATAATTCATACCAAGACCTATTGTAATGCTAGTAAAAAGGCAGTTAAAGCTTTTTGAAACCATATTGCTGCAAGTTGAAAAAAAAAATAACCTATGTGCTTTTGAGTTGAAGGAAGGATTTTGTTTGTGGGCATTGGCATGATTGCTCTATGTAAAATGTGGAGGTTGCACACATCTCTAATACAGAAAAGAAAATGAGCACGCAAGCCATATTCTAACCTTGAATATGTGGTTGCTTTTAATGACACAGTGCATCAAGGTCAAGAGAAGGTGCCCTCAGCAGATGGAAGACTTTCAAAGTGAAAAAGCTTCATTTACATTTAAAATATATTGCATTTCACATGATTTCTGAGGAGCACTTGGTTGTTGCAGTTATAACCATGGCTCATTTCTGTAATCATGTGTCAAGTAATTGACTTACCTCATATGTTTCCCTGGCAGGTGTTTTCTGTGGAAAGGCAGTGAGAAAGGTAGAGGAAGGTATTCTTTAGTATCCTGTTGTAAACCCACTAGGTGTCACTGCTTTCAGTGGGACTTTGGAAAGAAAACTGTCAAAAGACATATCTGTGTCTTGGCAAAAAAACATATTTCATGGCACCTTGACTGTTAACCTCTAATGTACATGGAGACCTACATTTCTCATGTTTATTTGTGCCTGTAGTCCCTTTATTTTGAATTTTTTAAGATGGAGTTTTGCAATATTTATATTTGAATCCTATTTTGTTCGTAAATAGTTTGTGGAAGCTATTCTAAAATATTTTTCTGCCTTAACTTTTTAAATACCCACTGTAATTAGTAAAGACATTTAAGTGCTTTGGTAACATAGAACGCATTCAGAAGGTTTGATCTCACATCGTTGATATCACACCATTTAGGGATGAGATGCCACGGGCTTTCATGCCAGTGGTATGGAAACAATTTTCTTCTTTATTTTTTCTTATCCTGCCTCTCACTCTGTGTTCTTTCTCTCTTCTTGCTCTTCCTTTCTCTTTCCCCATTTCATGAAAATTCATTTATCTGTGACATTTAAAGACTGTCTGAAAGGTGTCTGAAGCTGTGGCTGGCTGTGTACATCAATAGTTTCTTGGAATGTGGCACTCTGTCAATATTTGGGGGCCTCAGTAACCGCACGTAAATGCAGTGCCTGCCAGCCATCACTCTCTTGGTGTCTCAGTAACAAGTCCAATGAATGGATATTAGCATGTCAGATTCTTTTACAACTGGCAAGACTTTGTTGACGGTATATGGGCATCTTGCATTTGCCTCTTGCACCTTTCTGTTTGTGTATATGATGTCATTTTTCCCTCTGTGTACAAAAACAGGAATCTCTGAAACATGCTATTATGAAACCAAAATAAGTTGCATCATTGTACAATCTTGATTTGGTGGGTTTTATAGTATATAGCTATATGCATAGGCAACACAGTCTTTATTATATTTGAGGTATTTCTTTTTTGCTTAGGTTATATGTGGGCCAAATTTATTGTTGCTATTTTATGATAGAAATATATATATGTTAAGACTTTATAGGTGAAGTCTCCATAGTTTATGTATGAGTCTAGCATGGTAGAGATCTAGCAACATAAAAAGAAATATTAGTAGGTTGGAGAAACAAGATTATTCTCTGACACAAAAACTATTTTCATTTTCAAACATCTCTTAATTATCCTTTCTACTTCTCAGTGAAATAGGCCATATATAAATTAAATCATTAAAGCGTTGTTTTGTCAACTTTCCCATGAACTACCCTAGACAATAGCATATTGGCCTTCCGAGGTTTGTAAGAGAGACCAATATTAGGGTAACATTTTAGTTATGGAAATACTATGTACTCTCAACCTATGTATAATCTTGATGATATCCTCTAATGAGAATATGTCAGGAATCTGAACTTTAAAGAAAGGAACGTGGAAGATGAGAGTTTACCAGAGACCAGTCTTACCTTGGAGATCTGCATCCAATCTAGGCTAGGTATGGAAAGATTTGCCAAGCTTTAGGTCCTTCTCGGATTAAATAATGCAGATTTCCTATATCCAAGAGACTATCCTGGAACTATGAATGCTCTTGGATGGAATTATTAACTACCACTCCCTTGGACTCATCACACCAGCAGTAAGTCCTAAGTTGTATGGACTCACCCAAGCTTCATTTCATTCACAGATCTTTCCCAGCTTGGATTTTCTGTTCAGGTCCCTAATATATGAGTACTCACTTTCATGTAGGATCTGCTGGACACCATGGCAAGTTTCCTTATTAGGACTGAGGAAAAAAAGTACCTATTGAACAGTATTAATATAGTTTCAGTACAACTTAACACTAATTCAGGACTTCTAGGACTTTAGAAAAGAAAATACACATATTAATTGCCTCATAATTATGAGTCATATGTAAGTCTAAAAGTTCACTTGATCAGCTATAAATGCTGCCTGTAGATTTTATGACGTAATATATAAATCATTTTTTAAGTCCAGTCATCATCGTTGGTAGGCTGAAGGCCTCTTGGGAGTGTCGTATTAAACTAGACAGCATAGATGGACAAAGAAATAACACAAGGACTCCAACCACCAAAAATCATCTGGCAGTGTAAGGGTAGGTCTTGAAATTTAAAAAAAGACACAAGGATTGAGAGAACAGGAAAAAGGAAAGCCTAGGTATACGTGGATTTGTAACATGGCCTGGATCAAGAGATTTGGTATTTTTCTTCATAATTCATTTACAAAAAAAAAGTATAGTAACATCCACAGATGCGAATGAAGAGATAATGCTGTCCTGTCTCCTTTCTGTACTTAGACTGTTTTTGTGATCCCATAGAGGAAGAGGGAGAATCCAATATATACATGGCATCAATTCATACTACCAAAACTTCATTTCAAGATATAATAGAGATTTTTAGCACCTTCCATGGATAAATTAGAAACATCTCTATTACTAACAGTAAGATTCATCTGCTGGGCTAAGAATGTAACCTCCTCTTGATCTGGATTCAGAATTTTATGAATATACATTGTATCCGTTCTTTATTATATACTCTTTGTTTAATGTTAGCCACTAATTCTTCCTGGGGAAGAGGAGGAAACCAGAATAAGGTGAGAATAAAGAATCGTCCTACAGAATTTATAACTAAGGATAGAAGGAATTTTATTTTCTTTTGGATCACTTTAACACATTTTGGAACTGTAGTTGAGATTTGATGGGCTGCAATCTAATCATGTCTTTTCATTAATACTAGAATGTTCTCTTGCCTAAAGCAGGAAAGATTTGGGGGGTTCTTAGAGATCCTAGCTGCTTCTTCAGCTCTTTCTTTTCTGGTATATATTTTGTCTCCTGATCATCGAGTAAAGTGACAGAAATGGGGACTCTGGAACAGAGTGCTGAAGTACCTCTGATCCCACCTCAACCGGGAGGGCATATATATTGACTCTTCAGCATTGGCTACCCCTGCCAGAAAAGAAATAGCTGTCTGACTGGATGGCTAATAACAGAGCACTTGATGGAGTTGTTTACAAGGTCTATCTTAACATAAAGTGCAATCTACTATTGCTTTGGAGATGACCTTTGTTGGTGATAGACATCACTCAAAGAGAGATCCACAATCCCTACCCCAAATGGCATAAAAGGTAAATCGTCTATGTAGTTCTGTTAGGTCCCAGTCACTGGGACACCTTTACTTAGAAATCAGTCTCCCTCAATTTCATAGTCAATAAATTGTCATTCTTATTTTTAGTTTATGGATGTTTTGATGATTCATAATAATTGCTACCTCCACCTATCTAAAAAGTCTCCTTGCCAACTTTTAACTGAAAAGGACCCCAAGGAAGAGGTGTTATTACTACTAAAGGAGTGATTTTTACGACTCACCTGAAGATCTAGTTCAAAGAAAAAGTAAGAACTGAATCTCTGGTATACATTCACCAGAATAGGGGCCATTGCCTTTGTTCTTTTTTTAAAAAAATAAGCTTTTGAATTAATTATATGCTTCTATATAATCAAAATTCTCTTTTCCCCAATAATTACAAAGGATACTTTTCAGTTTCTACTCATACAATAGTGACTTACATGGTAACTGCTTAAAGAGCAGTCATGGATCCAATGACCATTTAGGTGCCGGAAATAATGACTGTTCAGTTTTGTAGGTGAATCTCTTGAAATTGTGTGCTGGGAATAGACTGAATTAGGGCTTAGATTAGTTGATTAAATTAATTATAATAAGTATAAGAATGGATTATCCTTTTAGAAAATATACATCATAGCTTTTTACAGAATAAAATTCTACAAAAACAATAGACTAGTCAAAAAATGAGGGTAGGTTGGGAAAGAATAGATAGGAATAAGTATTTTAGAGGGTGACTCTCTAGAAATTTAATAAATGAGACTCTAATTTAAAACATTGTTATAATACAATATACTATTATTTAAAAAACATTGTTATATTTATATTTAATGTAATTTTAAAATGAGATCGTTATAGAAATTCAAACTCTGACATGAACGATGCTCTGTGACTGATCACCCAGGAAGGCTACAGTTATGTTCTGACTCAGCTTGTGGGTGATGATACTTCATTGTCCCTTCTCTGCCAAAATGAAACTCACTATTTGGGAAACTGTACCTGAAAATCATTTTAATACTCCTACCTGTAAGTTATTGACATGGAAATCTAACTTCCATGCAAGGAAATATCCCAGGAAAACCCTGGGAAACTGACCTGCCAAGCCTCTGACAATGCTAGGGCACTACAATGCTAATGTATTCTTTCTTGGCCCAATGAAAGCTCTGGTGAACTGAGGCAAAGCTAGAGTTAGGATCTCACTCCACTTAACTAGGAGAGCTTTAAATTTTGCCTCAAGTGACAGTCAACCGATCAATCATTAAAATTTCTAATTTATTTATTCGGTGCCCAGAATGTCAGAATTCTCAGGAAATGTCTAAAAGGGAATCAGTCAATATGGAGAAATGTAGAAATGGTATGCCATTTGGGTCCATCCTGGATTCTGGTTTTTGATTACCTTGATTATCTAGACACATGGTTTCCAGTATGAACAAACTCAGTGTGGTCTAAATTATTGGTAGCGGCATTTCAATATGAAAACCAATTTTAATTTAAAATTATATTTTAAGAAGGATTAAGTAGGGAAAAGTGATGCAAAACCACATTAACAAGACACCAGAGATTCTAAGTGGTTGTAAATCATGATTTTAGACATTGAAGACAGGGAATGCATGCTTTAAAAGTACAGTGCTTTTATGCACAGTGGCCAAATAGCAATGATTTGAGACTTGGGAGAGAGGACAATCATTTGAAATGAACACTCAGTAAAGCAGAAAGTAAACAGAATGTCATTAAATAATGGTGAGAGGTAGCATTCTCCACAGGAGGGAAAGCAAACCTCCCAAGTGGCAGTTTATTCCACGTGTATATAAAATTTCATAATAGCTCTATTTCATAATAGCATATGTTAAAAGCTGCTAAACTAAACCAAATACCTGAACCTACATATCCACATTGCTTGCTTTCTGTAGGACTGTCTTCTTTCTCCACAAATTAAAGAATCTGCAAGAGAAGGCATGTAACGTTTCTTTTGAATCTTCTTTTAAGTCTTGTATTTTCCATTACCCGTGATGGTTTGGTAAATGTCACTGATGGACTGAAAATAAAGAATGACCAGCTCTGTGGGCAAAATAGTATCTAGAAGTGGAGCACAGAAAGTTAATCAGGAGTGTGAATGGTAAAACAGAAATTTAAAAATAGCTGTAATAGTGAAATGTATAAGAAGCATGCAGAATATAGACATTTCTACTATTTCCTCTGAGCATAGATCAGACACTTGATCATGATTGTCTGAGTTCACTAAAATTTGAATGAGCATCTTGGGGAGAAAGAGTTATAAAACCCCTCCCCCCCAAAATTAAAATTTAATACTTTGAGAACAAAAAGTTCTTTAAGGGGTAAATGTCTCAAAGACATGGAGACTTTTTTGCTTATCTTAGAAAAAGGAAGGTTGAGATACTGAGGTAATACCAGTTTTAAGCAAGTTAAGGGAATAAGAAATGAGATTTTCTCTCTTTTCTTCATGAGGACCCATAGTAATAAAATATGCCTATCCTTATCCTGCAACAGAAAATCTTTAGGTTTGATAATGAGGTAGGTTCTTGATAGCGAAGTTTCTGAATACCAAAAGGGAAGTTGTGAGACTGTCTTCTGTGAAGCTCCTTAACTTAAACCGGACAGACTCCATCTTCTGGGCCAGTCTACCTGTGTCATGGGGAAAAAAGGGATGATTTCACTAGGTGGTTCACATTTTTCACAAATTTCTTCTCTCCCTTTTTTAAACTTATTTTTGAGAAACAGAGAGAGAGTGTGTGAGCAGGGAAGGGTCAGAGAGAGAGGGAGACAGATTCTGAAGACAGGCTCCAGGCTCTGCACAGAGCCTGACGCGGAGCTTGACCCCACGAACCATGAGATCAGGACCTGAACCAAAGCCGTACGCTTAACCAACTGAACCACCCAGGCGCCCCTCTTCTCCCCCCCTTTTTGTAAAGCCACTGTTATTCAGAGCAAAAACTGTGGGAGCCTACAGGTATTTCTAAATGTGCTCAGCAAATGGGAAAGCAATAGCAGAGCCACCAGTGTTTTTGTGGAGAATTCTCAGGAACCACACTAGATTACCCTGTGTTACATCACTTAGGTAGCCATCAAACTATGTCACAATCATTTCCTATAACAATTGATTTACTACAAACTTGGAATTGTGAGTGCACTGGTTGAAAAAAAATAGCTTGTGAAAAAAGAAATTAGAGCACATTGTTCAGTGTTCTACAGAAAGGTAGAATAGACTTTTAGTGGAAAAGTTATCACATTTCACTCTCTGCTTGTTGCTGTCAGTATTCAAAGTCAAACCCAATGTCATTAAACTTAAACCATCCCTTTCCTACAGCAGTAAGTGAAATATTTTTGATTCATCTCCAAAAATCTGAAGCCAATAAGTGTTGGTGATATTTGCTATAAATAAGGAGAGAGGCACACAGAATGCAATTAGGGAGAAGACATCCCCAATTAGAAAAAAAATCTGCCAAACTCCTCCTACTTGCCAAGCACTCATCTAGGAATTGAGGGTTCAGAGGTAAATAAGTTTCCATCACTAAAGAGTACTCACAGACCACTGAGAGCAGACACATTTAACTCTAGTTAAATGGATCTGTATTCGAGTAAAGGTATGAGCAAGGTACTATAGATTTTCCTGGGACAATTCTAATTTGTGCCTCTGATGGTATAATAATTCATAGGGTCCTTTCACAAAAAAATGCCCTGGTTTGGACAACAAATTATATGTTTACTCTATAAATAACTATAGCCATCAAATCATTTTTTTAAGTTTTTTAACATTTATTATTTTTGAGAGGCAGAGACAGAGCTTGAGCAGGTGAAGGGCAGAGAGAAAGAGAGACACAGAATTCGAAGCAGCATCCAGGCTCTGAGCTGTCAGCACAGAACCTGATGCAGGGCTCGAACCCACAGACCATGATATCATGACCTGAGCCGAAATTGGCTGCTCAGCTGACCAAGCCACCCAGGCACCCCATTGACAGCCGTCAAATCTGTCTGAGGTTGTCTAGCAAGATTTTCCACAGATTAGGACAGAAAATCAAAGAGATTAAGAATGCTTTGCCACACATGTTGTCTCCATCCAAATAGAAATAGAAATGAAATAACTTAGTAGACTGACTTTCATTTCTCCCAGCGTTGTCAGAGGAAGGGAGTGGGAATTTAACTTATGTGAGGTGAGGAGAAAGGGAGAAGGCAGGACAATATAAACCCACTTATTGGTAGATGATATGCACAAGGAGTATCTTTAAATGAACCATTAAACTATTGGATTCCCTGAAGCTCTCCGAATTGAAAGGTGGTTGAGAAAAGACTAGAAGCTATGGAGGGAATTTTAGAAAGATGGCTTAAGGTTCAACATAACGAACCTTATTTGGTGCCAAATTTTGTACAGCTAGAAGGGTCTAAAGCAGGATTGGGTTACTCATGAGGCCAAGAGCCCTATGCCCCTGACAGTGTGCAGCAAAGACTGAATGACCATCATGAGCAAACTCAGGCATTAGGTCAAAACTCAGGCCACTGGTTGTATAGAGTTCTATACACATTGCTGATCCTATGACTTTATATTATACATGGGGTCTTTTTGAGTAGTTCATAAGTAAGAATCCTGTGCTTGGGGAAACCCCTAGAAGCTAAAAACAAAAACAAACATAGAAGTATGATTAAAAACAAAAGAAACAAAACAGTTTGTGTGAGCTAAATGCTCTTGTGACCCACTCTGAACAGACACTAAAAAGAGACTAGGAAATGTCAATATAGATCTCACTGAGCTTATTCTTTGCCACTCTTACAAGGAAGTCAGCTATTTAACACATAATATTCAGAAGACACGCCTCCTCCAGAGGTCTCTACCTTTTGGACACATACTCACTTAAAGACAGAGCTGCTACAGAGTCTGGTTTACCAGTTCTGTTTGCATAGCTCCCAAGTTACATAGGAATGGGACGGGTGGCAAAGCTATCATTAAAGAGAAACAAAGCAGAAGACTGAACAAAGGATACATTCTGTGCAAAGTTAGAAGTTTAGACTGTTTCAGAGATACTTATGGTAAGAAAGATGTCTGCCCCTTCCCCCACCTGGAAAGAATAACAGACAAGTGACAAAAGGAGGCTCCCTGGAGGTAACATGGGAGCAAAGAGTAGGGGGACTAAAGGCTGCACACACGAAGAGAGAGAAAGGGGTTGGCATGGACACAGGAGATGCAGCCAAACACCCTGCATTCACAGCAGAGATGCGTGATTAGGTTGGAATCACTTTCCCCTCTTCCCCAGGGTGTGCAAGTAGGAATAGGTCAGGCTGAGGCAAAAGGAATGACATCTTGATGAGGCTCAGCTTTCCCAAGGGCCTAGGAAGAGCAGCAACATAGCCAGAGCCAGAACATTCTCACTGGCCCTTTTATGTGAAATCTTGAATATCTACATTTACAGATTAAAATGTTTTCCAGTACACCAGAGAGGGAAAAGTCTTCTGAAGGTAGTGGAAATAACTTTAGTTCTCTAGTGGTTAGGAGTCTAAGGGCATAAAGTAAGGAAAGCTAGTATCAATCCTCTGCTACTTAACAGATTTATGGGAAAGTATTTAAATTTCTCTAAGTTTTCATTTCCACCTGTTAAAAAAACGTATAATGCATACACCACTGAGCTCTTCTAAAGATTTTATTACACATGTAAATTGTGTAACATGTATCTGGCAAATAATTATTAACAGTAAAATTTTTATTCAATGAGGACTGTTACCCATTTCCATAATGGTCTCTGGTCACTCATACCAAGCTCTGCCTCATTTTACGTCACTACTTTCTGTCTGGTTCTTGGCATTCCACACTCTGTTTCAGCTTTGACCTGCTTCCCCAAGTACTGTGTTGTCTTCCTGCTTCAAAACTTCATGCTTCTGTGTTCTTTAAAAGGTAGACTTAGAATGGTTTGTAAATTCAGTACCAACAATGTGCAAGTATTTTAAATCATAAAAAGAATACATGACTTCTAGGAAATAGTATTCTTGTTCTTGAACTCTGAAGGCACTCTTCATCTTTATAACATTGACCCTGAGCCCATTCATGTCAAGTGAACAAGATATTATTTTATACTATCTTCCTGGGAGGTTAAAATGACTCACCAGAAGTCACTCAGTGATCACAGATGAGAAATCCAATGAATCAGTCTTGAAATCTTGATCTAAAATCTGCCAGGGTCTCCATTTACCAAGAAAAAGTGAGCCTAGAGAGGATGACCCCCAGGAAATTTTATATTCTGGTATTAGTTTTTACCACATGCTTTAAATGTTTTCTGGATTTGAACTGGCCCTCTTATTAATAACCCACAGGATACAGGGAGAAAGCTGTGTCAGTTCCCTCCTCAACAGCTAAAGAAGTAGTCCTTGTCACCAAAACTATCATATGTTAGATCACATGTCAGTGTCTGTGACATAGTCAGGCCTTGGCTTCCCAGGATCTACTCATTACAAGTGAGTTTATGTGCCTTGAAGCATATGGCCTTGATATATGATCCAAGAGCAAAAGAGCAAGGTATTTCAAGCTGGCCACAATTTTATTGACTCTCACAGGCTTTCTTTGTAGTCATTCCAATAAACTAGACGAGAAATTTCTGATGCTCCAAGCTATCCAGTCTGCAGGACTCCATTTCATGATTCAGAGTCCAACTAAACAACTCAAGAGTGCTTTTGTGTGACACTGTGACCACAGGAATAAATAATTGCTTAGTAATTCTCTTTGAGGCAGAAAATTCTAAACATGGAGGAACCATTTCCCCTTAATGGGAGCCAGAAATCCTGTAAGTGCTTGAAATGGCATTCACAAGTCTGAATGGTAAACAGATAAAAACAGGAGCGCACCAGTTGCACAAATGACTTGCTTGTCACAAACTTGTCATTGCAGTAATCTAACATTTCTTTCACAGAGCCCGATGGAAAGGATGGAACAAACAGGCCCTGCTGACGTTTTGGCTCTGCTAAGCCTTCCTCGGAGCTAAAGCATCTGCAGCATCTTCCTGTTCTAGACCCTTTATCTGCTGAAGTTAGCTGATACTGTACATGTCAAAGAAATGTTTGACTATTGCATTAACAAGTTGATGACAAGCAAGTTATTCCTGCAACTGAAATACTGCTGCTTTTAGCAGGCTGCCATCTTGACCTTCATCTTATTCTACAGAAGAACCCTAACAGAGCAGAGCACTAGGGAGACACCAGTGTTGGTGTCCTAGGCTGTGTAGATAAACAAGGACTACCTGTGCAGAACATAGGTGCAGGGGTACAGGGGACACACTAGGCAGTTACGTCAGGGTTAGGAGTAGGATTTCCTGATAAAATGTAAATGTTGCAAACACATTGCACTGTCCCGAAGAGTCTCTTGCTGGGATGAAGGAGATACACAGAGATTCACTTCCTACTGCACCCCTTCTGCTCCCCACACACATGTGCACACACAGGCCTGTATATACTTTATAAAATGTTAATAGCTGGGAAAGTTAATGAAAAGTGTATACCAGCTTCAAACATAGTTTTTACCTGTTCTTGGAGTTCCCCCTATTAGTGGCCTCTCCTAACCTCCTCGCCGATCAGGACAGCATCTGGAACTAGCTAAGCCTAGTCAGAGCTATGCTCTTATCCCTGAGAAGTGAGAATGTCCATTGGCCTCCTCGCAGAAGCCTTCAGTAGCCCTCTCTAACACACTACCAGTCGATCCCCAACCTCGGCTGCCAGCAGGGAGTGCTCACACACTGTGCAACATCCAGCTCTTGAGTAGCCCTCCTCCCGTGGGGGACCCTCCCTTGGGTTTCCGTGAGTGTGCAGTGTGGTGGGTCTCAAGCTTATCAGACACAGAGCTGAGCGGGAGCCTGTAACTGGAGACTTGCCTGTTGCATTCTGCCTCTGCTGGTGCCTTGGGCCTATCAGCCCTTGGAACAATGGAGCATTGGCCCTAAGACTTGGGCCTTTTCATAAAGTTGAGCTTCTCTTATTCCTCAAGGTGTCAGGTGCCCTGTCTTCTATTGAGACCCTTGGTTAAAGCTGCACTGATACTGTCTTTTCTGGTTTAACTATCGATGAGAAAAACTCACATTCTCAGGCTTATTTTTTGGCTGTCGCCTCAGGTGCTCTCCTTTTTAACCATCTTGTGTAAAAATGGTTATCATCGGTCAGCCATGAATGAGAACCCGTATTTCTTGCTAAAGTAGTGATGGGGCTTACCTTTCTTTTAGATTTGGTAAATTGACCACAGTACTGTCTCCCAGATGAAATGTTCTACTCCCATCCCAAATATCTCATGCTGTCATCTAGACCACAGCTCTGTTACCTTAGAAGACAGGGGGGAAGGGGGGAAGAGAGGGTCCTGTGCTTTCCACAGTGACGGATTTGTCCCAGGAAAGGAGGCAGAAGTAGTTTGATGTTGGGGCACTTATATTTTCTGAAAAAGGACACCTGTAAACAAACTATTTGAATTTTAAATGGAATTTTAGTGACTTTTTCTTTCTTTTTTAAAGTTCCTAATAGGATTTCTGTAATGATTTTGTGTTTTCTTTTTTAATAGAACTTAAATGGCAAAGAAATAATATGCTATTTTTGATTCCGGAAAAAAATGAAAATCTTTTTTTATGGGAACTCTCTTTTAAAATACCCATTAGGTAGTAAATAATGGCACCAACAATTAAAAAAAAAAAAGTTCTCTCTTCCTGTTCAGAGGTATAGCTGTTTAGTGTTATGTGTATATGTTTTTAATATATATTTACTCAATTATTTGATTGTTTACTTGTCTATTTAAGAAAGGAAGGAAGAAAGAAAAGAAATATTTTTATGCTGGAATAATCTCATTAAATTCATGGGATTTTAGAGCTGGAAAGGAACTCAATGATAGTGATTTTGTATCATGCTCACACTTGAGAGATGTGGATACTGAGACGGAGAAAGATGTTTAATCAAATGAAGGGACATACACAACAAGATTGTGTCAGATCAAGGCCTAAAACTTTCTCTTAAACAAGCAGTCTTATTTGAATAACTTCCATTGTTATGTACTTAAGTCTAATAGGGCATTCATTGTTTGAATAACTGGGGTTGCCTGCATACTGGCAAAGCCAGTTTAGGGATGTACATTTGAATAGTTTGGAGATATTTCTTCCTAAACTGTATTTTATCTGAGTCATGGAAGGAGCCATTAAAATTTCAATGAATTTTTTTCGCTTATAAGATTTTAAAGAGACAACTTTCTCCATTCCCATTTTGGCACCGAAAACATACATTTTTTATGGTTTTTTTAAATTTATTTTTGAGAGACAGAGAGAGACAGCATGAGCAGGGGAGGGTCAGAGAGAGAGGGAGACAGAATCCAAAGCAGGCTCCAGGCTCCCAGCTAGCTGTAAGCACAGAGCCCAATGCGAGGCTTGAACCCACAAACTGTGAGATCATGACCTGAGCCAAAGTCGGACGCTTAACTGACTGAGCCACCCAGGCACCCCACGAAAACATATATTTTTAAATGGGTCTCTTCCTTTAATAAATATTCATTTAAGTAGGTCATATTATAACATTCTTGGAGACAAAAAATTCTTTTATCAGATTAAAAGAAATCTGCTTTTTGTTCCCACTTTTAACCATGTTTGAGTTGGTCCTTGTTAATTGTCAGTTTCCCCAACAAAACACTGATTAAGACATCAATGTTTTTGTTTGTTTTAGTTCTTTTAAATTAGCACAAGAGGGAAATATAAAAAGATTCATTTACCTTTTTGCAGCTATGGTAATTATATACTCTATTTTTCATTTATGCAAAACTTTATTTTTGAGGGTTTTCTTTTTGTTTCATTTCTCTGTTTTTGCATTTTCCAAACATCTGTACCGTGGCTGGTGGCGAGTGTAGCAGTGGCTGGCACTTTTCCTCCACGCTTTGAGACAAAGAGAATTGGCTGGAATAAAACCTTGCTTTCCATATGGTCGACTTGAATGAAATACAGCATTGAAAAGGTATCGTCTCTTTTTTCTTTTCTGAAACCAGAGGTGAAACACATGAGCAAATAGCAATGCTGATGCCAAAGCACCTGTTGATATGTATCAGAAAAGTCCCTGGCGAGGCATCCCCCACCTTGTCCGTTGGAAACCTAAATGGATGATCTTTGTACACTGGTAGCACCACGTCAACAATATATGCTGCTGGGCACTCACTTAAGGAAGCCTAGGTTCTACACGTAGTCAGGAAACTAAAGGTTTGCCTTTGGTCTGACTATGTGAACACTTTGTAAGTATGTTTGGCTGTGAAGTGCTTGCTGATTTCCTGGAGTATTGGGGTCTGTTGTCAGGGACAGTGAAAAGAATGTGACACTAGTGCTTTCTTTCACTCTAATTCTAGTTAGGAAAAGTAGTGTCATTGTCTTATCAATTATTTTAAAATAAAGCACATAATTTCAAGCACATAAACGTATAAAGAATAATGTGAACACACAAGAATCCCGCACCCAGATTGAACAAACCTTATCTAATTTTGCACACCTCTATCCAAACCTGTTTTTTGTTTTCTATTATTCTAAGTTACATATGACACTGTATATAAATTAAGTTTATAAAGCTTGATGAGCTTTTATGTGAGTGTGTTTCCATGAGGCAACACCCAATCCGAGATACAAAACATTCATAAAACCTAGGAAGAGTCCCTTATGCCCTCTTGTGTGATATTCTTCAAAGCTTTAACAAAAGATTGAAAACAAGCAAAACTATTCCGACCTCTGTCACTACAAATTCATTTTACAGAAGCCATAAGCCACAGTGTGGCGTATATAAAATGTATTCTACTGTAGATATCACTAAAATGTATTTATTGAATTCTTTCACTGTTAGACGTTATTTCTAGTATTTCCCAATCACGACTAACACTGCCATTAACATTTTTATACATGTTTTTACACGAAGGAGGAATAACTTAACTCTAAGAAATATTCATTTTCAATTTCACTAGCAATGTAAAATCTCTTTCCAAAGTGGTAGTAGTGGCAATTTATATTCTCATTAGCTATCTATGAGAACTTCTCCAAATCCTTCACATTTGGGACGTCTGAACTTTTAAATTTTTTATCAATTTGATGGGTATTAAATAATACCTTGTTTAAAAATTTTAACTTTTAAACCATCAGGACTGTCTTGTGTGTGTTGCCTGTTTGTATCTTTACCCATCTATCTATTAGGTTATTTGTTTTGCTACTGTTATTTGGACCGGTTTTGGTTTGGGTTTTGGTTGTTGTATTGTGGATTGTTTTTGTAGCATTCTGAATTATCATTCTTTGGGCATTAGAGATTGCAAATACATTTTCCTACTCTGTAATTTCTTTTTTAACTGTGTCTGTAGTAGCTTATTTTTAAAAGTTTCTCATTTTAATGCAATTAGGTTTATTGATATTTTCCTTTATGGTTTGTGCTGGGGCACCTGACCGGCTTAGAGCATGCAACTCTTGATCTCAGGGTAGTGAGTTCAAGCTCCATGGTGGGAGTGGAGCCTACTTAAAACACACACACACACACACACACACACACACACACACACACACAGTTTGTGCTTTTATGTCATTTAAGAAATCCCTCCATATGACAGCTTTCCTTTATTATCTTCTAACAGTTTGAAAGTTTTGCCTTTTACATTTAGATCTCCAGTCTTCTTGGCATTTATTTTTGTGTGTGGTATTTTAAATGCACCCTATTTTATTATCTTTTCCATGGATGACCCAATTATCCCAGCACCCTTTAACAAGTTAGGTATCCTTACCCACAAATTTGTAATGCCAGTTTTTGCCTACATTAAATCTATTTTCAGGATCTTTATTTCAGCCATTTGTTTCTCTGTTCTGTGCTAACACCATAATGATCATAATTAATTATAATTAATTATCATAGCTTCATGATATTCATGTTATCTGGCAAGACAAATCTCTCTACATTGTTCTTTAAAGTTCTCTTGTCTTCTCCTGGCCTTTTGTTATTCAATATAAATTTTAGGGTTAGTTGGTCAAGTTTTCAAAAGCCTTACTGAACTTTATTTGTAATGACCTTAACTTTAGAGCATAATCTGGGGAAGAATTGACTTTTTTATAACATTGTGTCTTTCTACCCATTAACAGACAGTATATTCCTCTACTAAATCAGATCTTTATTTCTGTTCTTTATTAATGTTTTATAAGTTTTACCATAAAGGTCTTGCTAGAACCTATTTTGTTAGATTTCTTCTCATATTACTTCAAGTTTTGAGCCCTTATGTAGAGCCTGTTTTCCATTTACTGTTTCTTGGTCATTATTAGTATATATTCAGCAACTTTGTTGAACTCTCTTATTAGTTCTAATGACTAAACTGAAAATTCTCTTAGATTTTCTACATAGACATGTATATCATCAGTAAAAAATGATAGCTTTTCTCTTAAATTCTAATTCTTAAGTGTTCAAATTTCTTTTTCCTGTCGAATTGCATCACTCTTCCAAATAATGTTGAGTAAAAACAATGATATTAGGAATATTTGTTATGTGATATTTGCTTAGAGTTTTGATAAATTGGAATTGCTGTGTTAAGGAAGTTGCTATCATCTATTTATGGTTTGAAATGCATTTTAAATCAGAAATACTAGTTGAATTTTATCTAATGTATTTTTTGCATCAATATGGAAAAATGTCCCTTTAATATGTTTATATTTTACATGATATTAATATATTTCCTGATATTAAACATTTCTTACATTCCTGGAATAAAACTTTACTTGGTCCTGGTATGTTTTTTAAATCCATGGTTGAGTTTAATTTGCTGATATTTTATGTAATATGTTTGCCCAGGGAGATTAGTCTTTAATTTTTCTTTCTTAAACTGTTATTGTAGAGTTTTGGTGTCATGGTGATACTAGCCTCACAAAATAAGTTGACCAGCATTCATTTTTTCTTTTTTTTTTTCTATCTTTAAATAGCTTTCATATAAGTAGGGATTACCTGTTCTGAAAATTTGGTTAAACTTGCCTGTAAAATCATCCTGACCTGGTATTTTCTGTCCATAGTGGATAGGTAGAGTAGGGTGGACTTCTGATTATCAGTTCAATTTCTTCCATGGTTATTGGTTTATTCAAGTGTTCTATTTTATCTTAAGTTAATTTTAGGAAGCTAGTCTTTTTTTTAAGAAAAATGTACAATTAATACTTAATCAGGGCACCTGGGTGGCTCAGTCGGTTAAACATCCAACTTTGGCTCAGGTCATGATCTCACAGTTACTGGGTTTGAACCTCACATCAGACTCTGTGCTGACATCTCAGAGCCTAGAGCCTGCTTTGGATTCTGTGTCTCCCTGTCTCTCTGCCCTTCCCCTGCTCGTGCTCTGTCTCTCTGGCTCTCTCTCTCTCAAAAATAAACATTAAAAAATTTTTAAGTTAAAAAAACAGTTAATCTATACTTTCCAATTTATTTGCATAAAACTGTTCATAATAGTCTTATGATTTTTAATTTTATCTTTAATTATGTCCCCCTCTTATGCTTAATATTATTAATTATTCATTAATTAATTCATTAATTATTATTTATTCATTATTAGACAGTTTTCTGTTTCACTTACTCTGACTCACTTTTCTTTAGTCGTAAGATTAGATCATTTTTCTTTTTCTAGATTCCTGAGTTAAATTATTATTCATTTAATTTCAGTGCTTTTTTATTGTTTTAAAATTAACTTTAGTCTCTAAAGTTTTTTCTAGATTTTTCATTAGCTGGATAGCTTCTTTTGATATGTAGTTTTGTTCAATTTTAAATATTTAGTAAAGTCTGTTTTGATTTATATTTAAATTAGAAGTATATGTTCTTACTTTCTAAACATAAATTTACTCTGTATTTATTACTGACTCTGAATTTACTTGCCTATAATGAGAGGATTGTTTTATATGGATTTAATTTTTAAATTTTTAAAAATTTTTTGTGACGTAGGACATGTATTTTACTGTTGATCTTGGCTTATCTATTTCTTTTTATCTATATCTTATATCTTTTATATGTATACCTAATTATACATTTTTCTAATAAAAAATAAAATCCATCCTTTAACATTTCTGACTTTCTCCCTAATGTAAAAAAGGTGCCTAGCATGTTTAATCTAGTTACTAATTATCAATCTGTTATTATAATTTTTGAATGGTGTTTTAGTTTTGTTTTAAGCATATGCAAAGTGGTTATCATTGATTTTTATAGTCAATACCTAATTATATTTTCTCATATATTTTAATTATTACTGTGTCCACCATTTTTATTGGATGATATGGCATCCCTTCTGGGTGCACTTTCTTGTTGAATTACATCCTTTAGTAATTCTTTAGGGAGGGCCCTGGGGAGTATATTCTTTTTATATATCTAAAAAGGTCTTTATTTTATCTTTTGTCTTAAATAGCAATTTATCTGGGTATTTCTGTTCAGCATTAGAGAATATTACTCAATTAATCTTACACAATTGTTCTTCAACTATCATTACTTAAGAGAAATTTGTTATCAATCTAGTTTTCATCTCTTTGTAGGTAGGCTGCCTTTTCCCTCTGGTGACTTTAAAAAATTTTTCTATATCCTTGATGTCTTATAGTTTCTCTGAAATGTGTCTAGATGTGGATTTATTTTGAATTATCAGTCATGAACCCAGGGTATACTTTCTAATCTCAGGACTCTAATGCTAGAAAATTCTCAGTTATTATCTTTTCCTTTATTGTTTCTTTGTTATTACCTCCATTTTCTTCTGGGATTTTTATAAGATGTATATTGGTGTTTCCTAGTCAATTTACATATTCCAATTGCTCTTTCATATTCTGAAAAATATATTTTACTTTCTGTGATTTTTTTCTGAGGGAATTCCTTACTATTACCTTCCAAGTCATTAATGCTCTTCTTGAAATTGCCCTCTTAAATTATCCTATCTATTGCATTTTTAATGTCAATGAACATATTTTTCATTTTTAAGATTTCTGATTGGTTCTTTATTCACTTATTCTTATCTTACTGCTGTTTTTATTTAATAATTTTCTGTTCTCTTATAAGTATGATTTCTTATCTCTGAGCATCACAAACATACTCATGTTGAGGTCATTGTCAGACAACTCTGTAAAATCAAATTCACCTGTAGTGAATGTTCCAGTTATTAATTTTATTCATTGTTTTTCTTATTATTGGAGTTCTTGCTGTGTTTTAGAATTTTGTTTTGTAGGTTAATGTTGGTCATAAGGCTTTTATAGACTTGCCTCTTGGTTCTCTTTCTTCCTCCTTTTTTTTTTTCTTTGTTCACACATCCCTGACTAGTGGTTTTGCAGTTGCCTCTTATTGGGATTCCTGGGTTCCTAATCCCAATCCAAATCTTGTACCAGTAGCTTTCAGCTTTATCTCTTTAAGGATATTTGATCATGAGGCTGTCTTTATTCTTCTGCTTCTCAGTGCCTTAAGCTCTATATAGGCTATTGCCCAGAGTAGCAGTTAGCCAAATTTTTTGCAGCCTCTTGCTGAAGTAGTGAGCCAGCTCAGGTCCACCATTTTATATGGAGCCTTTGGCTTCATTATTTCAAAGTGCTCCCAGCCGTGTCTGTATGCTTCAGAGTCCAAATTTGAACAGGCTTATGGTTTCAGTCCCATTTGCTGCTTTTAGTTTCTTTGTAAAAATGATCCTTTCTTTTTAAAACTCAACTCTACCTCTTTGATTTTCTTATTTTATACCTAATCAATTTTTTTAGTTAACAGTATATCTCAGATGTTTTCACCTCTCTTTTATTTATATATATTACTTTAAAACAAATACTATAAATACCATCTGTTATAATTGAATGTTTAGTTGTACAAGACAATAACTTTATAGACATTATCTTACTCAGTCCTCTCTATAATCGGTTACTTTTATTCCCACTTTATAAACTAGGAAATTGAGGCAAATAGGATAAATTCCCTTTAGGAGAGAGGTTATAATAGTAAATGGTAAAAGTATGGTTTGAACTCAAGTTTTTCCACTACCAAAATTAGTGCTCTTAAAGTACTACCCTCTGGTTAGATTTTGTGTTTAAACAAAACAAAACATTTTAGCCACTCTGACTGGTGTGAGGTGGTATCTCAGTGTGGTTTTGATTTGTGTTTCCCTGATGATGAGTGATGTTGAGCATCGTTTCATGTGCCTGTAGGCCATCTGGATGTCCTCTTTGGAGAAGTGTTCAGAGACTGTTCATGTCTTCTGCCCATTTCTTCACTGGGTTATTTGTTTTGTGGGTATGAAGTTTGGTAAGTTCCTTGTAGATTTTAGATACTAGCCCTTCATCTGAAATGTCCTTTGCAACTATCTTTTCCCATTCTGTCGGTTGCCTATTAGTTTTCTTGATTGTTTCCTTTGCAGTGCAGAAGCTTTTTATCTTGATGAAGTCCCAAGAGTTCCGTTTTGCTTTCATTTCCCTTGCCTTTGGGGATGTGTCGAGTAAGAGATTGCTGTGGTGGAGGTCTACGAGGTTTTTTCCTACTTTCTCCTCGAGG
>NC_043704.1:60389553-60596223 GCF_006229205.1 Suricata suricatta | reverse complement strand
AAAAAAAATTTTAGATGGACAATGAAAAGTTATAGATGTATATTATACACCCCATAGCAACCAATAAAAAATAATACAAATATTTCTAGCTAAAAAGCCAATAAGTAAATTAAAATATAATTTAAAATATATGGAAATAATCCCAAAGAAAAAGATCACTCTAATGGAGAAAAAAATATCTTCTTTGAAGGAGAAATGTCCCCCAAATGTTCTTGTTTCTTTTAGAATTCTCAAGAAAGGACATTTTATTTCTAAAACTAAAACCATTAATAATAAAGAGAAAGCAATATAAAAGAAGGAAAGATTTCATGGAGACTTAAAACAAGCAAGCCATTATTGTGAGAATTAAAAACAGTCATAAAAATAAATGAATAACAGATTGAATACTGCAGAAAGCTGAAGGACAAAATTGAAAACACTTCAATAAGAGGAAACAGCCATGGTGATGTTGTCTGAGGGAGAAGCCTAAAAGGGAAGATGTAGGAAATCCTCTCTAGGAACAAGGGTCCTGGAAAGCAGGATTGGGCAGAGGGACAAGTTGAACTGTAATATTTCTCCACATCTGCTCCCCAGGGACAACCACGTCTAATAAAAAAAGAACTGCTATTCACTGGTTTTAGAAGTAATAATAATGCCAAATGTAATTCTTTAGTCAAAAAGCTAATAATCTAAAAGATAACAAAAACAATCTGAATATAAGCTGTCCTTTTATAAATAAAATCTAGGACTTGGGAGAGTAGACAGGAGAGGAATAAATGAATGATAAATTTCCCACTGAACACAAAGGCTGTCAATAAAAACCTTTTCTTCTTAAATAAAAACTATAAGAAATAATTTTATTTCAATATGACAGGAAAAAAGTACTAAAAAAAATCCTTAGGCATCACTGAACTTCAGAAAATAATTTCTTTGAAATAAGAACCTTTCCATCCCCCAATTTTTTTCTTTGATGTTAAAAAAAGTTAAGAAAATCATTAAGAGATTAAGAGGGTTAAGTGGTTGCATGAGAGTTTTTCAATATGTGTTTCTTAATGGGCATAAGCTTAAGTTTCCAAGAAGTAACACTTCATCAAATGTCTCTTAAGCATCTGAAGATACCACTAAGATTAAACAACAAGAACAAAAATGCTTTCTTTTTTTTTAATTTAAAAAGAGAACAAAGCTTGAAACTTTGGAGGAAATTAATAGGGACAGGTTGCTCTGAAAGAAAACATAGTCTATAAAAAAGACAAATTAGTTTCAAGAGGGAAAACCTAAATACATTACAGGAATATTATTAAATCTAGTAATTACAACAAGCCCAAAGAAACTACACATGAATACAAAACATCAGTTCGTTTGCTTCATCTTCTTGAAATATCTGAAATTTTACTTATTTCAGAAAATCCTGCTTTTCCATTTCCATCAATGGCTCATATGCAGGATAATTTACTTCATTTTTAGAACATGACTTTCTCCTATGTACTTAGTTTTTTTCTGAATTTCTAATTATATTTCTCTGTGGTTGCTGCTGTTGTCACTCTCATTCATCTACTTCTCCTCATCAGTAATGTACTTTGTACTTCCAGGTTCCCAACCATCAATTTGTAACGTATATGCGTCTCTTTAAAGACATTCTTCATGGCTCTTCTGATTTACATTATAATTTGAACTGTTTAACTTATGGCCTGCTAATCAGTTGTTAAAAGAGGAAAATTTTAAATCTCACTCAGGGGTTAGTTCCAATAGTTATTAACTCCCTATAATGAGGGGGGGAATATCAATCAATAGTGATCTTGAACTGATCCAGATATTAAATTTGATAAAGACATTAAAATAATTATATAACTGCATTCTTGATATTCAGAAAGTTAAGTACAAGCATGCAAAGGGAAAAACATTCAATTTCTAGGCATGAAAACTACACTTTGGGAGATGAAAAATTTATGGAATGGTATAATGGCAGATTAGACATCACAGAAGAAGACTAGTAAATTTCACATTAAAAATAATGTCAAAATGAAAACACAGTAAGAATTTTGAAATATTTGTTTGTTTATAGAGAAAGAGTCAGACCAACAGAGAAAGAGAAATAAATGTCAGCCAGATTGGAAAAAAAAATAAAACTATCATTATTTTCAAATGACACAATCATCTATTTATAAAATCTAAAAGAATCTAGATTTAAAAAGTACTAGAACCAGTAATTCAAGGTTGCAGGATACAAAATCAATATATAAGAAGCAATCATATTTCAGGGTGCCTGGTGACTCAGTCAGTTGAGTGACCAACCCTTGATTTCGGCTGAGGTCATGATCTCATGGTTGTGAGATCAGCCTGTATCGAGCTCTGTGCTGAGCATGAAGCCGGCTTAGGATTCTCTCTCTCCCTCTGTAAGCAAGCAAACAAGCAAGCAAACAAGCAAGCAAACAAACAAACATTTTTTTTAAAAAGAAATTGTATTTCTATATACTACCAAAAAATAACTGGAAATTGAAATATGATATTTCATTGCCAATAGCATTAAGAATATAAAATACTTAGAGATAAATCTGACAAAAATGAAAGACCTAAACACTAAAAGGTACAAAACATTGCTGAGAAAAACTAAGACCTAAATAAATAAGGAGATATATCTTTATTTCTGTGTTGAAAATTTCAGTATTCATTTGTAAGGAAGACCCCAAATTGATCTATGGAGTACATGTAATTCTAATCAGAATCCTTGCAGATATTTTTGGTAAAAAGCAAAAGTCGATTTTAAACTTTGTATGAAAACACAAAGTACTTAGACAAGCCAAACAACTCTGAAAAATAAAAACAGAGAGGTCTGATACTACCTGATCTCAAGCCATTACATGGCTACAGTAATCAAGACAGTGGGGTCCTGGTGTCAAGATAAACAAATAGATTAATGGAATGAAAGAGTATCCAGAAACACACCTACACGTATAATGACGCTCATTTTTGACAAAGGGGCAAGAACAATACAGTGCAGGGGGAGAAAACGCTTTTTCAACAACTGGTAGAAAAAAAATGGATAACCTTATGCAAAACTATGAACTCCAATCCATGTCTTGTAACATAAACAAAAATTAACTCTAAACATACATGGACTTAACTGTACATACTAATATCATAAAACTCATAGGAAAAAAATCCACAAAATCTTTGTATCTGGCTTGGGCAAAAATTTCTTACATAAGACACCAAAACACAAGCCACTGAAGAGAAAATATTGATAAACTGGACTCCATCAAAATTTTAAACTTTGGTCTTCAAAAGACACTACTTAAAAAAATGAAAGATAAACCAGACTGGAAAAATATATTATCAAAGCAAGAATCAGATAAAATACTTATATTCAGAATGTATAACAAACCTTAAAAACTCAATAATAAGAAAATAAATGCCCGATATGAAATGAAGAAAAGATCTGATAGACATTTCACTGACATGAAGATATATAGATAGTAAGTAAGTGAAAATATACTCAACATCATTATTTATTAGGGAAACACAAGTTAAAAACCACAATGAGTTATCACCTCACATTTATCAGTATGACTGAAATAAAAAGACTGGCCACACAAGTATCGGTAAGGATGTGGGGGAGCTAGAAGTTCCTACCCCGCCAATGGGGATGTAAAATAGTACCACTACTTTGGAAAACAGTGTGGTATTCTTTTACACCTATCACACGATCCAGCCATTCTATTCTTCCTAGGTATTTACCCATGAGAAATAGAGCACATATCCACACTAAGACAAATGAATAAACAATGAGATACTACTTGGTGTTAAAAAGAAATGACTTCTTGATATATACTCACCATATGAAAGAATACAAAATAGGGAGCACCTGGGTGGCTCAGTCAGTTAAGCATCCAACTTCAGCTCAGGTCATGATCTCCTGGTTCGTGGGTTTGAGGCTCCCCCCATGAGGTTCAGCTCTGACAGTGCAGACGGAGCCTATTTGGGATTCTCTCTCTCTCTCTCTCTCTCTCTCTCTCTCTCTCTCTCTCTCTCCGCCCCTCTTCTATGTGCCTGCACTCTCTCTCTCTCTCAAAATAAATAAATAAACTTTAAAAGATATGAAGAATATAAAATATACCAAGTGAAAGGTGAAAAAAAGTGCATGCTGCATGATTCTATTTAAAGAAAATTCTTAGCAATGTAAACAATTTGTAGTGACCGAAAGAAGTGGTTGCCTGGGAATAGGGGTTGGATACAGGAAGAGACAGTTGGGAGTGATTACAGATGGGCACGAGCAAACTCGTGTGGGTGATGAATTTGTTCACTATCAGGATCCTAGTGATGTTTCCAGGGGTGCCTCACTTATGTTAAAACTTATCGAGTTGCATACTTCAAATATGGGCAGTTTATCAATTATATTCCAATTGAAAAATTCTAGGGGTGATTATGAAGCACAGTGTGAGAGACACTGCATGAATCAATGCTTCCTCATGAAGACCATCTTCCTGCATCTCTCCACCAATAGGACCATCCTGCTCAAAATGTGCTCTGGCTGCCCAGCAACATCCCAATGGTTACCTGGGCAGTTTGGAGCACAAAGAGAACATTCTCTCCCTGGTTTTGTAAACTTCTGCTTCTACAGCCTAAGGTGGCATCCTTCTGAAGTTTTGTGGACATTTCCTTTAATCAGACTGTTAAATCCTTTTTTTTTTTAACTTTTAAATTTCATTTCAATCCAAGTTAGTTAACATTAGTGTAATAATGATTTCAGGAGTCGAATTTAGAGCTCCATCACTTACATCTAGCACCCAGTGCTCATCCTAACAAGTGCCCTCCTTAATGTCCATCACCCATTTAGCCCATTCCTCCCACCTAACATCCCTCCAGCAACCTTCTTAAAAGTCTCTTTTGGTTTGCCTCCCTGTTTTCAGACTGTTAAATCTTTTTAAATTTAAAATCTAATCAACCACTCCCCACAAAGTGTTAGTCCCCTAAGTATTGTCGTCAGATCCTCTACTTAGATAAATTGATATTTTATATGGAACTAAGATATTTTATTATTTTAAACTGTTTTATGGTATAAGTAGAAATGCTTTCTACTTTAGCTCTTTGAATCCTAACTGCAATAACCACATTGCATTATACTAGCTATCCCTCCCGACTTTGAATTAACTTCAAACTGGAAAGCAAAACTGTCGAGATGTCGATCACAAGGCCAACAACTTTTAAGAGTCACATTATGTCTTATTGTCTCTCTTTGCCAGTTTCTGCTACTAGGTGAGTAATAAAGACAGCTACGGAACTTACTTTGCTTAGCCAACTTGTGAATAATTGAAATCTGTCCATAATGTTATACATTTGTTGACTATGTGATTGCAAACATTTAACATTGCTTCATTTTGGTGTTCATGCTTTTGCTAGGGTGCATGATCATCCTTGGACATGTCAGCTTGGCATCCCTGAACTAAACTACAGCTGTACATACTTGGCCTTCGTTTTACAGAGATTTCTGAAACTATCTTCTAGTTACTGAAAATAAGACAAAAATAAAACAAAAGTAACTTACATGAAATAACAGTCTCCCTCTTAGAATACGGTTTTACTGGTATTTAGTAGCAGATTCATAAACCCTCTCATCTCCCCCCCCTTCTTCACCCACCCTCTTTGCCTTCCTGCATGCTCCCCAAAAGACCTAAAGCACTTGACAAGCCTCTGGCTCAGCCTCAAGTGGTTCCTTTTGAAGGAAAATCACTGATGAGTAGATTAGAGCTGATTGGAGATAGCTGCCTGGGGGAATTTCCTAAGAATTAAGAACAGACATGCTTTCCCAAGTCTTAAGAAAGTTGTTCCTCCTTCACTGTGGTTGATACAAGAAGCAGATTTTGCTCTGAACATTAGTCACAAATGACTTGAAAGCAAGAGAAGACTTTGTTTTACTTGAGTGATTTCAAAAGAAAAAAAAAATCTTTACAGTATGACCCAAGACTTATGTCAGTCTTTTCTGTGGGAGGAGACAAGGTACAAAGTGACTTTTGTGAAACAAGACAACACGCTTTCCTTCAAGGAAACACAGATAAGCAAGTGGTCACTCCAAGGTCATCCCAGGGAAAACTGATGACAACACACACCATCGTTTTGTAAGAACAGAAAGGCTGGCATTCCTGGCACATCTTTAGAGGTGGGGAGGACAGAAAATACAATGGATTTAGCACTCGGGGACCTGCCAGGGTATGCCTTCTGAAACACAACTAGACAGGAAAACCATCAGCTGGATGCAAATAGAATGAGGAAAGTGACTCTAAAACATTGACTTGGAGAAGGACAAAAATGACACTTTTCATTTGGGGATATCATGTAGGGCATGCTACTTTGGTCACGGAGGTGGACACAAATGGAATCTGTTTGACACCTTGACCATATTCTATAAATCAAAAATCAGAATACGTGATCCAACAGATAGGAATTTACTTATAGGATAGAATATTTTAAGTTAGAACTGAGAGAGACCCAAGAATGTATGGTGAAAGAGGAATAGGGCAACAAGACAACCTAAGTTGTATCTACTCAGTGAACTCAACAAAAACGCTAACTGAACTTGGTTCACCCACCCAAACTGTGCATGTGTGTTCATTTACCCAGAGAAAAACTGGACAAATGAAATTCAAGATCCTTATTTTAAGATTTTTCTCTAGACTTTGATATTGTATCCCTCGGTGTCTTTAATGTGTAAAGGACTCCAAGGATTAAATACATACATCCCCCAGGAAGAGGAGGTGGGGGGTGTTTGAGAGAGACTCCAATTAGGATACAAGGAACAAGTGAGTGTTCCTCCTCTCCCTGCTCCCTTACCCCACTTCTGCCCACCAAGCCAGAGCAGGCTTCCATACCCAGTAGGGATGTTCTGTGTTGGCAGTGCTTAAGAAACCGAAGACCAGTGTAGGCCTGGTTGGCTCAGGAGCCCTTCTGAGAGGTAGGGAGAGGGAGCCTTCCAGGCTGAAGAGGTAGCCCTTCCTCCTTCAGTTCAGCCACTGTCTCCAATTCATTCATCTTCTCCTTCCAGTTATTCAAGTATTGAGCCCTCAGAGGAATCTAGCACTGTGCTTCTCAAACTCATGTTATGAAAGTCTGAGTTTTTTTTTTTTAATGTCCAATCCATACACTGGATTGATGAAATGGGGGGAAAAAGGTTATAAGCCTAAAATTTAAATATTAAGTTCAACAGATACAAATTTATCTTGTCAAACTGTTACGAATGTTTCTGAAGGCTTATCTCAATTTCTGTATTAATACTGTTTCAGACCAGTAACAAAGTTTACTTACCAGCACTACTTGGAAAACCACTCTTTGAACCCTAGAGAATGTTCTTTTGATTATTAAAATAGGTGGACATAAAATATCATTGGACAACCCGGGGTCTTATATTGGAAGCTCAACTAATACTTGTTATAAAATAGCTATCTGGGAGAGGTGAGAGCTCTATGAGTCATTGAAGGAACGTCTCCTCTCCAGTGGAAAACTGAGGTTGGAGCAGAAATAGAAACATGGAACAAGAGAGAGGTAAAGGAAATATATTTGCAAAAGCTTGGAGGGAAAAAAGATATGGAGAAATTTATGACATGCTTTGAAAATGAAAGCAAGTATTTTCATGACAATGAGAGACAGACTATGGCCAGACCATATATAAAATAGAACTTGGCCCTACAACCCTTAGCAACCTGCTGGGGAAAACAACCCCTTATCTAGAATAAACAACCCAGGAAGCCATTTTTCTGTAAGTCAGACTTACAGGAAGCCAGATTTCTATCTCTAGTGACAACCCAGGAGCTAAATAATAATTTATTTAGCAATCAGCTAGAAATGATGAGGTTCTCATTAGTAACTGACAAGTTCCCAGATGATTTACCCTACTTCTAACCTAGGGCCAACCACAGAAAGCTAAGTATACACCTTTAACCAATCACATAGGACACCCTGCTCTTAGCCCCATGGAGCTCCTGCAAGGCCAACAGCCTCCAAGCCTCCAATCAAGGCACACCTAAAGCCTTCCTTTTATTATTTTTTTGTTTTTACTATAAAGCTGCCTGCGTTTGAGTCTCTGCCATAACACGAGTGACAGTGGCTGACTCTCTTACTACTAAGAGCTCTGAATAAATAACCCTTGGTTTTCTCATTTGGTTGGTCTTTGTTTATTTCCACAATACGCTAACTGTTGTTTGGAGAGCTCAATGCTGTGACAGAGCTTCCATAAGCATTTCAGAGAAATCAGCACATTCTTCATCAGTGAGTCCAATTCTGCCACTATCTTGGCAACTCCATTTTCCTCATGGCCACATTTTAAAAAAAATTTTTAATATTTATTTATTTTTGAGAGATACCAAGAGACACATCATGAGCAGGGGAGGGGCAGAGAGAGAGGGACACACAGAATTGGAAGCAGGCTCCAGGCTCTGGGCTGTCAGCACAGAGCCTGATGTGGGGCTCGAACACACGTACTGAGATCATGACCTGAGCTGAAGTCAAACACTCAACTGACTGACCCACCCAGGCACGCCACCTCATGGCCACATTCAACCTACTTTTAAGTCCTGTCAACTCTATATCCCAAATGTAACCCAAATGCAACTCACTTCTCCCCCATCTCCAGTTCCATCACTGGAGTCTAAGGAACCTCCAGTGCACTTCTGAATCACCACACTAGCTCCTTCCTGGCCACTGCTTCCTCTCTTCCTCGTATTGTGACCCATTTTCATATACAGCAGCAAGAGATTTCTGCATAGCAAATATATCATTCCTCTACTTACTCCTTCAAATGCCTTCCATCCCACTTAGAATAAAATCCAAACTCCTATACCATCTGGTACCCACCTTGTTCCACCCCTCCTGTCATCCCCTACACTCCAGTGACACTGGCCTCCTCAAATGTGCAAAACATGTTCCCGTCTCAGGGTCTCTACACCAGCTGTTCCCTCTGCCAGGAATGCTCTTCCCCCTGACCTTTGCACGGCTGGCTGCTTTCTGTCGTTCAGATCTTCACTAAGCCATCATCTCTCTAGAGCAGCAAAGAAAGCACCTATTCTGTTGTAGTCACCCAATCACTGTCACATCACCCAATTCTACCTCTCTGCATAATGCTAATCAGTACCTGAAACTTTCCTTTGTTTGCTGTTTTTATTCTCTGTCTCCCTTATCAGAGCAGGGGTTTGTCTGTCATGATTATTCACTGTATCCCTCATCCTAAAACAGGCCTGGCACTGCACTGATGCTCAATAAGTATTTGTGGAACAAATGAATGAATGCATACATGCATGAACGAGTGAGTGAAAAATTGAACTGCCTGAGACTTTGGACTCTGGTATGTGACACTGTTCTCCCTTGCCACACCCGAGCTCGAACCTAACTCCTATGCACTGGAACACGCAAATCAACTCCCATCTTCTCTGGAAAGTCTTTCTCCACTCAGATGATGTGCCTTTCCCTCTTCATACAGCCCTGTCTGTAGGATTCCTTTGGACTTAATCATATCCTGCCTTGATGCCTCTCTTTTATAGCCTGCTGCCTAGTCCTGTTAAACTTGTCCTCTGCTTCTTAGCTCAGCACTTGTGCATATATTCTTCCTGCCTAAACACACTTCTTTGTACCTTCCATAAAACAGTACAGTGAACACAGTGGAGACCCCACTAGTTTGTTGAATACATTTTTTAATGCATATCAGGTATAATTAGGATAACATACTGGTAAGCTGTGTAGGACAGAGCCAATAATAAATGAGGTTAAAACAGTGACCTCAGGGCACTGCCTCATGTCCACATATACTCCCTATTGATGTAAATAGCCCATGTTTCCCATTTCCCGTTCGTTGGTTTGCTCTGTGCAAAGTCAATTTCATCTCGCTCTCTCTCTCTCTCTTTTTTTTCTAAGATGCATTTTTGCTCCAAAGGCAATGCTGTGTGGTCTGGGATAACATTCACTGAGGACAGACTTGTCTGCCCTGTGGGCAGCTAGCCAGGAATTGCAGCTTGAATGACATTTTTGGGGGGCTTGGCAAAGAAAGAGTTGCCTCACCACCCCAGAGCTCAAACACCAGTTCACCTGGTTGTTGAAGGCTTCTTGCTATTTTATTGAAATTATGCTCCTGAAAACTCATAGAGTAGTCACTCCCCTAGCTCGTGATACTGGCTCTTTCTAAAGTATGCATAAGAACTAAAATAATGTTTTGAGGAGTGAATTTTCAAAAAGAATCAGCAATTCCACAGGTTACTCCGGCTTTTTTCCCCATCTGCTGTGACAGCAGGTGTGATTTCACAAGCCCACTCCCATCAATCATCCTCTCCAACCTGTCTCTGGTGCCTGACAAGGTGTTTATGTGCATAACATGGAAACCATCACTGGATCTTGCGAACAAATAAGGCTGCTTCTCAATAACACTCCAAAAGAAGACTTCCATGGAAAGCTAGGTGCTGAGTTCAGGTGGGTGAATCATTTAACCACAAGTCTCACCCTCTTCCAGGGGTTGCAAACTCCAAGCCCTTCAGGGACAAGACAAGTACTTTGAGAATACCAGGCATCCTTCTATAAAACAACAGCGGAGAAAACTTCAGTCTAAATGGATCGTGCATGCACTAACTAAAAAGTACTTGCATTCACTTTACATAAAAATGAGCTGGCTAAATCCAAGTTTTCTGAAGCTACAATGTGGCCACCAGTTTTCCTTCTTGATGCCTCTACTAAGTCAATATTCTAGCCTGAGGCTGAAGCACTTATGCTTTTCAAAGGATCTTAGAATTCATAAAATTATGGATGATGAGAGCTGGAAATGATCTCAGACCTTATTTATTCCAAATTCATTTTTTCCAAGAAAGGAAACTGAGGCACAAAATATTAATAAGCCAGTCAAAGGAAACACAGCAAACATATAGCAGGATTAAGACAAAATTCTTATCTCAGACTCCAAGTCTGATGATCTTTCAGCTACTTGCCCTTGCTTTTCTTGATGTGGTGGTAATAACCTCACGCTTCATATTTGCTTAATACAAATATCTCCTTCTAGGTTTTTTGCAATGGTATTGATGACAGTAAAAGGTTCAAATGATAGAGGCTGGATTAAAATCAACTTAATAATAGAGATTTTAGTCATCAAAGGTGAATATAATAATGTAAAATGTGTACAAATATTATCCACAATAATTTGCATGGTAAATATAGACTACAAAATCAAGGTTTTAACTATGTAAAAGTATACACACATGTGGACAAAGACTAGAATGAAATTTGCATAATGAAATTACAGTGGCATGATTGTTCTTTTTATAAACATTTTAATGCTGCTATGTTCCATTTTTGTTTTGTGTGTGTGTGTGTGTGTGATTTAAATAGACTCAACACTCAACATGGGACTTGAACTCACAACCCTCAGCTAAGAACAAGAGTCAAATGTTCAACCAAGTGAGCCACCCAGGCTCCATTTTAGGTGATTCTAAAAACATTGCTAGGGGATTATTTTAATTTCAAGAGTGGCCATTCACTGCTTCCTACCCTCTTCCTTGTTAGCAAAACTTCATATTTTGTTCAGGTATCCAAGTCTTTTCCCCTGTGACTCAGGAATGTCCTGATAAATCTGTCGATTGCAGTGTTCTCACTCTCTTTGTTAGTGGTTGGTTCAAGCATGGGCATATGATGTAAATGTGGCAAATGAAACAAAGAGAATTTGCTGAGGAACTTTTAGGAAAGGGCTTCTTCCATATAATAAGCAGATCTCTTTTGCCACCTCTGGATTATGTGTGAATAGGAAGACCTAGAGCTGATGCAACCATCTTATGACCATGAGGCAAGATAGCCTGAGGGCAAGACCTATATGCTAAGATAGGCAGAACAGAAAGAAATGATTCCTGATGAATGAGTGTGAAGTCACATACGTCTGATCTTCCTCTGTGAGATAACCAACTTCTTATCATTTAGTTCAGTTGAGAAAGGGGATTTTGTTGTTTGCCAGTGCCCCAGCCAAAATAATGCATTTCATTCTTCCCTTTGTATATTGGAAAACACACCTAGATACCTTTATGGAGAGGAGAATATACTCACATCTTTTCCTCTCCTTTTCTATTCCTAAGGCATAGGCATCATGATTACATTGAAATTCTCTAGTGTCTCATTTCAGAGGTGTGGTCAGGATGGATATAAGCACAATTCACTTCCCTGAGCTACCTACCAGTTATGGTCTACTAAGTATCCTACCGAGATCAAAGCCTGATGACCATCAGCACTTTTATAGGGCATATTTAAGACAAAAATAATTGAAACCAGTTTGAGAGAGAAATCCTCTCTTAAGATAAAATAAGATAGGAAAGAGGAAGAAATGTCATGTCTAGGAATAAGGACACCATCCCAATAAATATGAGTTGTTAACTCCTCAAAATCTCTAATGACACCAAATGCCCTTGTTTTGATGGTTGTATTTGTTCTTTTTCAAACCAGCCCATTTTTAATTGTCTGTCATTTCTCTTTACTCTGAAGTAACCATATTTCAATCATAGCAGTGCAGTAAGATATTTGGACATCAATGACAAGTTTGCCAAAGGGCTGTGGAGGGAACAAAAGCTACCACTGAATGCAAGATTATTGTCATTAACATACAAAGTTCAACAAGTCCTGTCCACTTGTATGAACTAAATTGTGAGGATTAGACAATGTAACCTGTAGAGAATGGACTATAGATATACTTTATACATGCTGAGTATCTTGAAAAATAAGATATGAAGATAAAGGAGCTCCTTTGTACTCGAGGGCAGGGATCAAGCCATTATAAAGTCACTTACCCAAGAGAGACATGGTGCGTGAACACTCAAACCACAACTTATGGCAACAATAATAATAGTCTATTTCCAATCTCAGAGAACATTTCCTCCTGGGAAATCCTAAAGGGCTTTAAAACTATTTTTACAAAATATATATTATTATTTTCAAGAAAAGCACAATCTATTCTATAATAGAATGTTGTCAATTATGAAAAAAGTAAAGTACTTCTACCATCCCTCCATCTTATTCCTCATAATGTCCCAAACCTCCAAGAGTAAAACAATTGAAACTTACTCCATGTAGTCTAGAGTCTCAAGGCCCCCTCTGGGCTCCTAGGTCCTCACTTTCCCAGCCATTTCTACTTCTGTTGTAACACCTGTTCTCTATTTCCTTCCTCCCCCACCTCCCACACATACAGCCTCCTCCTTTATAGGGTGGCAAGAAAAGCAAATGGAAAACAAATAATAAATTGCCTAATGTCTATATCTGCACCTGTTTTATGAGCTTATTCTTTATACCAGAGCTCCTCAAACTTTAATGAATATCCTGGGCATCTTGTTAAGATGCAGATTCTGGATTCAGTAAGTCTGGCATTAGGCCCAAGATTCTCCATTTCTAACAGCTTCCTAAGTGAAACTGAAGCTGCTAGACCTGGTCCGTGTCCCATACTTTGAGTAACAAGGTTTTTATAGAGTGTCTAAGCTAAACAGCATCTGAGATTCAAACAAAACACACTAAATAACAAAATGGCAATTGTTTCAAAATCTGATGGGCTTTGATAAAATTTGAGATGTGCTTTTCTGAATACTAAATACAACAAGTTCTGGAAAGACTGAGTCTCCATGTATCTATTATCTATTGGTACACAATAAAATTATTAGCTTAGAACAGTATCAGACATTTATTTTGCTCATGAATCTGAAATTTGGGCAGAGATTTGCCACAAAAGCTCTTCTCTGTGCCATATGCCATTAACTGGAACAGGTCAATTAGAGACTGGAAAAGGCACTTTCAAAATGAATCACTCTTATGGGTGGCAAGTTGGTGCAGGCTTTCAGCTGGAAGCTCAGCCAGGTCTGTGGGACAACCATGCTGGTTCCTCTCCATGTGGGCCTCTTTGTGGGCTGCTTAGGCTTTCTTATAGCATGGTGACAGAGTTCCAAAAGCAAATGTCTCAAAAGCAACAAATGGAAGTACACAGCATCTTCATGGCCTGGCCTCAGAAATAGCATAGCAACCTTTTTGTCATACTTTTTATTTAAGGCAGTTACAAAGGTCTGCCAGGTTTGAGAAGACTGACATATGAGACTCGACCTCTTGATGGTAACAGGACAAAATTCCAGAAGAGCACAAGGGATGGGAGACACAATTGTGGTCATCTTTGGGAAATAGAATATGCCATACTTATCAATTCCAAATCCTTTTTGAACATATGATAAGTTAATCATGATATAAATTTTCTAATTCTAGCCTAATTCCATTCCCATTTATATATTATTTGGGGGGAAAAGAAAAGGAATATAGAATACACTGGAGAAATTGAAGAAAAGGTACACAAATTGAAGATGATCTGATATAGAGTAGAAAAAAACAGGAAAAAAATACTTGGAAAGGTGAAGGAAGTAAGATGCAAGCACACAGAAAACAGCAGGTCTGAATATGAAGGCAAATATCATTTCCTTCCCTAATCTCACTCTGCTACCTGTAAAAGAGTGATTGGGCACCAATCTGACTGATTGGGAGGCCTAATATGTTATTTACTGCCATTCTCTGGTAGAAAGGAATCAAGATTGGAGTCTAGTACTGGCCAATAATAAACAAATTCAGCTATTTTTCTCTTTCAAAAAATTTATGACAGCAGCAGAGTGAATTCAAACATAAGACCTAAGGCTGTCTCAGACAGTTCTCATCTATGGTAAGACCAGAGTATCATTGGAGAGGAATAGGGCTGGGATAGGAAGAAGCAACCATACTGTCTGGACCACTTACTGCATTTGCCAGCTTATATTTGCACACTATAACATGAGGTCCAATTCCAGGGAAAAACACAGAGGGGCTAGAGAGGTACTCATGCAATCTAAGATCATCAAATCTTCCAGTTCACAGTAAGAAATGCTAGTTATGCTGAGACAGGGAAACAAAATGCTCCTCTGTTCATACAGGGCCCCGTAAATTGGCACCCCACACCTCCACATTTGGTCTCCACACGATCCTGCTGAGTGTGAGCTCTGTGGAAGTTTAAAGTGGCGGGAAAGAGCCATGTTGCACTCAGTCTTTGGTGGTGAAAAGCAAGGTTTCAGTGATGAAACCAAAGAATTGATGAGGAATATTTCTACCACACATTTCGCATTGAATCCCTTTGAAACAAAACACTGAGCATGCCTATGTATCAGAAACCCACTGCCTCGTAACTTTTGCTCTAAACCTCTCATTGCAGGTTCAAAAGATAAAGACTTCCCTCATGAAGCACTGTTAGCTGATACATGGGAATGTTCCAGTCATGCTACTGAGATGGGTTCCTGGAAGGAAGACGAGAAAAATGATCTGCATTTTTCTTGATTTCTGCCCAAGCATGTCTGTTCTGTAGGCGTCCTGGAGTTCTTCCCAGAAGACAGATCTCAAAATCTTCAATGCCAATCATGAATAAGAGTTCCACTTACTTAAAATAATGAAATTTGTTCAGTGTTGTGAGTATGAATGAAAAGTGCCAGATTAAAAGGAGCAATTGCTGATCCTCACCTACACTGATATTCTGAGAGAAAAGACCACCTCATTCACCACCCCCTTTCATTTCGTACACCAATCCCCTGCTATTCACCAAGTCAGGAAGTCTACCAGAGAGATGGCTGTTGGAGACTGAGGTAACATCTCATATCTGTTAACTCCTCTATTCATTGCTCCTATATAGAATTAGAATAAGAATCTTTATCCCTCATCATCTTCCTTTGAACTTTGCCCCCAAAAAGGCATTCCAAAAATGCTGAAGAAAATTTTGCTAACAACATTTATAGCTGTCCTGTGAGGATACACCATGGGATCGCAAGACAGAAAGTTGAGGAATGCGGCCTTCCCTGCTACATTTACGCGTTAGCAGAGCAGCATTATCATCAGACACAGTATCTTCCAACATTAAAGAAATAAACATAGGACACTCAAAGGTGGAACCATGATATTGAAAATGAGCAGTTAAGACCTGAATTTTAATACATCTCTGCTTCATCCCACTCACACATTCTCTCTGATTTTACATCAGACATACAAATCCTTGACAGTGCATATTCTCTTAATCCCCTAGCCCACAGGAGAAGAAACTAAGGGTTAATATTCAAGCTGGGAGTTCCAGCTTTAGGGCACATTTGATATAGTTATACCGCGAAACAATATATTTATGCCCTATACATCATAAGCAATCTTGGATATGGGACCTAACCTCTCTAGCCTCTGTATTAGTTTCCTACAGCTGACATAACAAAATACCACAGATTGGGGGCTTAACCAATGTTAACTAATTAATTAATTAATTATAAATTAATTTTTCCACAGCTCTGGAAGCTAGAAGTCCAAGTTCTAACGTCAGCAGGTTTGGTTTCTCCTAAGTCCTCTTTCCTTGACTCGCAGAAGGCTGCCTTTTCATTGTGTCCTCTCACATGGCCTTCTCTCTCTGTATGTCTCCCAGGTAACTCTTTGTCTTCTTATAAGGATACCAGTCATATTGGATTAAGGATACCATTTAAAAGTAGTCACCTCTTTAAAGATTTTTGTCTCTAAATATAGTCATGTTCTGAGGTTAAGGCTTTTAATATATGGATTTGGGGTGGGAGAAGGAGATAGAGGGATACAATTCAGTCCATAAAAGCCTCTATAAAAATGGGTATCATATGGATTTATGTAAGATGCAGACAAGAACATGAATTTAAAATTATAAGTCACCATACAAATATTGTATCATTGATATCATCATTTTTGTCATTATAATTATTATTCTCTATGACATATTGTCAGTCTTCAGGAAAATCTGAATTTTTCACCTTTGAAGAATTACAGCACAGTGGATAAGAGAACATGCTCCAGAATTAAGATGTCTAGATCCAAATCCTAACTCCATTATTTGTTAGTTGTGTGACCTTCAGAAATTATTTTAACCTCTCTAAGCCTCAGTTTTCCTATCTATAAATTAGGGATATAAAAATAGTACCTGCCTTTTAGGGCTGTTGAAAGGATTAAAAGAAAAAGTGCATTAAAATGACCAATGTATATGCTCCATAAACATGGTTGTTGTTAGTAATAGCAGTATTTAAATCTTGTTGCTGCTGCTGCTTTCCCAGCCAGCAGAGGTCTCCATCATAGTCAAACTGGGACCAGCTTCCTCATGACAATCTACATTGCAGCTGCCAAGCACATCCACTGTTGGCAGAGAAAGGAGTGAAAGAATTGCCACCTTGTCTGAAGGAAGAGTGAAGAGCTCAAAAATGAGAACCGGGAATAGTTAGGATTCCATGGTAAGATGTTATATGGACAGGTGACCATATTAAGATTAAGTTCTAGTGATGCTTCAGAAACTAACTTTTGCTGACATTGCCCTTAATTGTACCCTACTTTAGCCCGTTCTAAACTTAGAAAATTTACTCACATAGGAGCATCTGGGTGGCTCAGTCAGTTAAGCATCTGACTCTTGATTTTGGCACAGGTCACGACTTCATGGTTTGTGAATTTGAGCCCCATCATTATTTGGCTTGAGGGTGCAGAGCCTGTTTGGGATTCTCTCTCCCCCTCTCTCTCAGAATAAAGCAAACTTGAAGAAAAAAAACAAGAAAAGAAAAAGAAAACTTACATATACCTCAGAAGAACAGTGAGAATGAATTGGCAAATGCTTTTGTAAAGTTCTCTGAATGTGAAGAGTGCTGTTAAACAAATATTTAGCATTTCTCACAGTGTTAAGCTTATCACATCTTTATCACCAGTTATATTCCATGCCTTGGTTTTGCTTCCACTGTAATATATTTCCTTTAACTTTCTTTTCCCAGACAGGCTTACACCTCCAAGTTCAATTATTCTGTCAATTGTGTTTTAAATTATACTGATTTATATTAACCACTTGTGGTATCGATTTGTTGATCTGTTGCTTCTTCTGTACCAATCATCTTTACACCCACCAAAAGCAGCACTAGCGATTAGGCTGAGGAAGGTTAGAGATATTCAAGAGAAATTAAAGCATTGAAGAAAAGACAGTGGAATAACTGGGATAAAAAGAGCACTGAGGGGAAAACACACATGTACTAAAAAAGCATAGCACGCAGCAGATAGAGGCTCAGAGGGAAATGAGGAGAGCGAGATAGAAAAAGAATCCGGCTTCAGCCTGCCATACCTCGCTTTCAGCACCAAGGACAGAGCCTCTGAAGGGCTGACCCAAGCACCGATCAGTTTAGGGTCCCTCCCAAATCCTCTAGAGAAAACGTATGAATTTGAAAGCAGCTATGAAGCATGCTGTAAGGTCTAATAGGAAAGCTGTAAGAGCAGCCCACAAGTGATTTCACCTTAGAGGCAAAAATGGGTGATTTTCTTTCTGTTCATTTCCACAGTTTCTGTGTCCTAGGAAAGGCAAAGTTTGCTTTGCTTGGGCATGTGCGCTGTCAGTAAATGTCTGCAGGAGCTGAGGTTCTAAACTCCACAGTCTCCAGAAATCAGAAGAAATTTTCAGGGTAAGTAATTTTTCTTTTTGTTTCTAATTTAATGCACAGCATTTCCTGGAAGGTTATTTAACCAGCTTGGGGTTCTGTGGTTCTCTAAGAATATGCATTAAAACTCTGTACCCTCTTTTATTTAAAAACCTAAAACCCCGAGAAAACTGTTTTCATTTATTCCTCATTTCTTGAACAATAGAAACCTGTTCTCTTTCTCTTTTTCCCCCAAAATAGATCCTCATGGGCTCTAGAAACTATATCAAGACAGAATTAAAAGATGGAAAATAAAAAGCTGTTAATATCCCTGGGATTTGTATGGAAGTTGATTGTATTCCCCTTAAGGGTCTTACTTAATTGTAAGGGTCTGTTATTTTAAACTTCCCAGTTTAGCATCCTGGTAATCCAGGGCTGAGGGTTTAGAGAGGCATTGTTTTCAATGGTCTATTTAAAGTCAGGCTGTTTCCAAGTCAGAATTCAATTATTCCCAACAGAGATATGCAGTACTTGAGATGATGATTGTGTATGTTTTCTTTAATGATAGCATATGATTTTGAGGGCATTGTTGTTGTTTAATTGTTGGAATTTCATTACTTATTCTAGCTTATTGAGTCAATGGAAGTCATTGCAATTAGACATGCATGTAGTTTATGCATATCCAGTTCATGCATTTAGTTTAATCGAATACTATCAAAATGCACGCACAATAATAATGCAGCAATAGCAAAGTGGAACTTGGATTCTAAACTCATTCTGCATGCCTATTTGCACTTTATAGGTGAAGCCCTTTGCTTTCTGATACTAAAAGGTCAGTAAGATGTCTGTCCTGGGGTAAAAGTGAAGAATCACTGCTTGACACACCATTGGATCTCTTGTAGACAAAGAGAAGCAAACATGATATGAAAAAGATTTTTACTCAGACACTTGTTTACTTTCAATTGAACATTTTCAAAAGTCTGCATGGCTAGCAGGGATCAGGGGTCTCAAGCAAGTAAAATATTGATGGTATCCAAATGAATGCCTGATATTAAAGCATCTATACAGAAGGTTGCTTATTATATAATATGAATTAAAGCAAATACCAACTGGATCTTACTCAATATTAAATTCAATACCTAATGCACTGAAGTTTGCCATTGATTATTATTTGTGTACTGATTGATCCACCGAGTTCCCATTTTATCTCTGATTAGAATGATAAAATACTTGGTCATGTTAAGTTGTGATGGAAAGTGCGAATTCTCTGCTTTATGAGGCAGGTTTAATTAGAGGAAAAAAATGTATATTACCTTAGCTACTGGATCTCAGAGACTAGCAATGGTTTTGCCCTGTACATTTGCCAAAAGTATAAATATGCCCAAATGTACAAATATGCTATATATTTTAATGCACTTGTGAATCTTCATTAGGAAAATAAACTAGATAGCAATTTTCAAGAATAAAGTGCCATAGAAATGCTAAAGACTACCTCTAATAATAATGACAATGTAACTCCCACTGTTTCAAATGCAGTGTGTGCACCTGCATTGACTTCACTGTTCTTGGTCAGGTGCTATGAACAAGATACTCTGAAAAGGCAAGGTTTTAAAATGAGTCTCTATTTCAAGTTTGACTTCCTCACCTCAATAGTGGAGTAGTTAAGAACATAAGGTCTAGAAACAGACAGATCTTGGGCTGAATCAGTTCCATCTTTTATTATTGTATGACCCCAACAAGACACTTAACCTTTCTATTACTTACTTTCTTCATCAGCAAAATGGGGATAATAATAGCACCTGTCTCCTTTATCAGGTTGTTGTGGGATTTAAATATGAAAACGCTGATACATTTTAGCTATAATTATCAACTTTTTCAGACAATATAGCAAATTTGCATTGAAGCCCAGAACCAGAAAAGCTCTGGAGACTAGAGGTCAGGATATAACTGAATGAAAGGTTAGAAACGGTGAAAGACAGGGATCTATGATACAAATGAAGATTTGACCATGGGACCCTGCTATTAAGGTGGTTTGTTCTGGGTTTAGAAAAAAAAAATCTCTATTTGGAAATGACTCCATACATCAATGTCCACCCCCAGCATAGACACATTAAATAAGTTTGAGTTTGATATTTAAGGAGACTTAAGATCAAAGCTAGGCTCAATACAGCCTCCTATATATTTTATTACATATTATATAGTCCTGAAAAAGCTACTGAACTTTTCTTTGACTTGGTTTTTTAATCTATAAAAAAGGATATCAATATCCACCTTCAGGGGTGCTGTAAATATTAAACTAAGATTACACATGTAAAGTACCAGTGCCTGGCACATGACAGTAACCAGAAGAGATGATGACTACTGTCTTCAGGAGATTGAGAACTCAAGTGTTTTTATTTTATTGTGTTTGTTTTTTGCCTAATTTAATATCCTTAAGGAAAGGGAACAAATAATTAAAATCTTGTAAGGCTTAAGGAGTATCTTCCTAAAAAGCCTGGTATGCAACCAAGTGCCAAGGAGGCACCCCACAAATGCTCCAGGCATAATGTAGCTCAGCACTGAGGGACTGAATATCAGTGAAGCAGGATATACATCATAGTTGATGAGCACTCTCTGTCACTCTGCTTTTTAAAATAGATTCTGTACTCACTTTCAGAGATGCTAGAATAAACTATAAAGACCAAGATAAATCAATACTTTGTAAGAAGATCAAAGGCTCATTAAAATTTGTGAGTAGTGTTATATAGAATGAATCTTAAAAGAGTAAGACCAGCGATAATCTTCTAGTCCTTGTCTTCTCCACTTTTGCACCTCCCATCCATTCTTAACTACTAACACTCTTTATTGAGGTCACTAGTAATCTCCTAATCTCCAGGTCCATTAGCCACACTGCAATGGTAGTTTACTTGACCCCTTCACTTATTCCCACTTCTGTTTTAACAATAAAAGCCACAGTACTTCAAGTACTTGTTCCAGAAATTACACTAGAGTCACAATTATCAATTTGGGAGGATAATTTTGCCACCCAAAGGACATTTGACAATGTCTGGAGGAATTTTTGGTTGTCACAACCTGGGTAAAAAGAAGTACTACTGGTACTAGTATGTACATATCAGGGATGCTGCTAAAGATCCCAAAATGCACAGGACAACATCCTCCCCTAAACAAAGAATTATCCAGCCCAGATTGTCAGTAGTGCCGATACTTTACATATATAATTTTATTGATCTTCACAGCAACTCCATGAAGTGGGTATGATATCCTCATGTTGCTGATGAGGAAAACAGACTATAAATATGAATTACTTAGAGAGTGATTATTAAGTTAACACATTCTTCAGGCTCTCCTGAAACCAGTTTGCTATCTGGTAATATATTTATCAAAGAGAGAAGGAAATGAAGAAGCCCAGCCCAGCTATGCGTTATATAAGCAATGCTGGTGAAGAAGAAGAAGAAGAAGACGAAGACGAAGACGAAGAAGAAGAAGAAGAAGAAGCAGCAGCAGCAGGAGGGGAAGAGAAAGAAAGAAAGAAAAGAAAGAAAGAAAGATCGATCGATCTAAGGAGGGAGAAAGTTGATACGATTAGCTGAGAGGCAGGGAGTAATCCAGCATCTCAATCATATTCTGCTTCCATCCCCCACACCCACAACTCATCAGGAACTGTTTGGACAACCCAGGCTCACACCCACCTTCTACAACAAAGAATCTAAAGCCAGATATGGTACAATGCAAAAATAATAATAAATCATAAATCCATACAGTTGTGATTCCAACATCAGGCTCAGAATTAATTTTCAGATTTGATGGTTTCCTTTTGTATAATTAGTCATTGACACCCGGCTGTACTTTCTTTACGTAGCTATCAAACCTCAGCAGAGTAAGAAGTCCAAGATCGTAACATATATCCCAAGGTTTTGTGGTTTTATCTTACCTATCAGGCAAGATGAGGCTAAGACATCATTAGTCAGCTACAGACCCATAAAAGACTGATTTCTAGCCACTACTTTCCAAAGTGGTCCAGTCACAGAAGGAAAGGTATTCTGTGTCCAAGCCAGCCTCAAAGGTGGAAATATCCTTGAACAATCAAAAAGCATTATATTTTTCAAAAAGCTTTTGGTAGCAACATTAATATCTACAGGGTAGCAGCTGCCCTTCCTAAATAATGAGAAAACTATAATTATTATCAAAAACTATTATTATGTTTTAAAATATATTGAGTACAAATAGTGTACCAAGATAAAGAGCAATTAAAAATTTTAAAAATTTCTTAATGTTTTATTTTTATTTTTGAGAGAGAGAGAGACAGTGTGATCAGAGGAGGGCCAGAGTGAGAGGGAGACACAGAATCCGAAGACAGGCCCCAGGCTCTGAGCCAGCTGTCAGCACAGAGCCCAATGCAGGGCTTGAATCCATGAACCGGGAGATGATGACCTGAACTGAAGTCGAACGCTTAACTGACTGAGCCACTCAGGTGCCCCAAAGAACAATTTTAAAAAATTTTTTAATGTTTTTATTTATTTTTGAGAGAGAGAGAGATGCAGCGTTAGCAGGGGAGGGTCAGAGAGAGAGGGAGACACAAAATCTGAAGACAGCCTCCAGGCTCTGAGCTAGCTGTCAGCACAGAGCCTGATGCGGGGCTCGAACCCACAAACTGTGAGATCATGACCTGAGCCAAAGCCTGACGATCAAGGGACTGAGCCACCCAGGCGCCCCAAGAACAATTTTTTAAAAAACAATTCTCTGTATTCATTCTAAGTCAACCCCTTACAATCATTTGTTCATTTTAACACTTTTGCATTCCAGGACGAAACATTTCAAAGTGAGGCATAAAATGACAGACATGATTAGGCCAATCCCCCCATTGAAGGAGAGCTGCAGATATAGTATTGACAGCAAATTCTGGCCACCAAGCCAGTCTCTATCTCTGCCAGGGCCTGGAGCAAGTATTTCTGTATATTCCATGTCAAAGTATTTTAGTTATAACCAACAAACCAGTGAATGCGATATTTAATCCTCCTTCCTTGACAAATATACCTTCATAACCACCTGGACGGCTAAGTTTGAATTTAGGATTCCTGGGCCCTTAAAATTTCATTGCAAAATGTGAGAGGGCATTAGAAGCTGCCTTCCATCCCAACTCCTCCCCCAGGGACACCATCCTCATCTCTCCTTACCTCAGGCCACGCACAAGCTACTCATCTGAGCCCCTCCCCCCAAAGAGCTACTGCTTGAGCCCAGGGGCCCCAAATATACAGGGCACAGTCTACCCTCCGGGTGATAGATCCAGAATAGAGCCTGTGCCTTGGAAACAGGGTCCATGCATTTGGGACGGAGAATTCTGTGACTTTAGTGCCCAGAGTGTGGTCCAGAATGGCAGTGTGGACTCCTGGTGGACCTGCTCCTCGGTGCTGTTGGGGGTGGGGGCATAATCTCATCCCATGGAGAGGATACAATAGTGGGGTCCAGAGAGGGACCCTCTAAAGTGAAGACTGCAGGGCAGGAGTCCCTATTACAGCACACAGGCTTTAATGCATTGCTACCCTTGTCACAGAGGCATTTCCATATTTTTCTACAGGAGATGGTGACTTTGTTTCCTTCCCTCCCAACTCCCATCCCTACCTCAGACATGCACAAACCTGGTTCTAAGAGCCCAGAGTTTCTTCTTCAGGGCTGCCCCCAACAGGCTGGTGTCATGGTGTCATGGGGCTCTGAGCATTTCCCGCCCTAAGTCCAAAGTCCCCACAGTTTGAGAATCAGTTCATCCAAGTGGGATCACAACACAACACTTGTTACAGCTTTCAGATGCCAAAGGAGAGTGTTGGAAGAATCAAAAGGCCCGCATGCTAGTTCTGCTACTAATCAGCTTTCGACCTAAGACATGTTACTCATCTCTCCGGGTCTCAATTTCCCTGTTTGAAAAGTGAGGGCTTTGGACTCTGTCAGAATTGCAAACTGATGGTCATGGGTTATTAGCCCATGGATGTGGGATTTTGCAGGTACAGGGAACAGGGACTTCATGGGGCTTAAATACTTTTTTAATTGGTAATCAATCTTTTAAAATTAGGAAGTTTCAAATAAAATTCCACCCATGGATCTTCCCTAAATATAAAAACTACTATACTGCCTCTATACCCCATTACTGTTGAGTTTTTCTCCCACAAGCCAGCATCCCATTCCCACCATGCCCCATGTAAGATACAAGAGAGAGAACAGGAAACTAAAGGAAGAGATAGAGGGAGCAGAGGAAAAGCAAACGGGGGCAATGGAGGAGGGGAGAGAGGAAACACAAGGGGGACAGGAAGCTAAGACAGACAGACAGACCAGCAGGAGAAAAAGAACTCACACTTACACAGCTTGGTACATGTCATAGCTTCCGATGTCTTACATACTTAATAGTTCACTTGCTAGTCACAAAAAGCCTATGGGATTTCCTCCACTTTACAGAGGAGGAAAATGAAGCTCAGAGAGGTGCAGTAACATGCCCAGGGCCAGCGATAAGAAGTGGCAGAGCTGGGATTCTAATCCAGCCACAGCTCTTCGCCTCATTCAGAGCCCAAGCATAGCTCTTTCCGTGGCCCGTCACAACCTCTCGACCTCACCCCCTTCTGCTCTGTCCCTGCCTCACTTTGCTCCAGACACTGGTATCCCTGCTCCTTCCACACCTCAGCCTGCCCTGCCCTTGTTCCTGCTCTCGCTTCTGCTTGAGCCACTCTTCCTGCGAATATCTGCATGGCTAGCTTCTTCAAGTCCTCCAGGTCTTGACTTAATTGTCACCTTCTCCATGAGGGCTGCCTGATTATTTTGATTAAAAATTGCCTTCAGATACCCTATGTGCACATGCAAACATACACACACACACACACACACACACACACACACATACACAATCCTACCCATCTCCTTACCTCCTTCTCTGATTTATCATTCTCCAAAATGCATATCACAATCAAACATACTACATCCTTTATCTTATTTCTTCCTGTATTTTCCTCCAGAATGGGGGCTAGAATGAGGGCAAAAATATGTATCCCTTTTGTTCATTGCTGTATTTCCATTGCTTAAAACAGTACCAGGCATACAGAAAGTGCTCAATAATTATTTGTTGAAGCAATAAATAAAAAACTCCAAAGAAACCGATTTTACCAACATTGTTTCCTGTCTCCTTCCAGGAAACCCATTGGGATCACTCTTCTCCCTCTGGGCTATGGCGCCTCTGAGCCAGCTGAGTGGCCACATCAACTCCACCTGTGGGGCAGAGAACTCCACAGGGGCCAGCCGAGCCCGCCCACATGCCTACTACGCCCTCTCCTACTGCGCGCTCATCCTGGCCATCGTCTTCGGCAATGGTCTGGTGTGTGTGGCAGTGCTGAGGGAACGGACTTTGCAGACCACCACCAACTACCTGGTGGTTAGCCTGGCCGTGGCAGACCTGCTGGTGGCCACCTTGGTGATGCCGTGGGTGGTGTACCTGGAGGTGAGTAAGCCCCAAGTGTAGGCTGCCTGTGCGACTACACTTGTCTCTGTCTTCCCTGAGTTCTGGCCTTCTGGGCTCAAAATGCTCCCTGCCATGATCCAGGGACTCGGAAGGAAGGAGAGCTCCTCTCATTCTTCCTTTCATAAGGGAACTGAAGGCCCGAGAGCAGCCATTATCCAGCATTACTTGCCCACATCAGAACCAAGGAGCTGGGAATGATTGCGTTCCCGGGTCTCCAACAACCAGGTGACTGGACTTGAGTGATGAGACTCATCCTAAAATGCATCAGGTCTCAGGGACATGAGTTCAGTCCCCACATTGCATTCCACGCTGGGCTTGGAACCTACTTAAAAAAATTAATCAGGTTTATTCTCTGTGCCAGTCACATTGCAAAGATGGGGAGGCAGTCTGTGGGTATTTTCATCAGTGTTCCAAAGTGTAGAGGGCTGGGGATGTGCAGAAAAGATGTGAAACAATAATGAGGGTGAAGGGGGTCACAGAAGGAATCACTGAAAAACGAGAAAAAAAATTTTAATGAATGAGGGGAAAAAAAGAGAAAAAAAAAGCCCATCTGCAAATAGATCAGAACTTCTTTTGCTGGTTTAGTTACCCTCGGACTCAGCTCTTTCCTCCTGGGTACCCGCTCTCCACAGACTCTGCTACCAAACAGACCCAACCTTCACATTTATATTTTTGATGCCTCCATTAATAGGACAGAGCCCTTGCCAGTCAGATAATGCAGCAGACCCTGGAGAATTCTTCCTGGGAGAAACAGTTCTTACATTTGAAAGTATTTTCATTTGAAAGTGCAAAACAGAGTCAGGAGGTGATCAAGACAAAACATCCATTTGCTAACAAAGGAATCGGGATACCTACACCTGTTCAAGGAACAGATATTCTTACCAGGAAAACATGCAATTACTAGAGTTTTTTTAAAACACTTTAATGTACTATTAATATGTCTCTCCTGCACCGTGTATCATGTATCATTTTAAAGAGGTATCCGATGAAGGATCAAAATGATGCTATGATTAAGAGAAATTAAAATTCATCAAATTAATATCTCGGTTAATATTAATAGTGAAGGTGACAGTTAATTAAGCATGACATATCACAGGAGAGCAAAAACCTCAAACATAGACTGCCTAGGCTGGTACCCCTATTAAAGAATGACTGGGAACTAAAATTAGACTTATGATCTCAAAGGGGAAACATAAAAGAAGGAAATCAAGAAAATAGAAAAGTAAAGGAAAAACAAAAAAACATCTAGGCTGATTGGGAAGGCTAAGGGAAGACTTAAAGAAATAAAATAAGCATTAATTTTTCTCAGGATAATCCTGATGGCAAAAGATCTTATAATTATCTTGACTTTTCTGTTAATCCAAAGTGACTGAAACAACCTTGAAATCAGCAGCAATGTCTCTGTTCTTTTTTCTCCTGTAGTCCAAACATACTACCTGGCACATAATATGTGCTAAATAAATATTTGATATATGAATGATTAAATGAATCCTTTCTGTAATGTATGCATTAGATGGGCAATTCCTGCTTGTACCATCTGCAGCTATACCTATTGTTACAATGAATTGTTTATTTTTTTACATCCAACAATAATGAGACTGAAAAGAAGTTAGACACATGATATTTCTGTTCAAGAGTAAGGTAGACTTTAGGTGCTAAAAACCAGTATGGATTATTTAGTGATTCATAGTAAATAATATGGACACACCACCATCCCATACCTCAGAGTGTTTCTTTCCATCTCTGTACATCACAAGGATTCTTAAGTTGTTCAGAAGACTGAAGGTCAGACAGAAATACAGGATGAGGACCTCCACTACAATGAACATTTTAATAGCCTCTGAAATAAGACCAGTCTTCTGGTGTCTATAACAAAGCCATTCAGGGTCACTCTTCAACTGTCCATTTGTGGTTGCTTTCAACACTATGGATAGACCATATTGGAAAATCTATGTAGATACCAGTGTAGGAAATGGACATTGTGATTTTTCCACCCTAGACACCCATGGCATCCTCTGCTAGCCACACCTGCCAAAATGGATGAAGTCTCCTTTCTACTGTTAAGTGTAGAAGACTAATTGAGCCCACAGAGAGCCAGCATGAAATCTTGCCAGAGGTTTGCTGGACTCTCTGTAGGTTAGGTATATGAGGGTTTTATTTTTTTTAATGTTTATTTATTCTTGAGAGAGAGAGAGAGGGCATGAGCAGGGGAAAGGCAGAGAGAGAGGGAGACAGAGGGTCAGAAGCAGGCTCTGCACTGTCAGATGTGGGGCTCGAATTCATGAACAAACCATGAGACCATGACTTGAGCTGAAGTTAGACACTTAACCAACTGAGCCACCCAGGCGCCCTGGGAAATTATGAGTTTTCCCGCATGAGATGAGCTCTGGTGGAGCTCTTGGTTCCCTTTCATGAAAACCAATAGGCATTCTGTCCAATGGGTTCTTTGGTGCAAGTGTTCAGTAATCAAAAGCATGGTCAAATAAGTCTACAATCATATAAAGAAAATTTGGTAGCCATCCCTCCACTGGGAAATGGGCTTTAGGACCTCTTTCTGTCTTACCCACTTGCTTTAAAGCCCTAGTCAATGTGATAATATTTCTGTACCAATGTGGCCAACAGTCTCTCTCAATAAAAGATAGAATGTGACATAAAGCAGCCATAATTAACAGACAACCAGTTAAGATATTAGAAAGTTCTAATCCAAAGGACCATGTTTCCCTAACTGACCACAGTATATACTTTTCTTCATCTTAAATACCTGCCTGCTTTCTGTGGACCTCAGAAGCAGACAGGGAACCTTACTGAGAGAAAAGAGTACTTTGAGTCCTTAAAGGGACTGTAACTATATAAGTCCATGTGTCTCAGAGAAAAGCAAAGCATTATTCTCACTTACTTGTCTTAAGGGTGGTACAGTTTGAGCAGCTGGTCTAGTAATTACATGATTATACCTAAGAGCTCCCTTGGAAAGAGGAAAGGATGTAGTATTGACCATAGCACAGAGACTGCTGTAGGCATGAGGGCCCCCAAGAGGATAGCACAGAAATGAGAAGAACACCGTGTGGTAGTCAAATTAGCTGCCAAATTCACAGCGTCCTGTGCTTTGACTTGAATAAATCCATCTTCTTTAAAGGAAATATTGGCTCATACTAGCCAGATACCTTCCTTCAAAGGAAAATTGCCTAATTTTTCCAGATACCAATATGTACGGCTATAAATATTGGAAAATATGACTAACTGTGGCTTAAACAAATAAGAGTTACTTTTCTCATACAACCAGAATTCTGGAGGAAGGGGATTGTGTTGACTCCCCTGCCTCATGGTGTCAGCAAGGACCAATCTCTTCCAACCTTGGCAAACTGGTTTAGTGCCTCATGCTACTCACAGGATGGCTGCCATACCCTCAGCATCATGGTCATATTCAAAAATTGGATGGGTGGGTGTATGCTAATTAATTTGGATGTAAATTTAAAAGTAGACAGATAGATAGGATGAGAAAAGGGAAGAGAATGGAAGGGAAGAGAATGGAAGGGAAGGGGAGAAAGGAAGAGAGAAAGAAAGAGAGAGAGAGATAGAAAGAAGCCCTTTCCCTAGAGTGCCTCAAAGATCTCCTAAAGGACTTCACTTAATTAGCCAAAACTGGATCATAAGGGAAGGATAGAAGGGAGGATAGAAAATAAAGTGAAAATGTGAGTTTTATTTAAAAAGATGTGCTGTGAGGAATTGCTATGAGATAGGCAAATAAAATGTCACTTAACACCATGCTTCTGATGAAATTCACTGAGGTGAATGTCATTCCAGAGCAAGGTTATTCTACGGAAAGACTCAGAACTGGGAGTCAGAGGACATGGAATTACGTGGATCAGAGGGAGGTGACAAGTACACTCCCCCTATGTCATAGGCTTCATGATAGGCTCAGCTTTTGTCCACTGAGAAAGCACTTTGATAATTAGAAGTGTGAGCTATAAATATCTCAGTTAAGACACTTTTTCAAGAGACTAAAAACAGAAATACCCCATAACCCAACAACTGCACTACTAGGTATTTACCCAAAGGATACAAAAATACAGATTTGAAGGGGTACACGAACCCTAATGTTTATAGCAGCATTGTCAACAATAGCCAAACTATGGAGAGAGCCCAAATGTCCATCAACTGATGGATGGATAAAGAAGATGTGGTATATACTTACATGGAATATTACTCAGCCAACAAAAAGAATGAAGTCTTGCCATTACAATGATGTGAATGGAGTTAGAATGTATTGTGCTAAGTAAAATAAGTCAATCAGAGAAAGACAAATGCCATATGATTTCACATATATGTGGCATTTAAGAAACAAACCAAAGAACATATGGAAAGAGGACAGGGAAGAGAAGAGAGGAAAACAAACCAAGAAACCATTAATGACAGAGAAAAAACTGAGGATTGCTAGAGGGAAGATGGCTGAGGGATGGGCTAAATGAATGATGGGTATTAAGGAGAGCACTTGTGATGAGTAGTGGGAGTCGTATTAAGTGATGAATCACCGAATTCTACCCCTGAAACCAATATTGGACTGTCTGTTAACTAAAATTTAAATCTACAAAAAGAAAAAAAAAAAAGACTTCTGGTTGTAAGTAAAAGAAAACGTAATTCCAATGGACTTAAACAATAAACAGAACGCATTGGCTCTCACACCAGGAACTTTAAAAGTCCTGTGGTAGGGGGGGCTACAGGCACAGTTTGAACAGGGCTCCAGCTCCATTTCCCTACAATTCTCTCAGCTCTCTTCTATTACTGGCCTTATCCATAGGCACAGGATAAGCTATAGGCCTCACAAGTGTGCCCCACACCATTCACACCAAGAGAGGAAATCTGTGTCTCAGAATTCCTAGTAGAGCATCAAGGTGTACTCTGATTGAACTGCTTCCAGCACATGGTTTTCTCCGAACCAATCACTGGAGAGAAGAGTCAGTTTAGCATAGATGATGTGTTCTCTGGAGAGAACACATCAAAGACCATCTCAGAAATTTCATGGATTCCAGTGGAATCCAAGGACTATTGGAACGAAGGCAGAGAACCAGCTAGTATGCACTACACTTCTGTTGATAGCATCCTCATCACTGAGGCTCACAGAAGCCTAGGCTTGGGCAGAGGGGTAGCAGAGGCTGGTTACTGACCTTCTTCAGTTTTCTTTGCCCTCAGGCCTAGCAGAGAAGTTCAGGATAAAAATCATGAAGGTGATCTCAAAGTAGGTTATATGTTAGAGGGCCTTGGCCTGGCTGTCTCTTTAATTCAGTTTGCAGCATTTTCTCGAATACTCTTTTCTGCATCATAACAAATAGTTCTATCTCTGATTCCCTCTCAAGTTTTTAATTTCCTGCTTTAGAAGCTGCAGTCTGTGTGAAGCTCCCTCTCCAAGCACAAACATCCCATTTTGTTCCACTCGGTTAAGCACCTTTTGTGATGTTTAATGCACTTATATCAGGCCAGAAAGACAACGTAAACAGTGAGAGGAACATTTAGAATACTAAACTCTGGATACTTGGGTCCCAGGGTGGACAGGAGAAAAGATGTGAAACTTAAGTAATGTAGACCTGGCAAAAAAGAGCAGGATGGGTTTCAGGCAAGGAAACTCACCACAGAGAGTGATCAAGGTCAAACAGTGATGACAGAAAAGAGCAACACAGTTTTGGGAGAGAGGAGCTTCTGGCCCTTGTAATGACATTGACCATTAGACATAAACGAGAGTTTGTATTTTATTTATTTATTTAATGTATTTATGTATTCTTTTTTTAAATCTCTGCTTTTATTTATTTATTTTATTTATTGTGTGTGAGAGAGAGAGAGAGAGAGAGAGCATGCATGTGGGCGGGAGGGGGAAAGAGAATCCCAATCAAGCTCTACACTGTCAGCACAGAGCCCCCCCGCCGGGCTCCAACTCAGGAACCGTGAGACCATGGCCTGAGCTGAAGCGGACACTTAACCGACTGAGCCACCGAGGCGCCCCAAGGAGAGTCAGCATTTTGAATGGGTTCTCCATGACTCTTACACACCTAAACTTCACGCAGTTCTGAGCTAAGCCTTTATTATAGGAAGCTGCTTGTTCGAAATACAGACTGTTGGGTCTACCCCAGATCTACCCAACCAGAATATCCAGGGGTGGCCCTGGAAGTCTACAGTAACTGTACCAGCAGCCCCTGCCCCAGCCCTACTCCTAGCCTGAATCATTTGTGCAGGCAACTGACCATCTGCTACGATATGACATTTAGGAACCACTAATCTGAAAACCCTCCCACTTCACAGATGAGGAAGTTGGGATTCAGATCGTTGAGGCCCCGATCTTGCCCCACAGCAATCCCCCTACCCCCCAAAAAGATTTCAAATGTGGCAAACAAATATGGAATGAAGAGGCTAGAGAAGTAATTCCATATTTGCTTCTTAGACATCTCCTCAAACAACTAAAACTCCATCCCTTAAAATAGGCATTCTTAATCAGGGGAGGCCATCAACTCGGATGTAAATAAAATTACTGCTTTGTCTGAAATTTAGTAGTTTCTTCTATCATGAATGTAGGCATCAACCCACAGCAAAAAAAATCTCTAGTGTCACCAGTAGAAATCACAGATATTTACATTTTCAAATCACATTACAGTTGTTGCAGACACTTTGAAATACCATTTACACTCACCAGTACTTGGAAATTACAGGCATTTTGGACCTGCCACTAGGTCTTGTTATTTAATGCATTATTAAAGAAGCACATATATTAAAAGACTTTGGTAACTGTATTTCAATATAATTGATATTCTTTGTGATCCATTGTATTTTATTGTATGCACTTGAAAATATTCTGGAAAGGGAACCATGAGACCAAAGGGATCCATGGGACACAGAATGCTCAGGAAACTTTGCTTTCGGGATGACCATTTCTGAACAGTGTCTTGCCTCAACTCCCACCCCCACCTCCTGGCATTTCCCGAACCTCCTAGGCAGTAAGATTCACTGGAGGAACTTACTATTCTGAGTGAGGCCTGAGAATCATTTTGTTTAACAAGAGCCTCAGGTGATTTGGGAAACGTTGCCTTATAATCAGTAAATTTGGGAAATGCTGCCTTAGGCTGTGTCTGTTGGAAATCAATAGCCAATCTCAGTACCTGAAGACACTGCCTTGCTTACTCCCACCTTCTGTATCGCCAAAGGGAGTTACTTATATTCATTAGCAAGTGAGAGTCACACCACCTGGCTGCTGCACAATTCTGGAGTGAGTTATTCATTAGGATTTAGGAGAAAGGTAGAATCATGTCTCTAAAGAGCCTTAAGTCAATCAGATTTTGAGGGGTTTTTTTCTGCTTCAATTTCAAAACTCGCCTTACCTTTTATGTTCTTCCCATGCTTTGTCCTTACGTCACCATGAGCACTTTCACGTTGTCCCTAGTTATTTCCTGCATGTCTCTCTCATGGGCCCTCAGGGCACCCCTGCACCCGTTCACACGTGACTCCCCCGAACATACTCCACACTACAGTCTGAGGCCCGGGGGCACACACAGGCTCCGCTCGCTTCAGTATGCTCACCTGAGCAAAGTATCGGACACTCACTAGGTATCGGCTGTGTGGTGGATGGAGGGACCAGCGCCAGCTCTTCTCCCTCCCAGGATGGTGGGAAAAGGTGGACTGTACACTTCCCAGAAGCCGCGCGCCAAGGTGCTAACCTGTAAGAGGCAAGATAGAGCCATCGTTAATATTCAGGGTTTGAAACGCCAGCTGCTTTTACTAGCTGTGTGTCCTTGGGCAAACCACTCGGCCATTCTCAGCCTCACTTCTTTACCTGGAAATCGTATTTACCTCAGTGGGTTGCTATGAGATTCATGTGTGAGAGTTACTTTAGCATGGGCTTGGTCCTTCACAGCTCTAGTTATTGCTTACTAGTATCTACTTGGTGTGGAGGACTCCAGGAAAGAAAAAAGAGAGGAAAGAAAAGTATTTCCATTACACATCCCACCAGTTGGAGATTCCTTTTCAGGAGTAAGCTCCAGGAAAGGCGAAGTGATGGTAACTTAGCAGGAGTTACCTCAATCAGCTGATCAGATTTTTTCCTTTTGACACTTAGCTGAGATCAAGGAGGATGGGAATTTTGATTGCAGAATTGGGGACAGGAAGAGAGCACAACCAAAACAGGGTGGCACAGGAGAACCCAGGGGAGACCCTGGGGGCTTTGGCTCCCAGAGGCTAAAGAAGCAGGGTACCAAAAATCCTGCCAGGTATGTGCTTTCACTAGACCCCAAGGTCAGCAGCTACCCCATCTTTTGCTCTATTTTTAGAACCCTGTGATAGAGGCAATCAGAGAGGGTGACTCATTTCCTAGAAGTGAGGTGATGTAGTCTGTCAGTCTGTCACGCAAAACTCCTCCAGCATCTGCCCCTCTTGCCTTGACGCTCCCGGATAGCAGGGCAGGTAATGACCTCCATCCCAGTGCCCTGTCTGCCTCTGCTGGCTGTGCCCTTCCGGGGAAGGTGCTGACCCTTGCCCAGCTTTTGTCCCTTTCTCGGCAGTGAAAACAGTAGCCATCTCTCATAGGATTACAAGTGGCAATAGAGGCCATGTATATAAAGTGCTTTGCAGAATTAAGACTTAGTAAGTGTTCAAGAAATGTTAGCTATTTGTATTAACACAAGTTATGTCAGAGACACTGACTCTTTCAGAATATATTTGCCTGCTGGGCACTGCTCTAGGAGCAGGGAATCCAGCACAAACAAGTAAAAGTCCCTGCTCTTACATTTGTCCCCCAAAAGCTTTAAGGGCACCTACAGTAAAGAACAAATTCAGTTTTCAGAATCTAAAGCTTCAAAGCTATAGAAATTCCCAGAATGGGTCATGTTGGCCAGTGACCCATGCAGAGTAAGTTTTCAATAACCATTAGATTGTATTAACAATGTTAGGATCTCATGATGATCTCTAGTTATTTTATTTTAAAATGCCCTGCTCCTCATTTATCATATAAGTTCCTCAAGGACAGGCCCTGGAGTACATTTTTAAAACTTCTTAAAACACAAAGCAAATCCTCCTTCTACAAACTAAGGAGCCTCACAACTACTTGCTTCATGAATGAATGAATGAATGAATGAACACCCAGCAAGCACCGGAGTTTGCTGTTATTGTTCACTCAGCTACATCTTCACCCCCAACTCGCAGACATAGGCATTCACAATTTTGCAAAAACAAAAAGTAGGCTTTACCCACTTTAAGACATAAATTGCATAGTAGACTTAGGTTAAAATGAGATTTAGTATACAAAATTCAACTTCTGCAAGAAGCTTTTACAGCAGACAGCCATCGGATGTACTGAGAAAACCATCCTTTATTCTCCTGGCTCCCTTAAATCATTGTGTTATTATGACTATATAGCTCCCTTTTTATGAGTTTCTCATTCTCAGAATTCCTATAAATTCACATTAGGCCTTATTTATATAGCGCCAAATGGTTGAACTAAAAGAAAGTAAATCCACAATCTAATGAACAAAAATAACGATTTCATCACTAGTTTGAACTTTTCATTGTTGTTTTCAACAAAATATCTTTGGTGAGGGCTTCTCAAAATAAAGTATGGAGATGACCAAATATAGGGCTAAAATCAGGTACTGAAAAGAAAGAAATCTAAGAGGAGAGAAGTGATTAGGGGAGAGAGACTTTCAGAACCTTTCTTTAGAGCAATAAATCAGAAATGAACAGTAAAGTGACTTGGCCACGTAACAAGAATCTTGGATGAGGAAAACTAACCAGAGGAACAACCCCATCTTCACACACTCTTATTTGAACAATGCCTGTTTTTCCCTTGAGAAGCTACTTTAGAGGCTACTGTACCGATTTTTCACTCCCCTTTCTCTTAAAGAGCCATTGGGCCTTCTCAGAAGGGATATCATGAGCACCCAGCTACAGCCAGCAGCACAAAGATTCACAGGTTTCCCCTTGAGAAGCATGGTCCCCACAGGCAGAGGCACAAACTCCTCGGGGCCCAAGAGTGGAATTTATGGACACTCTGAAAGTGACAATTTCCCTGACACATGTCTCTGGGTTGATTAGGTTATATAAAAAGTTTACAATAAAATAGAAATGTGCTAGGATATCAATTAAATTACCTAAGTTCCTGACACACTGTAATCATGACCAGGAGGAAGTTTCGCAGCTTGGAACACACACTCACTGGCGCTCTGAGCGGTAGACGGGATCTGCACCCCTTTCCAATGCCCCGGACCCATTGTTCCCCCACCTCCTGGTGACTGAAACCAGGGCATCCAAGCCAGGCATGTTGGCACAGACTCACTTCACATAGGTTCTCACAGATATTTTTCTAGAATGCTTCCAAGCTTTAAAACCAGAAGCCAGACAGAGTTTTCATTTTAGAGGTAAGTTTCATGAAAACCGTGTTGCCATCCTATTTCCTGGGTATATGGCAAGGTTTCCACCGTGGGGAGGGCTTCAGAAAGACAGTCTTGGCCCAATGCACACATTTGGCTATCACCCAAGCTCTTCTCACTACCAGCTGGGCATCTATGGGCATATCAATTAACCATGAGGAGCTTCAGTTGCCTCCTGAGTTTGAACTTGATCAGTAACTCTCAAACCTTGGTGTATTTGGAGGGAGTGGGAGAGAGGGCCAGAGGGAGTCTTTAAAAATGAAAATTCATGGGCTCCAGATTCAGCGATTCTGACTCAGTAGGCCTAGGGAAGGGTTCAGAAATCTGTATCTTTAAGGAGCACCCCACTGTGGACCACACTTTCAAAAACACTGGACTAATTCCAGCACTGATGTTCTAACATTCTGTGAATCTGTCCTTTGTTGGGTGACTGACCATCTTGAGCAGCCTAGAGCTCCTCAGTGTCTGACTCCCCTTGGGAACAATGGTACCAACCATAGGGAGGGCACGTCAGCACGTGCAGGCTAGCCTAGGGAAGGCAACAGATTTGACTGGGCTGTCGGGGGAAACACTAACATCCTTGTCTCTGATGCGCAGGTGACAGGAGGAGTCTGGACCTTCAGCCGAGTTTGCTGTGATGTTTTCGTCACCCTGGATGTCATGATGTGTACAGCCAGCATCCTGAACCTCTGCGCCATCAGCATCGACAGGTAGGGCTGGGATTCCCCTTCCACCAGGTCTAGACTTCCAGGTGGTATGGGAAATCAGCCTGGGGAAGCTGCTTCTGCTCAATTTGAGGCCCAGGCTTTGCACTTGAGGACACTGGGGTCACTGTCAAGTAGAACTTACCACTTAGGACATCTCTCTCATTTTCTTTTACACTACTGTTTGCAGTAGAGAAGAAACTGTTGTGGCAGGAGAAAAATAATTATCCTATAAGCTTTCCTAGCCATTCCTTTCTTCTATACCCCTAAGGGGACTCTGGTTTTGCCTTCCCACCATCCTTTGGGTTTTTGTGATTCTTAATTGGTAGAAAAGGGGAAGCAAGACACAGACAACAGATGAGCTGACAAGACTTGGGAGGAGAATTCCTGTTATTATATTGTTTGTTTTTCATAAAGTGGGGAAGAGGGTGGGGAAGGAGGGAGAGAGAGAGGAAAGAGAAAACTTAGGAGTATATGCAAGGAAGGAGAAAGGAGAAAAGTGGATGGGCAGAAAAGCAATTTTAGGAAGTATGGCTGTGATCTGTTCATTTCCTTCATGGAGTATAAGGAAAACAAGGAAACAGTGACTTATTTTAGAATTGCTTTCTGGTTGGTGGCATGGATTTCTGTGACCGTGACTCACCTCTGTGCATGTCCCACCTGAGAAGACGTGCTTCCCCCTGGAAGAGGGCCCAGCCCTGGCCCTGGGAGCCTCTGTTCCTCACTTCTCCTCTCCTTCTGTTTCCTCTTCGCTTTCCCCCTTCCCCTGCCTGGGCCTTGGATATGCCCATGGCTCCCACGGAGGTCTCCAGGCCTACAGAGAGTGCTGGGGAAAGGCGTTTGCTCTTCAGCCCACAGCCTCTTGCCACACAAGAGCCTCCAACCTTCCCTTCTCGGGGTCCCCTCCCACGTCCCTCCCCTTCCACCCCTTCTCTCTCCTGTACTCTTTCTCCCAGCAATACCATCCACTCACTCCACAGCTTGAACACGGGAGCCCAAACAAACGCTGCCAATCACTGAGAATCTACCATACTGGACTAAGGCTTTGACGTGCACTAACTCACTTAATCTTCACAACTCAGCTATTATTCTCTTCATTTCCAGCTTCTGAATGAAATTTAAAAATTTGCCTAAAGTCACACCCCTAGTACAGAGCAGTGCCAGCATTTGATTTCATGTTTGACTCCAAGTTCATAATCTTAGCCTTTGTGCTAAGCCTCTTCAAATCTCCAGCCACACCCCTGAGACCTCCCCTGAGCTTCAAACCACATCACCACCTAGATTTCTCATTGGCTCCTACAAGGTAGCACAGTAAAAACCAAACCATCAAAGCACCAAACCATCTTCACTTGATCATCCCTTACTGAGAACATCATTGCTTTAGAATCTCAGTTTTGTTCGACTCCTCTCTCTTCCTCATCTCCCACATCTAAGCAGTCAAGGATTACAGATTCCATTTTTTGCCAATTTCCCCCAAATTTGCTCCTATCTTTCCTTTCTCACTATGCCTGCTTACTTTAGGATCCTATGACCTCTCCCCCAGACAGCCTCCTAACTGGTCCTGCACACCACTCTCACTCAGAATTACTCCCCCCAGAAGTAAAGTTCAGATGTCCATTACCCTATTCAATACCCTTCAGCGTCTCCTGGGCCTGTGGAAGAAATGTTAAAACTACTTTCACAGCCTAGGATTCAAAGTTTTCTATAATATGGCCTCCATTTTACTTTTCAACTTCATCACTTCCTGGGTTGCCCTGCCTATATTCCTCTTGCTTCAAGGTCTGCCACTCTTGTAAATTTCTACAAACTTGATTCAGTTTCCCCTGAACTCTCATAGAGCTTTCTCTGTAACTATCTCAAGCCTGCCTTTTGCTAGATGTTCTAGAGCAGGTTCTTCTCACTCCCCTGTGTTTGACATTTGCATGACCCAGGGTTGTGCCCTCTCTATCAACAGCCTACACTCCCTTTCATGTGCTGAAATGGGAATCTTGAACACTGACTAAAGAATGGGCATGAAAACCCCTCTCTGTAGTGACACTGTAGACCAGCCAGTCAACCGGATAGTCTTGTGACTTTATCACTTGACTGGCTATCCATCTGAGAAGGAAAATTAAAGAACACGTCCAATGGCTGGGACTCACACCATTAAAGAATGTGTTTCAAAATCAAGGGAGATCGTTGCATAATTCTATGAATATACCCCCAAACATTGAATGGGACACTTTGAATGAATTATGTGGCATGTGAATTATATCTTGATAAAGCTGTTTTAAAATAGTTGGGGTATTTTAATAACATTTTTAGGGCTCTGAGAACAGAACTCTTCTGTCTTTTGTGTGAATTCTGGCCATTTAGTAACCAAATATATAATTTACATAAGTAGCAAGCTGCATCTGGTTTGCTATACCATCACCTCCACTTCCCCAAACTCTTAGACAAGTCCTAGGTCCTTATCACCTGTGAGTCCCCTGCTGCGCCTATGACAGACCTTGAACAAAGAATATTACACCAGACTGAGTGGTCTTTGTCTGAGGGTAGCCAAGGTTTATAGCACAAACGTGCACCTTCAGAAAGACATAAGAAAGTGGGTGAAGAGCAGAGCAGGGAGCTTCTTAAGAGAGGCTCTGGGGCAGCCCCCCTCTTGCCTCTCGGCTCCCGGCCCCACTCTCCAGCCCCTCAGGAGTGTGCCTACACACTCCATCCACACACACTCACGTGCATGGGGCTGGCAGATGAGGTTATGCAGGCTGTGCCCTGCACAAGCCTTAGGGAACTGGATTCGACCCGTGTTTCTTTGCAGACCTTGAGGCGGCCAGGAGAGGGGCCTTTTCTAGCCTGCACAAGAGCACCATTTCACTGGCAGCAGCCACGCTTGACAGACACTTCTACTTTTCACCACGTACAAAACCGACAAGGATAAACCTTGAATTGGCTCTGTCCCAGAGGGGACAACTCCCAGAATGCATTGCCCTCACTACCTGAAATCTGGGGACAAGCCATGCCTTAGACTCCAATGGAGAAGGATGCCTTCTTCTTGGCTGGTACGTCTACATGAACCAATCCTCACCAGACCTCAAGATGGAGGCTCCTCTCTATTCCAGGAAGGAACACAGGCCTTGGAAAAGCTGTCTCCATCATCCCTGATGGCAGTGTGCAGTACACAGCATTAAATTCTGTTCATGTGATGCCAAATCACTGGTCAATTCATTAAAAATGCAGTCATTCATGCAGACCTTTGGTCTTCACACAATGCTAGTCACCAGTCTGACAAACTTGACCGAATGGATTCAGCATTTTTTGGCCATGAAGCCCTGCTACGTAATAACAGGGTAGTAAGAGATAGGAAAGAAAAGGAAATGATAAAAAGGGGTTTTGAAAGCAAGTAATACTATTATCATTAGATTCTCAGGCATAGCCCTGGATGCTTGGATTAATGCTGCCTTTTCTTTTTTAAAAAGCACAAACCCCTACTCCCCCCACCCCTTGGCGCCTTGCCTCCCCAGGGGGCCAGCCCCCTCCCACAGCATCCTGGGTCAGAACTGAGTCAGGGAGAGGGCTGAGAAAGTGTCAGAGGAGGAGGACACATTCTGAGTGGTGAGAATTAGAGTCCTCCGCTAGGGGCCCAGGAATAATGCAACCAAATTCATTCACCAGGGAGTTATTTAAGTGGCTCTCAAATGGCACCCATCACACAGGCAAGCCTCCGTGTCTTTGCAGCAAGCACAATAGGTACCAGATGAGTCACAGGCACCTTGGATTTTTAGTTTGCATCTAAATAAGCACTTTATATTTGCAAAGAGCTTTCCAGTCATTTGCAAAAAGCTTTCTCCTTCAACAATTTCACGAGGGGAGTCCACAGAACTAAAGATTTATTGAGCCCCCTGTCTGACCAAATAAAAGGTGGTGAAAAGCAGCCCTCACAGAGCTCTGGGGCTCATTAAACCCAGGCAGGGAGTTAGACTCAGGCCCTCCCACTCAGACCAGTCTCTTTCCTCCCCATCCCCCGCCTCTCCCCACCAGCTTCCCCAGGAGGCACCTTCATCAGTGCACCGCCTCCCCCACACCTACCGTCCTAGGACAGGACTTCAGGCGGAGGTCATGTTCTGCCAGAATCCCGGGAGCTTCAGTAGAGTGATGAGCCTACAAAGCCCAGCCACAGAGGTGGGAGTCAGAAGGGGCATCGTAGTTTACCTCATTTGTGCAGAAACGTTACATGCTCGCAGGGGCTCCCGTAGCCTCTTCGCTCCGGGCCTAGAACCGGGGTCTCCTGACTCCCCCACCAGTACTCTATTATATGGAACGACCCCTTCCTTCACTGGTAGAAGGAGGGATGGGACACCAAGAGAAGGCCTCTGGCCACGCCTGCAGCCCACCACTATGGGTGCTATTTCTTTGGAGTAAAAGAGGCATATTTCCTATGTCTTCAGTGCCCTGGCTCCATGCTAATCACTTATGCAGCATGTACCATATGCCAAGCTAAGAGCGTTTCCTTATGACTAACCATCACAACACCCCAGCGAGAGAGGTGTATTATCCCCATTTTAAAGTGAAAAGTCTGAGGCTAGACTGTGTAGTCTACCCACACACCACACTGCTGGTGCAGGAGTAAGGTTCCAGTCACCCTCTTTCTTCTGTAGCACACTGCCCTGCACAGAGGTGCCTAGCCACACTCTGGGCCCCTTCACTCCGGAGCTCCGCTGCCTCGCTACAAATCCTGGCCCTACCACCTAATAGCAGTGTGACCACCGGCAAGTCAGTTACCCTCTCTGGGCCTCTGTTCCCTTATCCGTTTGGTGGAGAACATAGTAACAGAGTTACTACAAGAATCAAACGACTTAACATTTGTAAAGCACTTCAAACAGTTGCCCGACACATAGAAGGTGTTACATATACTTGTTTGATAAACTTAACGTTCCCTTCAGTGTTCCCAGGAACAAAGCGTAGATAGCCATAAACTCATCAATCTGAATAATCACAGATCCCTTGGACTAGCACAATACTATGCCAATAATAATAATAATAATAATAATAATAATAATAATAATAATGGGGTTTTTAATGCTTAATAGGTACCAGGCATTGTGCTAAAAGACTTCACAGAGATCATCTAATTTAGTGTTCATAACAGCCCTATCGGGCTGAATCATTATCCCCAATGTACAGATAAGGAAATTGAATCTCAGAGAAGCCAAATTCTGGCCCGTGGCCACGCAGTTAAGTGGAAGAACTGGGATTTGTACGCTGATCACGGTTTCCAACCGCCACGGCTTTAACCACCTTGCACACTGCCAGTGTTCCGGCCACGCCAGAAAGAGCCCAATGAACTAGGAACTCAGCAGGAGGAGGCGAGGGAGCGAGAGGGCACGCAGAGTCGCCCTGGAACGGCTCAGTGCGCGCAGCAGCAGGGCTCAGAGACGGCCCGGGCCCGCCCCCAGCCCGCTCTACGTCCAGCCCTGCCCTTGCTGCCGGCGGTCACCTGCGACGGATTCGGGAGGAGACAAGCGGTAGAGCAGCCTTCCGGGGTGGGAATTCTGGGCCACCGCAGGCCTCCAAGAAACTGCAGAGCCGAGCTTTCCCCGCCCCCCTGCCTCTCCACGGGGACCGGAACGCCGGCAGGTGAGCCATGAACTTCTCACCCTGCGGCGCTGCAGTTCTCGCTGCATTATGGTGCCCTCTGATGGCTAGTTCCGGAACAGCACCTTGTCTCGGTCATCCGCAAAAGGCTTCAGGACGGAAAATCCTGCCGGCGAAATTGGGGTCTTGTTTATTCCAAAAGTTTAATCGTGTTTAAAAAATAATACCAAAAAAAAGTACCATAACAGTGGTAAATGTAGTTTCATCTTTCACTTCTCAACCATTAACAAGAATTTTTGACGGAAATTTTCCTCAACGTAGACTTTCTCAAACTTGTAGAATTGTAAAACGCACTTGCTTGTTCAAAATGTACATTTAGGGCGCCTGGGTGACCTAGTCGGTTAAGCCTTGGGCTCTTGATGATAGCTCACGTCTTGATTCAAGGGTCGTGAGTTAAAGCCCTGGATGGGCCCCATGATGGGTGTGAAGCCTACTTTTAGAAATGCCTATTTCTGGGTTCCACCCTGGAAGTACTTAATTAGCCAGTGGCCTGGGAATCTGTATTTTAACAGGAGCACCACCCCCACGTTATTAATAGAATCAACTAATTGGGGAAAGTTCTGGGAATCCAAGGTGCTCCCAAATAGAATGCCACCTTTCCAGAGGAAGCCCTTGTCACCACAAGCCTTCAAAGACTTGACAGTGCCCTTGGGTTCATCGTGTAACCTCTCTATGTCTCTGATTCCTCCTCTATAAAATGGAGCCAGTGTTCCCCAACAGTTATTGAATTAACAGGGGCTTTCAAGGAGTTGCTGAACACTGAAGCACACCTAGGAGAATGCTCAGTGGCATGGCTGGAGCCAGCTCCTGATAGCGGGCAAGAGCTGAAAGGGCAAAATTTTAAGAATTTTTTGAGCCAGTTAAACGTTTGGTGTAGCTTGAAATGGGTAATGGTGGGAGTACTTAGACCATAGAAATTGACAAATGGTACAAGTTAGGGCTGTTTTCAGCTGGAGAGCCAGTCATTAGCTACTTAGCAGCACACTACCCAATGTATGGGATGGTCAGGCTCTTTTTTATCAAAGGACAGTGTATAAATAGAAGGCGGGGGCCAACTGCAGCTCTGGAGAGAAGGAAGTTGGTCACACCTCTCCTCCCCAGCTCCCAACACCTGTTTTCAAGGCTCAGCCTTTCTTCCAAGGTGCCTCAGGGATCACTGCCAAGGGCCAGACATATTAGACTCAAAGCCCCAGCCCACTGCCCCAGTAGAGTCCAAGTCCTGAGGAGAATGACAAGGCTGGAGGAACGCAAAGTACTACATGCCTGTTCCTTGATCACCAAGTTAGGGATTCCAGGCAGGATTTATAATGTCTGTGCATCAGAAGAGGGGAACTGAGTTGCCACGGGCTTCCCTTGGGGCTAATGGTGGGATCTTAATTTGAACTTATTAAATAAGAACCTCTATTTCTCCTTCTTGAGAAAGGAGCCATTTCTGTCACACATTATGGGACCAAGGCCAAGTCCTGCAGAGTCTGTCTCCATCTCAGCCCTCAGAGCTGAGTCTCAGGCTGCTCTTGTGGGAATGCAAAGGTAACACATGAACCCCAAGGCCAGGTGCATGAGAGGCTGATGATTTAGGCAGGCTGGCACAGAGAGGAGGAGCTTTTGTGCCCCACCCTCTCCTGCCCAGGGGCTACTCTCCCCTTCCTTGAGAGACACAAGAGGAGCAAAGAAGGATCCTACCAAGATCTGGCCTCTAGGTTCCTTGGACACTTAGGACAAAAAACACTTAAGCCTATATAGACACAGAAACCTGGGCTAGAATTAGAATTGTCCTCTCATGTGGAAGGCCTTCAGGATCCACAAGGCAATCAACCAACAGCTTCTTCCTACTTACTTTGTGCAAGGACCTATGAGAAATACCAAGGCTATAAAATGCTTTGATTGTCAAGTAACAAATCATTTGGGAGCTATCTCTCTCTAGCTGTGAGACATGCAGTTGTCTGGTCTCATTAGTGAACTTGCCCAATCCCTTTTAAGGGCTTAGCTGATTAAGCCAGGCCCACCCCAGATAATCTCCCTTTTAAATAACTCAGTCTGTTGATTAGTAATCCAATCACAGAAGTGACATCAGTATCCTATTTTCAAATTCAGTCTACATTCAGTGTGGGGGATTGTACAGGGCAAAATCTTGTTCAGGGCAGAAATTCTGCCTTTCTCAGTTTCCAGCTGAGGGGGTCAGGGGTGGGGAGGACATGATGAGATTTACTTTTAACGCCTGGCAGCAGAGACCAGTCAGGAGGCTGTGGTAATCACAGAAGCAGCTGGTAGGAGAGCGATGCATGGATAAATGGGGAAGACATCATAATAAGCAAATGTCTAGGACCTGTTAATCTTTCTGCTAAGTAGCTGGAAATGGGGGAGAGGTGTTGCCGCAGAAAGGACAATGTCCAATAACACAAAGAACTGTGTATTAACCGTGCAAGAGCGTGTACTGCAAACTGAATGCCTGTGTCTCCCCCTAATTCATGTTGTAATCCTAACCCCCAAATTGATGGTATTAGGAAGTGAGACCTTTGGGTGATTAGGTCATGAGGGTAAAGCCCTCATAAATGAGATTAGTGCCCTTAGAAAAGAGACCCCGGATCGTTCCTTTGCCCTTTAGCCATGTGAGGACCCAGTGAGAAAATAGCCAGCAAAGAACAAGGAAGTGGGCTCTCACCAGACAGTGAATCTGCCTGTGCCTTGATCTTGGATTTACCAACCTTCTGAACTGTGAAAAATAGATGTTTGCTGTTTAAGCCACCCAGTCTGTGCTATTTTCCTTATGGCAACCTGAATGGACTAAGAGAGCATGAAAACTGGATTTTGAAATAAGCCTTCACTAGATATTACTCATCTAGTTTTTTTAAATTTTTGTCACTTGGAATAGTTGTCACTATGAGGGTCACAATTTATATTAGGATACAAGCGGGGTAAACACCCTCTTTGGGCACAGTTCTGGCCTTATCTGAAAAACTGTGGGAGAAGGTAAAGGCACGTAGACCAGGACCCAGAGTCTATGGTTAGGCTACGTGAACACAAGGCTCAGACGTGCTCTTCCTCAACCACCACTGACAAAGTTTTCCAGCCACGCAGTCGTTGCTTTACTAGCTTTTTTCTTCTTTCTCCCTTTCCCTGCCAGTGGGCTCATCTCTCTTATCAGAACCTTTCTACATTACTACTCAAATATCCTTTCTCTCTTTCTCCAACCAAACTGTTTCTCTCCTGCCACATGTATCACCCAAGTGCGTTCTCTAAGAGTCTCTATCAACTTGTCTTTTGCACAACGGCCCCATCATGTCTGTCCTCTCTTCCCTTCCATGCACAGGTACACTGCGGTGGTCATGCCGGTGCACTACCAACACGGCACAGGACAGAGCTCCTGTCGGCGCGTGGCCCTCATGATTACAGCTGTGTGGGCACTAGCCTTTGCCGTGTCTTGCCCTCTCCTCTTTGGCTTCAACACCACAGGTAACAGTGATGTCCCCTCTTACAACACCCATGTGATTCATAACACACCTGAGCGGCTGTGACTGGTACTTAGCCTGGAACTTCTGACCTTGATCCATGTACTTTGTAATAAAAAAAAAAAAAAGATACCATAGGCTGCAATGCTTTGGGTTACGATTAAAGCACAAAACAAAATCTTATCACTTATTGGCACATAAAGTTCTGTCCAAATTAGTGAAAACTCTAGCCGATCCTTATTTTGAAAGACATGACACTGTATTCATTTGAAATAACATGCCAGTTAAAAAAATTAAGCTCCTTAGTAACTTAGGTGAAGTTTGCTAATGAAAAAATGACAATTCATAATGGACTTGTAATGCAAAATAATGCTATAAAAGCCCTCAAAGAGGATGAGTATTTCTAATTTTTTACTGAATAAAAATCATTTGTGGCATTTGAGAACTAGTATAGATCCCTAAATTATTGGAGAGTATATTTCTTATATGTTAATATACAAAACTTCTGGTCATGATGGTTGGCACATGGTACATCTTCTACTGAATGGACAAAGGGATGGATGGATGGATAGATGGACAGACATGTGGATTAACAATGTGAATATCCGAGATGTTTGGTTTTTAGACATAAGACACTGATTCAAACTTACATCTCATATGGGTCAGTCTTCTTTTGCTGTTCCATGTCCATCTTTCAGCCTCAATAATTTCATGTGTTGAATGAAAATTACAGGTATTAACAATAAACACTATTTGCTAAGGAGGAACTAACTGAGTCATGTCTTAGTGTTCATCTGGAATTCGTATTTTGTCCATTTGGATTTTAGTGCTACTATCTGCCAAGTTCATTAATTTCTTGTATATGTGTACAAATCACATAGCTTGTATTTATATATATACATATATTATATGTAACACATTGCATATAAATACAGACAAATCCTAACTCATAGTCACCAAAAGAGTCATTTGCTGACCAGTGATTTAAAAGTCAAAACAGGGCACTTGGGTGGCTCAGTTGGTTAAGCATCTAAATCTTGATTTCAGCTCAGGTCATGCTCTCACAGTTCATAAGATCAAGCCCCATATTGGGCTCTATGCTGACAACATGGAGTCTGCTTGAGATTCCCTCTCTCCCTCTCTCTCTTCCCTTCTCTCTCTCTCAAAATTAATAAACATTTTTTAAAAATTAAAAAATATAAAAGTCAAAAAACATTTAGGAAAACAGAGGCTCTGGAATTAGAAAAACCTGCATTCAAACTTTAGTTCTGCTACTTCCCAACTGTGTCTCCTTGTATAAGCTAGTTAACTTTTCTAAGTTCTCCTATTGATAAATCTGGGATACACTGAAGCATAAATTTGAGCAAATTTAAGTCTACAAACTGAGTCTATATGTTTTGTCAGAAAGTTACCAGCATTTATTTGGAATTTATTTATTTTATATTTTTTATATTTTATAAATATAAAATGTAAAATTTTATATTTATATAATCTTTATATTAATATAAATTTATAATTATATAAATATTATAAATTTATTTATATTTATTTTGTTTATGTGGCCTCCTGAAAATAAACCTAGCAACTTCATTTCTAAAATTGCAGGCTGTGTATGAACTCTTTGTAATACATTTATGACATTAATGTATGTATCGTACATCTTTACTTACTGCTCTTCGGGGCTGTAATAAAAATATGTATATCTTTGCATGTGATTCAGGAGATTTTTCAAAGCAAATTTCAGCTCTATATAATATTCACGTTCATCACTGACCTTAGACTCTGTCACTACATATGATTTAATTCCACTCTCCTTCCTTCATAGAGCTTTTTTTTATGATTAAGTCAAGAATGAATTGGAATAACAAACGTAGACCTGCCTAATACACACCACATGCTCAAGGTCAGGCTTCTTTCTCTGCTTCATTAAAGGTTAAGTAGCTGAGTCATCCAACAAATATTTGCCTAGTTAACTGAAGGTGTTCCTAAAGTATGATGTTACTATCATGTTTGCATTTCTCTTTACCATTAGTTACTTTGTTGTTTTCACTGAATGATATTTTATACACACAAACATCGTGGTGGACACACACTTACTCCCCAAAGCAACATTCTCTAACCCAACTCTAAGAGGCTGCCTGGCATCAAAACACAATTTTTGAGCAGTGCGTGGGTAGCTCAGTTGGTTAACTGAGATTTCCGCTCAGGTCATGATCTCACGGTTCATGGGTTCAAGCCCTGCATCAGGCTCTGTGCTGACAGCTCAGAGCCTAGAGCCTGCTTCAGATTCTATATCTCCCTCTCTACCCCTGCCCTGTTCTGTGTCTCTCTGTCTCAAAAATAAATAAATGTTTAAAAAAATTAATAAATAAAATACTATTTTTGATGAGCATTAAATGTGCTTTTTGGGTTAGTCTGATAACTAAGCCACCTTCCATAACCTACTTTCTATACAAAAATACATTATTCTAAGTTGGAATTTATGGTATGGGAACTCATAGCACTGCTAGCCCAAGGCGCTGCTTGCCCCTGGCCGGCAGCAAATACCCCCCACCATCCACTCAGGTGAGTGGTTCCTCTTGCTCATTTTTGGAGGTTGGTGGGGACTGTTTTACTCACTCCCACAGACACACACACCCTAGTAACAGATAAGAGTCTCAAACTCTGATGTTAGACAGAGTTCCCAGTTAATGTCAACATATAAAGTGCAGAAGAATGATGAGTTAATTGGAGCATTGTTGCCACCAGTGAGATCATTATTATTCCAGAAACCCAGAAAAATCTTTCCAAAAGGATTTTCAAGTATAGAATTAAGAAGGCAGAAAATGGCCATGATTTAACACGTACACTCTTGCTTCTGTCTCATCTCTTTCAATCTCTCACTTTTTTAAAAAGTACATGATATATTCTATTGCAACTTTTTTTTAAGTTTCCTTTTTAATTCTTTTTTAATCTACACCCCACATGGGGCTTGAACTCAAGAACAAGATCAGGAGTCACATGCCCTTCTGACTGAGCCAGCCAGGCATCCCTCTCTCTCTTACTTTTAAGTTTATTAATAAGACTATAGTAAGCCCTCCACTTATTCATATATCACATCCAGGCTTCAGATCCATTGTAAGGGCTCAATGGATATGAGCTAACGCTACTGTTGTTATTATTGTATATTAGAAAAGGTTACTATACGTCAAAGTTTAACTATGCACCTGCTCCAAAGAAAATCTCAGCACTAGTAGTTCTGCTGATGGACACAGAGACCCAGTCACCTCATCCCAGAGCATAGTTCAGGGAATCAGGGAGCAGAACTCAGGGGGAGGAGGCCCAGCTGTCCTTCTCTGCCTCAGTGACCTTCACAGTACAGCTTCCTTATTGTGATGGATGTGGGCTCCTCTAGCACTTCTTCCATCTATAAGGAAGTTCCCAAGTTCATTCGAAAGCCCAATATAATGACTTCTCTTAGCCATTTTTTCTACTCACTCTGTGAAAAGTAGAGGAGAAAAGGGCAGGATACTGCCAAAGACACCTGATACTGGAAATGTCTGAATTTTCACTAAGAAGCACAATACAAAGGAACTTTCTGGCAGAGCTCTTTTTTATTTTTTAATGTTTATTTATTTTTGAAAGAGAGAGACAGAACATGAGTGGGAGAGGGGCAGAGAGAGAGGGAGACACAGAATCTGAAGCAGGCTCCAGGCTCCGAGCTGTCAGCACAGAGACCGACACTGGGCTCGAACCCATGAACTGTGAGATCGTGACCTGAGCCAAAGTCGGATGCTCAGTTGAGTCACCCAGGTGCCCTTAGCAGAGCTCTTTTTAATAAAATGGGCTGTGATACGGGATTGTGAACTGTCAGACAACATAAGGCAAAAAAAAAGTTGAATGTCAGTTTCTTTCATATTGGAATTGTCCTTATTGTCTGATAAAAGAGCAACATGCATTTCTGGATATACACATACATAAGGCAGGATCTTGGGTTGCAGAGAGTCCCAAGGTCGGGGGACCTGACTCACTAGTATTGACCCGGTTCCCCGCCAAGGTCCAGCAGTCTAGCTAAAAATCCTACCATTGACAGCGGTGGAGCACAGAGTGTTGGTACTAGAGGAAACTCTAAAGATCTCTAAATGGGCAGCAGAATCTCTTCACTTCACAGATAAAAATAATAGTCTTAAATTTCCTTTGAAAAAAGGAAATGGAGGAGTGCTATCTAGATTTGAGCAATAGAACACCGCACCTGGCTGGTGGGAGCTGGTGGGAGCCCAGCTGAGAAGCCCAAAGCTAAAGGAATTATAGGCTCATCCTAAATTCAGATGCATCAGGCTCTTCTGTCTTTAGAAACAAGTTGGAGATAAATCCTTCAATGTGCTTTAAGTTCATGAACCTGCCTAGTCAACCTGCTTCCAGCCTTGCCCTTCACACTGGGAGACTCAAGTTCCCAGGCTAGCCCACAAAAGTCTCTTTGACCACATAGTGGGACTATTTAGTGTTTTTATCACCCAGCATGGTGCATGGAACATAGTAGGTGCTCCATAAACTTTTGTTGAATTAGGAAGTTGGTGAGTTCTTATCATCCTTTCCTCCTTAAATGTTGAGATTATTTGGGGGTAAATATCATCACTCACATGGTGAGGTTTTTCTCATTATGCTCCAGCCAGTGATTGCTTCTGTACTTCTGCAAAATGCTCATTTGTCTGCTTTGCTCACGTATTCATCATTCTTGGATTCACCAAATAGCTATTGTACTAATAGCACGGTACTATTTCAATGAAATAATTGAGACAAAGCATCACATCTCCTGGGGCGGAGGGGGGCTCACTGTCTTCACTACCTCGTCTGGGACTCAGCAGAAAGAAGCTTCCAGAATTGCTGCCCCACTAACAAGACATACATCCAGGCCAGAGCCAATGGGAGCTGGGGAAGGGCCCCACTCACTGCTCACCAGACTCCAGTGTCACTATGCCCACAGGCCTCACAGAACTTCGAGCATGGAGAAATTGTGGGAGAGGCCACAAAATTCAATCTAGGGACAGGCAGCAGTTTACCCAGATAAGAGAGAAAGGTGACAGTGCAGGCTCAGTGATAGTAACTGAGGGTCTTCAGGAGTCAGTGATTCTGAAGTAGCTCTGTGTTTTCTCTTTGCTCTTTCTCATGCATATGCTTTCAATATTTTTGATGGGAAAATAAATTCTTGCCCATGGTAAAACATCAGGTGTAAGGGGATACATACACATACATATATGTAGGTCTCCCTTCTATCCTACATTGTTAGCTCCCTGTGACCCTCCCTAGAAGCAAACACTAATAATCTTAAATATAATGCTTGAAACAAGTAGGTAGACACACACGTGTGTGCACATGTGTGGGTGTATCCATTTTTTCACAAATAGAAGCATACTTACACCCACTTTTGCTCCTGGCTTTTAGGATCCTCCACATATGAGGCAGGATGTGAACCAAGACATGATGAGGGAGTGGGTGGGCTGGGAATCCCTGCTTCCCAAAGCTGTGTGTGGATTAGATAGTGGAGACGCTACACATGATATGGGCCCACATTGTGTACTCCCCCACTGACGTCTCCTCCTTGGCCAACGGCTTTGCTTTCTCCTTTTCTCTCACTCACAGGAGACCCCACTGTCTGCTCCATCTCCAACCCTGATTTTGTCATCTACTCTTCAGTGGTGTCCTTCTACCTGCCCTTTGGAGTGACTGTCCTTGTCTACGCCAGGATCTATGTGGTGTTGAGACAGAGGAGACGGAAACGGATCCTCACTCGACAGAACAGTCAGTGCATCAGTGTCAGACCTGGCTTCCCACAACAAGTAAGCACCCTGGAGGGACAGAGGAAACACAATCCCCAGCCTGGTGGCCTCCAGCCTGTGTCCAGCCAGACATGCTTTTGCCCATACTGCCACACTGGAGACATATATCTGACACCCGCCTTCTCGTCTGCTGGTATTGGCTATGCTTTATGCTTTAGAGTAGGAAATTAAGTTTTAAAAAAATGCACTGCTCATCTTTCTTGGAGCTCAAATTGCTTGGCAATATGATAAGATGGTTTCTGGACTTCTCCTTTCCATCCAAGTTTTTCATTGCCCCCAAATGGCCAGCAGTTCAAATGTCACACAGGACTCACAGTCTTGCTGTGGCACTTGTCCCATACACTGCTGGTAGGTCCCCAGGACTGACTTTTTTGCAGACCATTATTCTAGTAATCACAGGGGTCCATAGAAACCTCTTTTCCTTACTAGATTTGCCCCTGTGTCAAAATGCTGCCCAGCTTGTGAAATGGAAAACTGAGGATGTGTTTTATTGGGCTTTTCAAGGCTCTGAAAAGGAGAGCTGCCTCAGCACTGATATTCCACTTGCTTGGGCTGTAAAATCTACTTAACCCAGTGTCTGGCACATGCTTCAAGATGTACTTGAAGCATAAATGGATGGATACCAGTCACTTGCAATCTGCTAAGGAAGGGGTAGCAGGAATATTATACAACCTCTGCCTTCATGGAGTTTAGAATCCAGACAAAAAAGTAAAGCACACCTCCAAAATTAACTAACAGCCCCAAACTTGACAGGATGTTTGCAAAATGAGATGAAGACTGTCAAGCACCGAAATATAAGTGCTGTGGAGGTAATGAGGAAAGAGAGGTCAATAAGCTCAGGAAGGGCTTTATAAACAGTGTTAGAACTGAATTTGATCTTGAAGGCAGGTCCAGTTTGGATGTTTAGATTAACCTAAAATGACCTGAGTGAGAGTCAGTCTCTCACAGTTGAAATCCCAAGACTTCAGTAGAACAAGAATATTGGTCTCCAAGACTTCAGTAGAACAAGAATATTGGTCTCCATGAAATAAGAAGTAAGGACCTGAGGCTGGGGATGTGAACATACTACATTCAAAACATTGGCGTCTATATGGCTCAACCATGTAGAACTTAACCTACAACTTTTTCTCCTTCAACCTACCCTAGAATTCCTGTCTGAGGCTCCATTCCATTCGGCAGTTTTCAATAAGGGACAGATTTCCATCAGATGCCACAGGGCAAATGGTAAGTAAGCCATGACTTTGATTATAGGAAAAGGATAAGATACCTTTTTCTCAAGATGCTGACTTGACTTGCTTCCACTTCTACCCCAAAATGGAATGGCCTCAATCCCTTACTTGTTAATAAATATGAGATCCTGATTTGAGCTTCAGAATAGGAATCACCAAATGATATATTCAAAAAGCATATCACTATTGAGCTAGACCCCAGTGACTGGAACCAATGACTCTTGGCAAGGTGTGAGGATGCCATCTAGAGTCACCTGCCTCGAGGGAACAAGCTACCAATGAAACACGCATGGGCAGAGCCAAGAAAAGCAGAGAAGAGATGCTAATGTGAGACTTCTAAGGGTCCTGTTTCCCATTGTATGTGGGGGGAAAACCAAGACAATCTTGTGGTCACCCTTACCCTTGTCCTTTTACTTCAATCCAGCCCTGCCTTCCCAAGCAAGCTGAGCACAGAATGGCGCTGTTAAATAAAAAACAAATTCAAAAACTCATAATGATGAAGGTCTCAGCTTTGTCCAATCTCTGTACAGTTAATTAACCACTCTTTACACAGGCCTGGTATAGCAGATAGATATTCTTGCTGTAAATAATTTTTTTAAATAGGTAGGAGCTTTTAAGTTCCCTATAGCAGATAAGGTCTGAGGAGGCTCTAAGGGCAAAAGGAAGAAAAGCAGTAACTACTAAAGAAAGAATGGAGAACCAAGAGGCTGGAATTGCCAGGAGTAAGGAGCAACAGGTCCTATCAGACCATCTGGGAGTGAAGGGTTCTGTCAGCCGGACCCAGAGGAATCCAGAATTTCTCTGTGCCAGTCCTGGAGGTAGTGATGAGCATTTGCAGAGAGCTGAAAAATACACTCACCAATATATAATCTTGAAAGGATCACTTTGCTTCTTCAGGACTGAATTTCCGCATATGTAAAATAGAGACAAATTATACCAGATCAATGTTCTCAAACCTGAGATTTCATAAGGATGCTCAAGAATGTGTCCCCAGTCCCTTAGTTTCAGAAGCAATGCATTTAGTTAAATATTCTCACGTGTAGAAGATTACTAGATACCAGCACAATCATAACCTTGGTTATAAGTGGCCATTCAGATAAAAACATAACATGCCTGGGGCACCTGGGTGGCTCAGTCAGTCAGCTGGCTCTGACTTGCCAAGAGTCAGTCAAGAGCATCTGACTCTTGATTTCAGCTCAGGTCATGATCCCAGGATTGTGGGATTAAGTCCTGGGTTGGGCCCCATGCAGAGTGTAGTGTCTGCTTAAGATTCTCTCTCCCTCTACCCTTCTCCCCCACTTGAGCTCTCTCTCTCTCTCTTTTTCTCTCTAAAGTAAAAAAAAAAAATTTTAAACATAATATGTTTATATGAATTATTTTTAAACCCCATCAAATTTTTTTTAATTATATTATACTAGAATCCCTATAAATACCCCTGTGGAGCAGTTTTTAAAATACTGTATCATCTTAAAAGCCCATCACATTCATTCATTCAGCAATGCTTCTGAGTGTGTATAGTGCACTAGCACTGTGATTCCTTAAACTAAGGCAAAAGTGGTGAGCATTCTTGGTTGCTGACACTGACTAATATACAGAAAAAGGAATTTACTACAAGGATACCAAGTAGCTCAGACAATGAAGAATAACTTCAGATGATGCTGTTCATGCCTAAGGAAAAATCCGGTTGGAAGACCTAGGACACTGGACACTGACTGCCACCACTGCCAGACATATTCTGAAGTCTCCCTGCTTCACAAGCTCCAAATCAAGGGCTTGGGCACACTTCTTGAAATGGCCGGGCTTGGTTTATGTGCCAGAGTTCTGGATGACCAGTGTGGATGGGGAAAGAGTAAATATATGGGTTTTATGGCTTCAGTGATGGGAGCTGAGGTGTCCTGCCTACTACTCAAGATTGACATAGAGTCTGATTCTTCAAGCATGGAAGAAGTTCAGATGTTGAACACATACGTCCCCACCAAATATCATAAACATCCACAGAGCTCCAGTCTTCTACTCTCAGGGTCTATTCGTCCTAAACCTTTTTCCCAATTTCTTTTCTGTTTTACAAAAGAGGCTCAGAGGCATTTACTTAACTTGCCCAAGGATATCTGATAAGTAGGAAAGCTGAGATGAAAATCCTGGGTTTCCTTTCTTCCTTCCTTCCTTTCTTTCCTTCATTTTTTTTTTTTTGCTTTTTATTGTGGAAAACTTCAAAAATAAAAAGTAGAGAGACAAATATAACAAATCCTTTGGTAGCCATCAGCCAGTTTCAACAATTGTCAACTTATGGCCAGTTTTATTTCATCTACACTCCCACCTACACTCATCCATGCATACTGGATTCTGATGATGCAAATCCCAAATATCATAACATTTCAGCCAAAAATATTTCTGTAAGACTCTCTAAGGGATACAGACTATTTTATAAACATATAACCACAATACATTACACTAAGCAAATCAGTAACTCCCTAATATCATTAAATATCCAATCAGTGTTCACATTATCCCAATTGTTTTGTAAAATTTTCATAGTTGGTTTATTTGGTTCAAAATTCAAATAAGACCCATACTTTGCAACTGGTAAATGTTGTTGTTGTTGCTGCAATTTATTTGTTGGGGGGGAAAACTGAGTCATTTGTTTTAGAGACTTTCCCACATTCCAGATTTTATTATTTACATCTTAGTAGTGTCATTTTATATGTTCCTCTGTACATCCAGGTCATTCTAACTCAAAAAAGCCAGGCTATGATTCTATACTACCCTCCTCAAGAGAGTATTGTGTTTCTCAAATGTCCTATATCTGATAGGTGCTTTTTAGTTGTAAAGTCAGAAGCAGATTTCACATATCTTTACATTTCATGATCCCACTACTTTCAGATGTAAGTTTCACAAAATGATGGTTTCCTCTAACTTCTTTGCATTCTCTTTCCTTTTCAGGAACATTCAGAAGGTAAACAGTATCCCCAGAAATCTCAGGACCCTCTCTTGTCCCACCTGCAGCCACTCTCCCCTGGCCGGGCACACCTGGAGCTGAAGCGCTACTATAGCATCTGCCAGGATACTGCCTTGGGGAGACCAGGCTTCCAAGAAGCAGGAGGAGAGTTGAAAAGGGAGGGGAGGACTCGGAACTCCCTCAGTCCCACCATGGCCCCCAAGCTCAGCTTAGAGGTTCGAAAACTCAGTAACGGCAGGTTGTCAACATCTCTAAAGTTGGGGTCCTTGCAACCCCGTGGAGTGCCACTTCGGGAGAAGAAGGCAACCCAGATGCTGGCCATTGTGCTTGGTGAGTTTGGGTCATGTTGGGTTGAGTTGCGTTGGATTTGGCCAGGTCAGGTTGAGTTGGTGGAGCTGCAGGCGGTATTAACGAACTGCATTCGTCAGAAGTTGGAAATTCAATAACTGTAACATTTATAAATGTTTATGACACAATTGAAGGGTTTGTGTATAAATGTTAAGTCTGGAGAAAATTCAAAAACCTAGGCTGAAATTTATGAAACATGAAACTTAACAAGTGACCTAGTTGAGCTTCATTTATCCATTTGGTTTGTTGTCTATCACGTGGAATTATAATGGACAAATCAAATAATAAAGATAACAATTCAATAAAAATTTCTGGAACATATTGGATATTTAATAAATGCTTACTTACTCTAAAATATTAAGTGAAAGAAATAGGGATACAAAAAACTTCTGTCATATGGTGTGATAACATCTAGATTATTTTAAATACAGAGAAAAAAAACATGAAAATTAATTCACCAAGATGTCAGAAGTGATTGTTTTGAATGGTGGGTGGTTATTTTCCTTCTTTCACATTGCTGTATTTACCAAGTTTCCTACAATGAACAAAATCAGGGTTAGTTGTTATACTAAGAAAATAGGGAATGTATTTAAATTAAGAAAAAAAAGTCACAGGTACCATATAGAGTTAGTGAAGGCAATTTATCCTGTTCATTGTCTTGATAAACCCCACTTTCTCATAGCTTTGGGACTTTATGGGAACATCTAGATGTAATCTCAACAGCAGGAACTGTCAGACATGTCTTTAAGGTCTTCTTCCCTTTCAGTGCCTAGGATCAGGTCTTGCACAGCTAGACATTAAATAAATATTTGAATTGAACTGAGAAGTAGAAAAGACTGGTTAAGAGCTACCTAAATAGCAAACTAGAAAATTGACTTAGGAACAAAGGCCTGAGATGAATCAAATAGGTAAGCATGTAGTTTTCTCACCACCCCCTCTCCCCCCAAAAGTGGCTAATCACACCTACTTCATAGGGTTGGTATGTAAAATTCCAGCATAGTGGCTGGCACATAACAAACAACCATGAGTCATTTTCAGTGTTATAACAAAAGGAGTAAGCAAACCCCTTACCCCATTTTTCTCTTTCTTTGTAACCTAGGGACCTTCATTGTCTGCTGGCTGCCCTTCTTTTTGACCCACGTTCTCAATACCCACTGCCAAGCCTGCCATGTGTCCCCAGAGCTTTACAGTGCCACCACATGGCTGGGCTACGTGAACAGCGCCCTCAACCCTGTGATCTATACCACCTTCAATGTCGAGTTCCGTAAAGCTTTCCTCAAGATCCTGTCTTGCTAAAGGAGAGGACAGCATAGTGCCAGTGCCCACCTTTAGTTGCCAGGCTGTTGGGCAACTGGCCAGGGCCTGCTGGGAACGGCTGTGTTATGTTTTCTGGCATGGGGTAGGAAGAAGATTTCTGGAGCCAGGACATCCCTGAGAAGCAGGTGTAACCAACCGCTTCTTCCTAAACAGAATGTTCTACCTCCCCAGCTAAAAATCTGACTTGACCCTGGCAACTTTCGAATGGTTGGGAGGACCCCGAATGATAAGCAATAATTCAGAAAGAAGCTGATAAAACGTGACTCTGCTCTACATACACATACCGAATTGTCATCCGAGGCTTGATTCATCACAGTGAAGGAAAAATGAACAGATCTCCTAATTGTCAACTCGCCAGGGGTCCTTGAAATCTCAGCCAGTAAACCATCTTGCAAAACAGCCAGTTCTCTTCCTTCCAGCCTATAATTAAACTATCAGGCTGACCCTGTACTTTTGTGGGCCCACACCCTTTTGGTCATTCATTTGCTTCATTGTATCCTGACCTATAAGTGCAAGTCCAGTGCTTCTACCTGTCTGTAGAATCTGGCTGCATTTGGTGAGGAAAATTCCTCACCCTGAGGGAGACATTGTCCCACATTGGGAGCTGGGCTTCCTTTCAAACCTTGTTACCCCTGTATTGTAGCTCTAGCTAAGAAGGCCCTTTGACTCCATTCCCGTATTCCCAGACTCAACCACAGAGTAGTTCGGGATGAGGTTGTTAAGTGAAAAAGGAATGACGGTTCCCACCGTAGTATCACTTTAAACCATGCAGTTCATAACATGCCTTAGATATGCTTTTCATAATGCTATAGAGTTTTTCTGCCCAGGCGTCTTTATCTCCTGCTCAACAGAGACCTAATACTTTCAGACCCTAAACCCAGTAAGTATTAAATGACTACAAAGTGCCGGTCACCTCCCAGGCTCCTGATATATGACACTGAATAAGACAGCTCCTGCCCTCAAGAATCCCACCACCTGCTCCTATATTTGTTCATTTACTTGTGAGCAGGGAAGAGACTTTCCTAGACAGCCAGAGGATCTCAGAACTGAGAGCACCAGATATGTAGCTGTCTAAAGACAGCGCATGAACAGTCTTTGTAAAGGCCTAGTGCAGAACCTGAACATGACCACTCCAACAACTGAAATTAAAGGCATTATAAAAATAATGTGTCAATGTCACTCAAAATTGCATTTATAAGGGACCTGAATATTCTCATCACTACCTGTTCACCTACAGACGCTATTTCTTATTGACTACAGAATCAAAATATAATTTACAGATAATTTATGAAGTGTTATCATCGTGAACTTCAATAAATTTACTGTTAAGAGATGTTATAGTACACAGGCGTGACAGATGTCCACTGCAATGCTGGTAAACTTTTACTTTTTTTCTATTAAAAATTTATTTATTTATTTATTTATTTATTTATTTTGAAAGATAGAGACAGAGACAGAGAGAGAGAGAGAGAGAGAGCATGTGCACACATGAACAGGGGAGGGGCAGAAAGAAATAGAATCCCAAGCAGGCGCCCGAACGTCAGCACAGAGCCCAACACAGGGCTGGAACCCACGAACCATGAGATCATGATGTGAGCTGAAATCAAGAGTCGGATGCTTAACTGACTAACCCATCCAGGTGCCCCAATGCTGGTACAGTTTTAAAGTACCCAAGAACTTTACAAGGAATCCAAGGCTTCTTTATTCCTCTAATCCTTAAGTGCATAAGAAGGAAATATATATCCCCAGTGACTTAGTTACCTGTTACTCCTGAATGCTTTTAATGCCAGCATTTTTAACATGTTATTGTGTGTATCAGTATTTATATTTTAAGTCTGTGGAAAAATTTTATGCACCCACTAGTTTTTGTATCTCATGCCATCTAGCTCAGTAGGTTTATGGTGCAATCTCAGTAGGTTTATGGTGCAAGACAGTAACATATCTGAAGAAGTAAAAGTGCATGATTCCTAGATTTTCCCATGCACAGTAAATAGGAAACAAGTAGGACAGTGGGTTAAAATTAATGAAATTCCATGTCAAAATTAGAGTACTACAAATAAAAACACAGGCCACATTGGCACGAAAATATCTATGAGGAAGAATGATAGCAAATATTGTGTATCCTTCCTTTACATCAAAAAGCTTACATCATTAAATCCTTATGATAACCTTAAGAAGATAAACTCAGTTTTGTAGGTGAGGAAATTGAAGCTAAAGGAAGTCAAGAAATTTGCCTCAGGTTATACACAGTGGCAGAGGTGGGATTTCTTTTAAATGTATATTTTTGAGAGAAAGAGAGAGAGGGTGAGTGGGAGACAGGCAGAGAGGGAGACTGAGGATCCTAAGCAGTCTCTGTACTGACATCAGTGAGCCTGATATGGAGCTCAAACTCACAGACCATGAGATCATGACCTGAACTGAAGTCGGACACTCAACTGACCGAGCCACTCAGGTGCACCCAGAGCTGAGATTTGAATGTACTTCCACCTGATTTACAAGCCCATGCAACTACTATGACACACTGCTTCCACCAGAGAGGTAAACAGGTGGGAGAAAAAGATGAGAGAAAAGAATGGGGCACAGATCCCTGGGAGAGCTTCAGCCTACCTGACCCACTGACACCCCTAACTTCCTGAAGGACCCAGCCCAAGGCATTGCCCTCACTCTCCTGCACGTTCAATTTCTAAAACAGTCACCCAGGAAATTAATCATCTGTTTTTATAAAATCATGCAACAGAATTTAGAGAGTATTTGTTTCTGCCCTCTCCTTCATTTATATAAAAGGAAACTCCATCCAGAACTATTGTCCCACAGTCGGCTAATGACAAACAAGCAGTCACATATACTGAGCTCTTCTATGAAAATGATAAACTCCATATAGATACAAGGAGAAAGTCAGACTGTCCCCTTCCCCATTACGCTGAGAGGCATCTTTTCTCCAAGGCAGTGTCTCTTATCGCTAATCTGAGACAACATCCCCTTCCCAGAATTTTCTTCTGATCCAGGAAGAGTCTTCTAAGGGAATCCCAAACACTCACTTCAGCCTCTTCATTCTGGGATTCTTCATTCCACCGCCTCTACCTGTATAGTTCCCACTGTGAACCAGCACTGGACCTCAGAGCTTTGCACTTTCAGAGCCAGCATGGCCAAAAATTCCAGGAGAAATGTTGCCCTGAATGAAGCAGAGCAGAGTCTTGGGGGCAAACCTGTTCTGGGGCCCAAAGAATCCCCAGAACTTCCCATACTATTTGGGTGAAATGCAAATAGTATGGAAATCCAGATATATTGCGCCCAACATTCAACTCTAGATCATACGTAAATATTTCCTTCTTCCAGCACACCATCCTCCAAAACTCCTTTCATTGCTCATTTACTAAATCAATCCCTTATTCAATAAATATTGATTTATCACCTTCTGTGATCCAGGCATGGTGTTAGTGCTGGGAAACATCATCAAGGAAGACAAACTCCCTGCCTCCAGAAGCTTGTAGCACAGTGAGAAAGTCTAAGTTATGCATATACTGATGACCTGCTTATTGTCTATAGGAAAAAGGATTCATCTGGTGTTTGGAAGTTCAATATTCAGCCCTTATAAATCTTCCCAGACAAGTACTGTCAGAGTTAAGACACAATTAAAAAGTAGAGGGGGTGTACCAGGCAAAGAAAACCTTTGAAGGGCTAAAGATATGAACAAGGAATGAGCATGCAAGACATCTCAAATAATTCCATCCAACTGTAGAGAAGAGACCATCAGACAGGAAAGGAAAGGGCTTCCTCATCTTTGAAGACCTCCTCCATCTCTGCTCAGGTGGCAACTGAGCAGGTGCTGATACAACCTGCAGAAAACCTCCAGATCTTTCCTCCACTTCCCTTCATGTGGGCAACACACATCGCAGACAACTTACTTAACTGACTTATTTAATTACTTCCCTCTGTGCTACAGTGAATTTCAATAAATGCATAATTCAATTTAAATTCTTTGCTCTTTTCTCTACAAGAGGAGGAATGGCTGCTGAATGGATGTAGAGTCAGAGATGGTTAAAATTAAGGCAGTTCAGAGAGTTTGGGTCAGAAATTGAGGGGAGTCAGGCAAAGAGATTTGTCTTCCTGAAGGCTTGGGTCAGAACTAAACAGAGGAGCAGAAAGGTTAAGGGATCTGCTTGGAATTGGCTGTTTCCGGCAGGTCCTGAATCCCAGGCCTGTGTTCCCGTCCTTTGGTATCTGCTGATATCAGAAGGCTGAAAAAGCTTAATTTGAATCAACACACAAAGAGCAGAGAGGGGATGACAGGCAATTAACTTGATTCCTCCTTTCTACCTAATTCTTTCCTCATCAGCTTAGGAAGGAAGTGAGTTTCCATGACTACCTCCTGACACGGAGACTCAGTAGAGGGTGATGCCGATGTCAGCTCAGCTCTGTCACACACTGGCAGAGGCAGAACCTGGGAATCTGTGCCAAGCACAAGTCCCAGGACATCTTGCCCCACCCACACCAGTGGCCTTCCTCACTAGACAGAGATCATGAATTAGAGGTGCTTTGCCAACTATAACCTCTAACAAATGTGAGAGATTATTATCATTGGTATTATTACCATCATCATCATCATCCTCATCATCCCCCTAGGCAGCTATTTTTATCATTGCTATCTGGTTCACAGCCCATCTTTCTTTCTCTTTGCTGATTCTCTAATTGTCTCATGTTATCAGGCACAATCTGTTCAGCCTCCCACATGAAATCTGATTTTTCTCTTGTCTTTTATTCCCTAAATGTGCCCAGGATACTTGGCTGAATTTGTAGTGAAGTTGTTAGGCAAATGGCTAGTCCCTAACAGCACACCCTTTCCCTGCTCACGCAGCCATGTGCCCAAGTATAGCATAACCTGATGCCAGACTGATAGTAGATACGTGCTTGCTAAGGGTGACCTTGGGGCCTCTGTTCTCTCCTGGCCAGGGAATGAGGATCAGAACACAGGTACTCCTCAAGACTTTCCATCTTTGCTTCTCATGGTGTCTGAGCCTAACATCCTTTCTTCTTACTCCATCTCCTTTTTCCTGAGAGAAGCACACTAGATATAGCGTATTCGTTTCCTAGGGCTGCCGTATCAAATGACCACAAACCCTGTGGCTTAACACAATGATACTTATCACATAGTTCTGGAAGCTCCAAGTCCAAAATCAAGGTGTTGACAGGCCCATGCTCTCTGAAGGCTATAGGGGAAGATCATTCTTTGCCTTTTCCTAGCTCCTGCTGGTTACCAGGATGTCCCTAAGTGGGGTGCAGCATAACTCCAATCTCTCCTCCTTCTTCACATGGTTTTCCCTCACCATATCTCTATGTTCATGTTTCACTCTTCTTATAAGTCATCAATTAGGTCCTTCCCTAATCCAATCTTAATTTGATTACATCCGCAAAGACTCTATTTCAAAATAAGTTTGCATTTACAGGTTCTGCAGGTTAGAACTTCAAAATATCTTTTGGAGGGGCAAAAACCAATCCATAAAATGTGGTGAAACTTATCTGGAAGGCAAGAGGCCTTGGAATTTGGATGACTTGTGGAAACACACAAAAGCTCTGTCATTTAAAATGTGAAAGGTCAGATTCCAGCCTGGGCATATAGTCTCTTTAGTGGCCAGAGTCAATTCTGCAAACTTCCTGATGCTTAACTTTGTTATCAGTAAAAGTGGTAAGTCTGGATTCCTAAGCTATGATAATACAAGCTAAAAATAATTCTAGAAGGACATAAATTATCTTCTGAGGCCTAAAAACTTTCAAACATGCTTATTAATAAAAGTCAAAACTGTTCAAAGAACATCCTTAGTTGTTTCTCACTGTCTTAAAAAAAAAAAAAAGAATACAACAACAAATCCAGTGGGGCTGAGGAAAGCTGAGGGAATATCATGAATTTCCCCTACTCCATGTAGCACCATTGCAGATGGGCTAAGGTGAAGGACAGTGTATCCCCTCTAAGAAAAACTTGACTTAATAGAGTCCTGCGTTATGTTTTGAATAGATTCCATTAGATTCTATATTAAAGACCCTTGAAAAGCTTCCATTCATCACAACCTAAAATCACAGGATTTGAAAATTGGAAGGGACTTTAGCCTAGTCTCCAACTTATCGCAGAAATTCTCTCTAACACCTCTGACCCATATCATCCAGCCATATTAAGAAATTGGATCACTTCTTCCCAATACAAGTGACAGGTTATCCTTCAGAAAATTCCTCCCTCCTTTCAACCAAAATCTGCCTTCTTATAAAACCTACCTTTGTGCCCCTATTCTCTCCTCCAGCACAAAAACTTCTATTCCATCTTCCCAATGACAGCCTTTGTGGGATTAAGACAGTTCCCCAAAGTCTCAATTTCTCTTTCCCTACTCCAGATAACATTTTCTTACACTCTCCATTTTCATTGATTTCTTCTGCATGTAGGTATGTTGTTAGTGTTTTTCCTAAAATACAGGGCCCCAGACAGAATACAATCTTCTAAATGTCATTTATTTAACTAGATCAGAGTGCTATGGACTCATTTCTCCATGATTCGAGTATTCTATTTTTAATGACCCCAAAATTACACATACTTTTAGGGCTCCTATTGAAACCCTAAGAAGGAGATTTGTATGCTGAATGGATAACTTCAGTGGGATATGCCTTAGGGATCAACACCTATCTGTGAAGGAAGTAGGATTCAGCAGAAGGAGCTGAACTGTGATGCAGTCACACAAGGAACTTAGACAGTCTTACTGGGATTTCTCAGCGAGCAGGACCTCTTATGGCCCTAGCCAGTAGTTGGATGTGGACCATCCCTGGGAAGGAGGCTCTCTACAGTTGAAAGCTCTCACTGTCAACTCTCCTGGCAACTGGGGGAACAAATTCCTCAGTCCTGAAGAGGGGATGAAGAGGGACACCACTGCATGCACTATATGTCATTTGGCTCCACTTTCTTTATATAATAAATTCTAAAAATGGCTTCATCGGGAATCTAGTTGGTCTCTCTTCTTGTGGAAGTTGGGTGAAATGGACTATAATCTCTTGTCAAAGGAACTGGCCTCAATGCCAAAATGATTCTCATTGTTGTCTTCTTCCTTTGTCTATTCTAGATGCTCCTCACTACTGATTAGCACTCTACTGGTTTAGGGGCATATCTCATGGAGTGACCCTGAGGGATATGGTAAGTTTCTCAGACCATGGCTACTACACTTATCCATATACTGGCAAAATTAGACAAAGGAATACAAAGAGACACTTCAGTGGGTCATACAGGCACCCCATGTATTCTTCCACGTCCTCATTGTATAACAACATCCTTAACTTCTCCTTATCAGGATTCAATTATCCTTGCCAGGATGCTCCATCTCTTACTTGTTGGTCTCCTGGCACAAGGAGCTCCAAACGACTAGGTGAAAGACAACACATAAAGCTTAATGGGCCTTTCATCCCCTACTAGACATATTTCTCCTTTAAGAGCAAGGGTCTTTACCTCAAAAAATTAAACACAGCATTACTTCATGATCCAGCAATATCACCCCAGCAATATCTCAAAGAATTAAAAACAGGTCTTAAAAAAATGCATAGGAATGTAGCAGCACTACTCATAATAGCCAAAAATTGGGAAAGAATCCAAATGGCCATCAACACACAAATGCATAAATCAGTTGTGGTATATCCATACAATGAAATATTATTCAGCCATGAAAAGGAATGAAGTACTGATACATGCTACAATGTAGATGAACCTCAAAAGCATTATGCTAAGTGGAAAAAGCCAGACACAAAAGGCCACATGTTGTATGATATCTAGAATAGTTAAATCCATAGAGATAAAAATAGATTGGTAGTTTCCAAAGGTGGAAGAAGAGGGTATGGGAAGTAACTGCTTACTGGCTATATGATTTCTTCAGGAATGATGAAAATGTTTGGAACTAGACAAAAATAGTGGTCTCACAACAGATAGAGGAACTAAATGCCACTAAATTGCTCACTTTAAAATGGTAAATTTTATATTAAGTGAATTTGAACTTTTAATTAAAAAAATAAACAAGATCAGGACCTAGAGTCTCCATGTTCTTTGATCGAAAGACTCAACTTATTCGGATGATAATTCTCTCTACATTGATCTATATATGTAATGTAATCCTTCTCAAAAGTCCAACAGACCTTCTTTTTTTTCCTCCCAGAAACTTTAAGCAATCCAAAATAGCCAAAATAATTTTTGAAAAGAAGGACAAAGTTGGAGAATGTTTACTTTCCAATTTCAAAACCTACTAAAAAGCTACAGTTATCAAGAGTATGGTATTGGTATAGTATAATTATATAGATCAATGGAACAGAATCAAAAGTCTAGAAACAAATCCTTTTGATTTTCCATTGAGAAAAGGAGAGCCTTTTAAACAAATAGTGCAAGGACAATTAGATATTTACATGCAAAAACATAAATTTAGGCCCAACCTCATGCCATACCCAAAAATTAATTCAAAATGGATCATAAAATTAAATAGAAGAGCTAAACAATAAAACTTTAAAAAGGAAATGTTGGTGGAAATCTTTGAGACCTTAACATAGGCAAAGATTTCTGAGAAATGACACTACAAACACCATAAAAAAGAAAAAACGGTAAATTGGACTCATGAAAATTCAAAACTTTACATGTCAGAAGACATTTAGAAATAATAATACTGGCTTGCAAAATATTTGCAAGATACATATCTGATAAAGGACTGTGTCTAGAATATACAAAGGATGCCTGGCTGGCTCAGTTGGCTCAGCATGTGACTCTTGATCTCGGGGTTGTGAGTTCCACACTGGGGCATAGAGCTTACTTAAAAAAAAAAAAGAATATACAAAGAACATGTACAATTCAATAAGAAGAAGACAAACAACTCAATCACCTAATTCCCCCACCCCTACAAAGGCTTAATGTGTTAATGGACATTTTAGAATAAAAGATCTAAAATTTACTTATAGACACATAAAAAATGATCAACATCGTTAGTCATCAGAGGATGGCTACAAAATGAAAAAAAGACAGACAATAACAAACATTAGAGAGTGGGTAGAGAAATGGAAATCCTCATACATTGCTGATAAAAATGCAAAATGATGCAGTCACTTTGGAAAATGTTTTGGCAGTCTCTTAAAAGTTAAACATAGATTTACCACATCATCTGGTGATTCTGCTCCTAGGCATCTACCCAAAAGAAATGAAAACCAATATCCACACAGTGACTTGCACATTAATATTCTTTACAGCATTATTCATAATAGCCAAAAGTTGAAAATAGCCCAAATGCCCTTCAATTGGTGAATGGATGGACAAAATGCAGTGTATCCATGCAACAAAATACTATTCAACAGTGAAAAGTAACAAACTAATGATACGTACTATGACACAGATAAATGTCAGAAACTTTTACTAAGTGAAGGAAGCAAGTAGCAAGAGACTATATATTGTATGATTCCATTTATATAAAATGTCCAGAAAAGGCAAGTTTATACAAAGAGTAGATCAGTGGCTGCCTGGGGCAGAGGGTAGGGATGGGGATTAATAGTGAATGGGCATGAGAATATTATTAGGATAACACAAACATTTTAAAACAGATCTATTGTGATGGCTGTACAACTTGGTAAACTTACTAAAAATCACTGAATTATACACTTGAAGTAGGTGAATTATATGGTATGTAAAATATTCCTCAATAAAGTTATAAAAAAAAAAAAAAAGAACAAGGACCTCTAAATCTGCAGAGTCCAGAAGCACACAGACAAGAAAGAAGTACAAAATTCCTCAAGTGGATCAGGGAAAATAACCTTAAGCAGGGGCACTTCTACTTCCATTTTTTGTTTCCTAAATCCATACATTCCTCTGATGGGGTGTGCACCATTAGCAGTCTTTGATTTAGAGTGTGTCCTGTGTTTGAAGGCTGGTGCTCCATCATCAGAATATCAGCTCCAAGTGGATGCCTGAGTTACACAAGCAAAAGGCTATTGCACGTTCCCTTAGGCCAATAGCTTCTGGGGGGTGTAATATGTAAAAGAAGCACTGGATCTCATTGTCATGTGCATATGGCCAGACCCCCATTGATACAAGAAATTAGGTTGGTCTGATGCAATTCTATTCCAGTCAATCAAATGCTACATAAGCACTGTCTGGCTAAGGTTGTATGAGTAGTAAGGAGAAGTCCATATTCGAATAGTAGTAGATTCCCGTCAATTCCTGTCAAGATGAATCACACTATGGAGGCACCCATTGTATTTATTTTGCCATTAAGAAGCTGGTTGATTCTTTTCAAGAGTTGGAGATCTATTGAGAGATCAGTGCAGGTGTCTGTTGCTAGGAAGCTGGATATTCAATAGTGCAGTAATTAGTAAGCTTTGGCAAAGGAGAGCCCATGTTTTGGGGCCACACATAACCTCCACCCTTGTCACCATTTCTCAGGCCATGTTTGTTGTATTTGTCTTTTACCATTGAAATTGGGCAAGGGAGTATTCTTTAAGGTCTGTTTCTCTCTCTCTTTTTTTTTTATGTGTATTTATTTTGAGAGAGAGAGCAAGCAAGCAGGGGATGGGAAGAGAGAATCCCAAGCAGATTCCACACTGTTATTGCAGAGTTGGACAAGGCTTGATCTCAGGAGCCCTGGGATTATGACCTGAGGTGGTATCAAGACTCAGGTGCCTAACTAACTGGGCCACCCAGGTGCCCCGGGCAAGGGAGTATTCTTTTCTGTCTCTGTTTTGTAACAGCAGAACTACCTTCTCCTGATGATCAAGGTCAATTAGCCTTGCTAGGATGGAGAGTCCATTTTTACCTACCAGTCCCTTAAAGTGCCTACTGTGGCACCACTGATAGAAGTTGGCTGGCATCAACTAGCTAAGACATTCTGTTTCCTAAGTTGTGTAGAGGTAACTGGCCAAGTCATTCACTACGGCCCTTTACTGATATACATTACTACCTCAAAGTATTTCTCTTGACAGGCATACTACCTGAGGCTTTTCCCACTAGGAAGAATTCCTTTCATCCCTATCTTTCAGAGACATCCTTGAGTGAAGCTGCACCCATGAAGTACCACAATAGTCTACTTGGTTTTCAACCACATACTGATCTTACCTATTCATAAACCAAATTCAGCTTTTCCTCTCACCCCAAGGTAGCTGTAAATATGATCTAAGGGTGAGGTATCAGTGCAAGGGTGGTGAATGACATAGAAGTCTGGTCCACCGATCATGTAGCTTATTATTTATCTCTGACAATGTTCATACTTGATCTGAGATGTACAACTTTCTTCGCTTTTGATTGTTGTTGGGGGTCTGACAAAACTTACAGCGGGTAGTTCTGGCAGCATGAACACTTAATATCACATTGTCAGCTTCTCTGTTTCTAACAAGAACCAGTAGCACACCAAGAGCTATTTTTTAAAAGGTGTATAGTACCCTGCTACAGGTAGCTTGCCTCACTTCTGAATCTTAGGGGTCTATTTGGATTTTCCTGCTAAGACTTGCCATAAAATCTACAGGGTATTTTTTCCCTATCAATGATATTTTCTGTGCCATAGGCTTCACCAGGTCATATGACCCAAGTCACTCTAATTCAACTGTAACAAGGGCTTTAGAAGATCACATAGGGTTTTCTGGATCTGAGATGGCCCTTCAGACTTTTCCCACCCTTAGGTACATGGGCCCTTAGATACCCATATTGATCAAGTATGTAAAGCAGCTATCTCCAAGAAGGAGGCCCAACTTGGGAAGTGAGAGGCATGGCTCTCTTTGGGTGAGGACTATGCCTAAAGAGGGACTCCCCTGAAAGCCAGTGGCCATTAGCCACCAATACATCCCACAACTGGGGCAATTGTTGCCTTAGTTTGGGTTGTTGTTTTTTTCAAAAAATTTTTAATGTTTAATTTTGAAAGAGAGATAGAACACAAGCAGGGAGGGGCAGAGAGAGAGGGAGACACAGAAACCAAAGCAGGCTCCAGGCTCTGAGCTATCAGCACAGAGCCCAATTCAAGGCTCGAACTCACAAACTGCAAGATCATGACCTGAGCTAAAGTCAGACACTTAACCAACTAACCACCCAGGGACCCCTGTTACCTTAGTTTTGAAAGGGAAATCTAGGCAGCGGAGAATAGCATTGACTATCCATGCTCATCTAAAGTTCCCAGATATCTTCCGTTAAAGCTTTTGAACTTCTGTGTCCTAAGATGTGTCCGAGATTTTTATAGTCAGTACTAGACCTTGTATTTGTCCTTTATTCAACTTGTTGGCTTTATTCTAGTATGCCAGCATGTGAAGTCACTTTGAATTTTAATTCTATCTTCTGTCTTACACTGGCTTTGATGGTGTCAAAGAGGATGATGTCAAGTTATTGATAAAACAATGAGGCTTCAATCCTCAGAGTCAAACAATGTTTGTAGGACTTGCTCAGGTTATAATCATGCTTTCAGCAGTCTACAGATATATTTGCAGTTGTTGTTGTCCAGCCCAAAGTTATTTTTATATCAAGGACACTATGAAAATATCTGTAAAATGTTTTATTGAATCAGCATATGCGATTGTATCAGTTAGGATTTCTTTGCCCCAAATGGCAGAAAACCCGGTCTCGAATTGCCTTAATGAGAAAGGTTACTATTACCACTTAGGAACACTATAGGTAGTACGAACTTCAGGTTGGCAGATTCAGGGGCTTATCAATGTCATCATTGATTTAGGTTCTTTCTAGCTCACCTCTCTGCTAAACTCCGAGTACAGGAATTCTCTGCTTTTTGAAAGTTCGAGTTATGCTCCTTTGCTTTTACAAAGACCTACGTTAGTACCTATTTTTGCTAACAAAAGAAATCCAAAAAGTATTTTCTCTTTTATGAAAAAAGGTGAAAAGTAAAAATTGTATTCAGGATTTGTGTTGCAGCCAGCCATTACAAAGGCTGCACGCTATCAGAGTTGCCAGAGTGACCCCACCAAGTTCCTTCCCCCCAGGAACTATACGTAGCATCTCAGCATCAAGCTGTCAGAGCTTTGAACTGTGTCTGTGAGCATCTGTGCTTTATCTTGATTTATTTTGTGTATCTGCTAGCAAGGTGTGTCCTAAGATATCAGAAAGGGTCTGAGAGGATATTTCGGGGGTCTGGGAATGCTCAAATAATTTTCCACATAAATTAATGCTAATTGATTCTTTGCTTTACTCCATTTCAGCTTACAAAAGGTGTCATAGGAGCGCCCCACTTTCACATACAGGGGAAACCTGTACTGGCTTTGTGCTCAAGCTAGCTCCTCACCCCGACCTCCATGAACACAAGGTAATGGTGGGACAGTGCCAGGAGTCCTATCCAACACTACAACGTCCCCCAGCAGCAGAACTGTCCTTCTCTCAGTGTCATTTCTTCACCTGTTACCCAGAGCAGACTTCCCCTTCTGTCTTATTAACCAGGATTAAGTCACTGCTGCACTACAATCCATCCTGGCAAAGGGAACGGAAATCATGATTGGCTTCACCTTACACTAATCATTTACAGTAGAATGGATGTCAGGGCTCACTGATCCATAGTTGGCAGAATCTAATGCTTTCCCCTTTCTAAAAAGCCTTTAGCCTTCAGGCACTTCTTCCATTAGCTGTAATCGCCAATGGATTACTGATAGAGCCTCTGAGAACCTCTTTATTATTTCACATTATTTCAATTTCCTGGCACTTAATTCCTCTAGCTCTAGAAACATGAATCCACTTTAGAAAGTTTCCCCGTTTTCTTCCTTTCCCAACTACACGGGACTTCAATTTTCATTGCACCTTCCTTTAAAAATTGAATCTGGTATATCCTGCTGTCCCTTTTCTATGGCCCTTGCATCTGAAAATTGGTTTTCATTTTCCCCAGGTGCCCTTGGGAGCCTGGCTGAGTTTCATCTTCTATTTCCATAAGAAACCCACTCACACTAAGCAATTAATAAGTTTTAGTGGAATTTACTCAAGATCTGAGCAGATTGTGGAAGAGGGAAGGGACAGTTCACCGTCTTCCTGGATTTGTCCCTCTCCTGTGTCTTCTCCTGCCCACCTTTCTCCCAAATCTGGCCTGGGAGTCCCCACATCTTCTTCTGTCTTTGATGCTTAAACCCTGGGAATCTTCATTCCTTGCCCAGATGGGCTAATATCAATACGCTGTTCCACACTACCTAAGAAAAATCCAATGTCCTCTGTCTCTTTGCACCTTGGAAAAGACAGAAGCAAAACAAATAATTGAAAAACATAAGAACTGCCTACCTTCTGTTAACACTGCAGCATCTCACTTACTCAAGGAGCAAGTTGCCCCATGTTTGTTCTCTCAACTCCAAGCAAAGCTTTTACATCCTTACAGCAGCCTTTGGCACTTTTGTAAAGCTAGGTTTATTCCTGACTTTAGCCTCCTTTATTTCATTCTTGAAGGTGCACATAGTCTTTTGTGTTCAAGCTTATCTATAATCCCCTCTCTCTGTCTTTTGTTCATATACCTTTTTAAAAGCCTGAGCTCTGCAGAAGCTCCCTGTACACACCTCCTTCTTTAGATGTCTCCCCCTTTATCTGTGGATTATTTCCTATTATATTATATAATCAGGATTTTATTGTTTAAATCTTCTACCTCCCCCAAGTCATATTCCTTTCTAAATTCTCACATCATAGAATCACACCTGTGGAAAATACCCTTTTGAAGTGAAGAGTTAATTTGTAATGCAAATAATTACCTCTTTATTTATCTCATTTTCAAGTAGGAATTTTCATATATCAAATTTTCATAAAGACAAATTAGGGGCAAATTATTTCACACCTTTTTCCTTCTCTGTCACTTATTCTCCTTCCCCCTCCCATTTTCCTCCTGTCCTTTTCCCCTCTGGTTGCTTTCCTGCTCCCTTCCAGGATGCATGCAAACCTCTGGGGCTTTTCTCCCAGACTCTACTTTTGTTGAACTGAAATATTTTCTGTTTGTGTATTGCAGCAAGCCTTTGTCAGTACCAGGCAAACTCACCCACCACTACTTCCAGAGAAGTCTCTGAGTGGAGCCAAATGAAGAAAGCACTTGTAGAGAGAACTGGCTATCCCTGTCTGTAACCCCTGACTACTGGGGATTTCCATTTCTTAACTGACCTGCTTCCATAAACTTCCATCCAAGTCCATCTTCTCCTGACAAACTCTAAGGAGTAATTCTTTCTATGACTCAGCTGTGTGAGGAGTAAAGATGAGGGTGATGACCTCTATCCTGTCTATTCTAGAGAGTTCTTTGGGGTGGGAATCATGGGTAAGAAAATTTAACTTGGAAAGCATGATCTATCTATAAAAGAGTATCTACTAGTTGTGCTTAATCATTGGTACAATGTCTGAAAATATCAAGGATGAGTTTCTGAGTGTGAAACTGAGTAGAAATGAAGTGTCTTAAGGGAAGATTTTGAGCAAAGAACATGGAGTACTGAGTTTTTAAAGTTAAGAATTGCCCCTGGGCACCTGGGTGGCTCAGTTGGTTAAGCATCCCGCTATGGCTCAGGTCATGATCTCCTGGTTCATGGGTTTGAGCCCCGCGTCAGGCTCTGTGCTGACAGCTCAGAGCTTGGAGCCTGCCTCAAATTCTGTGTCTCCCTCCTCTCTCTGCCCCTCCCCCACTCATGCTGTCTCTCAAAAATAAACAAACATTAAAAAAAAAAAGAATTGCCCTGTCCCCACAAAGATAGGGATTGAGAAAAGGCTGAAGAAGTAGGAGTGCTTCATGAGATAACAATGTGCTGATCCTCTTAGATGATTTATTTCACTTTTGAAAATATTATAAAGACAAAGCTGTCTAGAAGACTGAGATAGAGAGAAGGGAGTGGAGGTAAGGCAGGGCTTGTTCAGGATTTGCAGAGGAAAAAGTGAGGGAGTAAAGTTCCTGTGAGATAAGGGAAGTTGTTCTAATAGAGTGGAAATAGAAAGAAAGTAGGAAAATGTCTTTATCAAGTGAAAGTAAATTAAATGATGACTTAGAAACAAGAAAGAGTGGCTTGTTAGAGAGATACATTAGCAAGAAAGAAAGAATTCAGTGACAACTCTAGAACAAAACTAGAAAATCAGGAGTGTATCCTTTCAATGAAGAAGAAGACAAAATCTTGCCTGGTAGCTCCATCCCACCTGCCTTTCACTCACCTTCAGACCTTTACCAGGTTTCACTCTGGGGCAATGTGAGAGAAATTTCAAAGTTCTTAAATTATTTGCTTAGTTTTGTCTATTGATGAGCAACATCATGGAGGTGGAAATCAGGATGTGTGTTTTAATTCCTGTCAAGGAGGAAAAAAAAATGAGAACAAATAAACAGTTGGTTCTTGTTGTGTTGCCCTAGTAGTTACACAAACAGAACCCCACTCACTGTTTTACCTTTGGGTTTCTGAAGTTCTAAACTAGGCCCGAAGTGGTGCCGTACCCCAGAGGTAGAATGATAAATGATACAGGTGTGCTCTCTGGCTTCATGGGGCTCATAGCTTGGTGGGAGAAAGAGACATTAAATGAAGATGTATACACATGAGGACATAATTACAAGTTGGGGTAAATATTATTAAAGAAGCCAGGACACTATATGAGCAAGAATAATAGGGAAAGCTAACCTCCTATAGATTGAGGGGCCAGGGAAGGCCAATCTGAAGAAGCAATGCATAGAGAAGCCTCTAGGATAGAAATGTTTTCCAGCGGGGGCGCCTGGGTGGCTTAGTTGATTGAGCATATGACTTTGGCTCAGGTCATGATCTTGCGTTGGCAGGTTCAAGCCCCGCATTGGGCTCTGTGCTGACAGCTCAGAGAGTAGAGCCTGCTTTGGATTCTGTGTCTCCCTCTCTTTCTGCCCCTCCCCGCTTGCACTCTCTGTCTCTCAAAAAATAAAATAAAATGTTAAAACAAAAAACAAAAAAAGAAAGAAAGAAAGAAAATTTTCTATGAAACAAGCCTGGGGCAGATTGTTCCATGCAAAGCAAAGAACATATGTGAAGGTTCCAGAAGGGAAAAAACCACACTTATGAGTTCAAGCTTTAAAAGAAGCTCTGAAGGAAGGCTAGTGTATGAAGAGCTGTGCATCCCATAGCGACTGGCCACATATTGCTATTTAAATTTAAATTAATTGAAATTAAATAAAACTAAAAATCCAGTTTCTCAGTTGCACTAGGCACCTTTTCAGTACTCAGTGACCACATGAGGCTAGTGGTCACTCTGTAAACAACACACATTAGAACATTTCCATCATCACAGAAAATTGGAGAGCATTCATCTGGAGCAGACATAGGGATTTATAAAATATTTTAAATAATATTTATATGGAATTTTCATAACATTGGAACATTTTATGATAAGTGAAAGTTCAAGGTTTTAAAAAAATGTTTATTTATGAGAGGAGCACTTGGGTGGCTCAGTTTGTTAAGCGTCTGGCTTCGCCACAAGTCATGATCTCACGGTTCGTGAGTTCGAGCCCTGCGTCAGGCTCTGTGCTGCCAGCTCAGAGCCTGGAGCCTGCTTCAGATTCTGTATCTCTCTCTCTGACCCTCCCCTGCTCACACTGCCTCTCTCTGTCTCTCAAAAATAAATAAAAAATAAATAAATAAATAAATAAATAAATTGGAAAAAAAGTTTACTTATGAGAGAGAGAGAGAAAGAGAGAGAGAGCAATTTCATGTGTGCAAAAGCAGGAGAGGGGAGAGAGACAGGGAGAGAGAATCCTAAGCAAACTCCATGCTGTCAGCACAGAGCCCAATGTGAGTCTCGATCCCGTGAACCACAAGATCATAACCTGAGTGGAAATCAAGAGTTAGACACTTCCAGGTGCACAGCTTTTCTGATATCAGCTCACATGGAGCAGATGCTTCTGCAGCCATAAACCAGTAGAAACTCTTAAGTGGTCATTTTTAACAGATTGCTGGAGGCTGAGTATGAACTAGTGTGAAAATGAGAGATTCCCAGGGGCCTTTGTTTTTGGAAACCCCACAACAGCTTCTCATGATGAAGAGCCAAGATGGAGTGCCTGAGTGGCTTAGTCAGTCAAGCATCTGACTCAATTTCAGCTCACAGTTTGTGAGACAGAGTCCGTGTTGGGTTCTGCACTGTCAGCACAGAACCTGCTTGAGTTTCTCTCTTTCTGCCCCTTACTTTCTCTCTTTCTCCCAAAATAAATAAATACACATTTTTTAAAAAAGGAAAAGGAAAAAACTCTTCAGGTCTCTCGCAGGGGGAGGAGAAATATAACCATTTTGAAATATGCCCAGAGTATTCTTCATAGCAAAGGCCTATGTTACAGAAGCAAAATTTTTTTACCAGAGTCTTATATCACCTTATGGGAAGGATCATTACCCACATCCAGCCTTCTCTAGTCTTTCTGTCTCACCTAACAGGAAGGGAGGCAGGAGTAAGAAAACTAAGAAACACTTCTGAAAGTCACAGGTCAGGGACACGGCCCCACTAAAAGACTGAGTCCCCTCCCACACACCTTACCGGCCTATCATCAGGGTTCCAGTGTAAGAATTGGATTATAGCCAAAAGAGCTACAAGGCACAGGCTCTATTTAAAAAGGAGCTCTTAGGAAAACCCAAAACAACAGTGGGGAAAAAACAACGGCACTAAAGTAATTTGAAGCTTCCAACACCTATAGTTGTAACAAACATTACGTGCAGCCCCTCTCCAGTCAGACTAACGGAAAGCCTCACTCTAAAACCCTTCTTAGCTGAGTTCTTCTTATCTCATACAGCATTTCTGGATTTCAACAAAAAACTAGAGAGCATCCTAGAGGGCAAGAGAAAAGCATAGTCTGAAGAAACAAAGTAAGCACAAGCTATGACAGATTTTTAAATTATCAGACAGGGTATTTAAAATAATTATGATTAATATATTATAGGTTCTAATGGGCAAAGTAGACAAGGTACAAAAGCAGATGGGAGAGATGAAAAAAAAAAGAACTGTTAGAAATCAAAAACACGATGATGGACAGGAAGAATACATTTGATGGACTCATCAGCAGACTGGACATGACCAAGGAAAGAATCAGTGAGTTCAAAGATGTGTCAGTAGAAACTTCCTCAACTGAAATGCAAAGAGAATAAAGAATAAATACAAAAAAAACCCAGAATATTCAAGAACTATGGTGCAGTTTCAAAAGATGTAACATATCAGTAGTGGGAATACCAGAAGAAGAAAGATAAAATGGAGTGGGAGAAATATTTAAGGTAAAAATGAACAAGAATCATCAAAAATTAATGACAGACATCAAAACATAGATCCAGGAAGCTCAGAGAATGTCGAACAGGTAACATATTAAAATAAATAAATAAATAAATAAATAAGTCTAGGAACATCATATTAAAATTGCAGAAAACCAAAGACAAAGAAGGGGGGGAAAAACCTTGAAGGAAGCCACAGGGGAAACATGGATAAGAATTATGACAAATTGCTTCAGAGACTAGGCAAGCAACAAGAAAATGGAATGGAATATTTGAAAATATTGAAGGAAAAAAACCATTCACTTATCTGGATTAAATACTCATGAAAATAAACAACCCCTAAAAATTAGAGCAAATGAAAGAAATACATCTGGGAAGAGAGTTAATTTAACCAAAGAGAGGAGTCATTTCAAGTGACTTCAAAAACATGGTAATTTGACCGTATCTCTCTGAGACATGTATATCTCTAAGAGCATAAAGAATGATAAAAAAAAAAACAAAACTTTAAACTGTTATGTGATATCTTCTTGATAGTGATAATACTGAAATTGTTATTCTGACACTATTACATATGTCTGTGTGTGGTTAAAGCCAAATAAGTATTTAGACTGATGTCATTAGGACCTAAGTTTTTAGTGTAAAGCAAGATACAAATATAAAATACAAAAGTACTGTAAAAACCTCATAATCTAAATTTGAACCTGAACACACAATGTTATTTTCTTTCTGTTTAAAAAAAAATTTATTTTAACATTTATTTTGAAAGACAAAGAGAGACAGAGCATGAACAGGGGAGAAGGAAAGAGAGAGGCAGAGGGCGACAAAGAATCCGAAGCAGGCTCCAGGCTCTGAGCTGTCAGTGCAGAACCTGACACGAGGCCCAAACTCAAGGACTGCGAGATCATGACCTGAGCCAAAGTCGGACCCTCAACAGACTGAGCCACTCAGGTGCCCCAAAGTATTTTATCTTTTAAAAAATATGTATTTCTTTGCTCTTTCCACTAAAGCACTTAAAAGCAATAACCATAAGTTTAGGAATAAATACTCCTAGAATCCATATTATGGCCTCTGAAAAAAACACTTTCCAATAAAAGGAATCAGAACTTCTTTGGAAAATAATTAATTCCAGGTTGGGGAGCAGGAAATTTAAAATGTGATCCTGGAACATCTTATTATACCAGCAAGAAAAAAAAATATTATGTCAGCAGGACTCAGAAGACTGCATGACGGTCCCTCCACTGGCCAAAGTGAAACAATTTGAGCATCAAGAAAGAAAACTGGAATGATTTTTAAAACAATAAATGGCTAAAATCCATGAGTTCATCATGATACTTAAAACATAACTTTTTTTTCAAAACCTCATTGGCTAGTTTTCAAGGATGCCAAAGAACCAACTCGTTCTTTTGACAACTGGTAAACACAGAAAAGAATCTTTCATCTCCTATAATTTGAACTTCAGTGTAACCAAGTCTTTGACGAAGGAAAGTATTTTTAATAAAAATATTCCTACTAATAAAATCAGAAGGAATGATAGATTTTCTTAGTCAACTTGAGCTGCTAAACCAGAATATCACAGCCTGGGTGGCATGAACCATAAACACTGATTTCACCCAGTTCTGGAAGCCAGAAAGAGGAAAGAGAAAGTTAAGTTTTCTAGTTTCTTCGTATAAGGACACTAATCCCACATGAGGACTCTATTGTGATCTCATCCAAACCTAATTATTTCCCAAAGACCCCAGCTCCAAATACCATCACACTGAGGTTAGGGTTTAACAAGAATCTGGGGGCGGGGGCCACATTTAGTCAGCAACACCCTCTAAAGAAAAAGTGGATCTGGAAAAATTGAACTACCCTATGATGTAGTAACTGTACTATTAGGTATTTATCCAAAGAATACAACATGCTGATTCAAAGGGACACAGGTACCCTAATGTTTACAGCAAAGCTATCAACAACAGCCAAATTATGGAAAGAGACCAAATGTCCATCAACTGATGAATGGATAAAGGAATATTGGAATATATGGAATATTACTCGGCAATTGAAAGAATGAAATCTTGCCATTTGCAACAATGTGGATGGAACTAGAGGGTATTATCCTAAGCCAAATAAGTCAGGCAGAGAAAGACAAATATATGATTTCATTCATACATGGAATTTCAGAAACACAACAGATGAACATAGAGAAAGGGAAGGAAAAATAAGATAAAAACAAAAGGGAGGCAAACCATAGGAGACTCTTAAATACAGAGAACAATCTGGGGGGCTACTGGGGGGTGTTGGGTGGCAGGATAGGCTAAATGGGTGGTGGGGGTTTGGGGATAAGCAATGGGTGTTCTATGTAAGTGCTGAATCACTGGGTTCTACTATGAAAACAATGTTATGCTGTATATTAACTAACTTGAATTTAAATAAATGAATTTAAAAAATAAAGAGTGGATCTGAGAAATGATCATTAGTGGCTGCTCAGACTACCAGGGGAGAAGCTGGAGTACTAGACACAGATAGATCAGGCTGCAATGCTAAAACTACTGATCAATCTTTGACAGCATAAAAAGTGAACCAACCATTATGTGCCTTGACATGAAAGAACCACCACCTCCTATGAAATAGTCCTGCCAAAAAAATCAAACCTTGAACCTGATCAAGCCTTTAGCTCAGCACTATCCAATAGAAATATAATGTAAGCCACACAGGTAATTTAAAATTTTCTACTAGCCACATCAAAAATGTAAAAATGAATAGGTGAAATTAATTTTAATACTGTATTCTAGTTATCCCAATATATAAAAGTATTATTATTGAAACCTATCAACAATGTAAAAATTATTGATGTTTAACATTTTTTATGTGTTAAGTTTCTAAAATTTGTTGTATATTTTACACTTGCATATCACAATTTTAACTAGCCACATTTCAAGCACTCATTAGCTACATGGATGCTGGTTCAAAGAAACCAGTTGTAAAAATTATGAGAGAATGGAGGAGATTTTAATACTGCTGGGTATTCAGTTATAGTAAGATACAATTAATTTTTAAGTGAAATAATAGGACTGTGTTTAAGTGTGGAGGTTCCTCAAAAACCTATCCATAGAACTCCCTTATGGCCCAGCAATAGCACTGCTGGGATTTACCCAACGGATACAGAAGTGCTGACGCATAGGAGCACATGTACCCCAATGTTCATAGCAGCACTGTCAACAATAGCCAAAACATGGAAAGAGCCTAAATGTCCATCACTTGATGAGTGGATCAAGAAAATGTGTATATATATACAATGGAATACTATTTGGCAATGAGGAAGAATGAAATCTGGCCATTTGTAGGAAAGTGGATGGACCTCGAGGGTGTCATGCTAAGCAAAATAAGTCAGGCAGAAAAGGACAGAAACCATATGTTTGCACTCATAGGTCTAACAGGAGAACAGGAGAAACCTAATGGAGGACCAGGGGGAGGGGAAGAGGGAAAGAGAGTTGGGGAGAGAGAGAGAGAGACGCAAAACCTGAAAGACTATTGAATACTGAAAACAAACTGAGTGTTGAAGTGGGAGGGGGGAGGGGGGAAAGAGGTGGTGGTGATGGAGGAGGGCACTTGTGGGGAAGAGCACAGGGTGTTGTATGGAGACCAATTTGACAATAAACTACTTAAAAAAAATAGGACTATGTTTACATTTTTAAAGAGAGTCCTTATCTTTTATTTATTTATCTTTAATGTTTGTTTTTGAGAGAGAGAGAGAGAACAAGCGGAGGATAGGCAGAGAGGGGGGCATAGGATCCCAACCGGGCTCTAGGCTCTAACTGTGAGATCATGACCTGAATGAGCTGAAGTCAGATGCTCAACCAACTGGGCCACCCAGGTGCCCCTAGAGTCTTTATCTTTTAAAGATACATATTAAATTATTTACAAATGAAATTATAAAATGTCAGAGATTTGCCACAAAATAATCTGGGTGGGAGTAAGGGGAACAGATAAGAATAGAAAACACAAGACATGCCATGCACTGATTGGCTACCACTAAGAAAATGGCACCAGTTTGCTATCTAATGTTACTGTCAAAGAATGGAGAGGGTCTTGTTTATGGAACCCACTGCAAAGGAGATACTAGAGATAGGCTGAGCTATTAACACATCAATGGCCACAAGATGCCCCCTAGCTCTGGAACAGCACCCAATTGTTGGCCATTCTCCCTTTGTCACCTTGCATTAATCCCCAGTTGCTGAAGGGGGAAAAAATTGTAGGTCTAAATCTGCTCCATTACATGAAAAAAATGAAATTTCAACTGCTTCCTGGGAAGGAAACAAATGTTTCAAATCCAGCTTGAGCCAAGAGTGTTTCTTTGGGAGAAGCCCACTGGAAGCAGACCACCTGAAAGCTCCAGAGGAGGTTAAATATCAGAGGGAGAACGCTGGAACGGGTAGCAGCAGCCGGCCACCCCCTCATGGAGCATCACCTTCCTCCAGTGCTACACTTAGGAGGTTCTGGGTTTTGTTTTATTAAAAAAGGCAATGCTCTTTTGCTTTTGTATCACTTACACTGCCCCCCGGGGTCAGTCACTAAATTGTGGTTGAGCGAGTCAGTGATGAATAATAGGAGGATAATCAGAGGCAACAGGGCATTGTGGAAAGAACATAGGTAAATCTGGGGGGAACTCTCAGACCACTTAATTAGTTACCTGGAATATTCCTCCCTTGGTAAAAGTCTATACATCTTTTTTTAAGTTACCAAGTCAACTCTGCTCCCATAAGTAGATTTGCATTCCTTAAACTACATGTTCTTATTTTGGTTCAGGAAACCTGGTAAGAAAAACTTTCACACTTTTATGCCATGGTACTTTGTATATCCCCCCAGCAAAGTGATTACTGTACTGTTTTGCAAAGAAGCATTTCTTTTCACCAGTAAGCTGTGATTTCAAAAGCAAAATCTCTGACATTTTCACCTTTGAGTCTCCACTGTCTAGCCAACGTGGGATACATAAGCAGGCAATACAGGTTTGTGGAATGAATAGATTGTTCACCAACAAATATCACTGAGCATCTGAACAGGTTAAGACTATGAAATGACAGCCTTTTTGCTTTTTGAATCACCAAATGAACACTCCAAATGTGACTCCATGGCTAGGATCTTGTCATGGACCTCAGAATCACACAAGGAAACCAGCAGTAAATTACTCTGTAGTCACTTCCACTCCTATACCCACATCCTTTAAAAAATCATAACCAGAATTACTTAGCTTGGCCTTCTCATGAGTCACAGATTTAAACACGTTTTGTTGTTTTCTAACATTTAAAGCATGTATACAGTATTATTATTATGAGTACTCACTGATGTACTTTCTGGTCTGAACTCCTTCCCAAACTTGATTTCTCGATGTTGCTACAAAAAGGTTTTGAATAATTGCAGGGTCATTAGAAAAGGTCTCTATTCCCATGATTCTCTTCTTAGACATCAAGAATAAATTACGTTTTTCAGAATTTTGTTTAAAAAATTCTGGTGACATGGCTCTATAGAAACATGTTTATTTATTTTTTTAAGATTTCTTTTTTAGATAATATGTACACCCAATGTGGGACTTGAACTCACAACCCTGAGATCAAGAGTCACATGCTCCACCAACAGAGCCAGCCAGATGTCCCAAAACACATTTATTAAGAGTAGGCAGGTTATATTGTCTTCATACCCATTTGTAAGGGCCTACCCTGGGCCCAAGCACCAATAAGTAAAGAGAGGGTGAGGGTAGAAACAATAGCACAGGTTTCAGAACCAGATATGCTTGCAATCAGAGTAATTTTAAGCAGTTATTTGATTGTTTCAGCCTGTTTTCTCAAATATAAAAAGGGGATCATTAAAGTTTTTTGAGGAATTACGGATTTGTTGGGAGCCTTACCAGGGAGACCATTCAAACTGAATTATTGCAAGTGACCCAGCCACCAGCTCAGAGGCAAACTCAGCTCACTGATTTGGCACATGGTTCTATTCCTTTGATAATGAATAATGAACCTCTTTAGCATTTTAATTTGTTTATCTACTGATATTGTCATCTAGTGATTTTCCACATTCTCTCATCTCCTAGGACAGTTTTTTAGTCTTCTTTTGTAGTTGAGACCTGATTTTGTAGATCACATGAGCAAAGTAAAGCTTTCTAATTCTGTAGAATACATGTAATTTTGGAGTTTGCTCCTGGTCTGAAAGTTCCAGAAAGGCAGATGTTCTCTGTGGAATGTCTGTTATTGAATCCCAAGTGTCAAGAGTGCCTTAAAAGTGGATAACCTCTTCTTGACTGGATGTAAGAATTCTCCTAAGAGAATTAGGGTGAGGAAGATGTAGGTGACTAACCATATCCCTGGTGACAAAACACGGGAAGTCCCTGATCAAGATGTTGGTTTTTAATGTACTGATTGATTGGACTAAATTCCATAGACTGTCAAGGACCCATGAGAAAAAGAGAATTACCTGATGGGATCCTGGAAGATGAGCACTAATGCTCACTCCTTCCCCTCTGCTGACACAAACCAGCAACCCATAAAAATCAGTGGGTCCTTTATAATTATAGGAGGGGCATAGGCTGAGAGGGGATTATAAATGGCATAATACGTTAGAAAGGGCTTGAGACATCTTTGCCAGCTTCCATGATGCCCATAGTCATAATTATGTCAATGAAGTCTTTTTAAAATGTGTCTACAGGGTCGTCTGTAGCAGTTAAATATTCGACTTCAGCTCAGGTCATGATCTCATGGTTTGTGGGTTCGAGTGTAACTTCAGGCTCTGCACTGACAGTGCAAAGCCTGCTTGGGATTCTTTCTCCCTCTCTCTCTGACCCTCTCCCACTCATGCTTTGTGTCTCTCTCAAAATAGATACATAAACCTAAAAAAAAGTTCCTATAAAAATTTTTTTAATGCATCTACAAATAGAATATGTTCATTCTATGTTCTCTCTGTTCAAGAACCGTTATCCAGTAGCTAGGAAGGCTATAACCACTGCCAGAGTGGTGGAATAATTTTGGCCACGATTCCCCCAAAGAAGCAGAGCCAATAGGAGATGGATGGATGGATGGATGGATGGATGGATGGATGGATGGATAGGAGAGGTTTATTATAGGAATTGGCTCACATGATTACAGAGATTGAGAAGTCCCAAGGTCTGATCGGCCATGTGCAAACTGGAAGCCCAGAGAAGCTGAAGACCAGAGTAGCCAGTGCTGTAAATTCTAGTCCAAGTCTGAAGGTCTACAAATGAGTAGCACTGATCCATAAAAGATACATGTGCCAGCTCAAGCAAGAAAGCAAATGCATTTTTCCTCCACCTTTTTAAATTTTATTTGGGCATGCAACAGATTGGACTGAATTGGTAAGAGCATCTTCTTTATTAGTCTACAGACTCAAATGCTAATTTCTTCCCGAAACACCTTCACAAACACGGCAAGAGACAATGTTTTACCAACTTTCTAGGCATCCTTTAGCTCAGTCAAGTTAACATATGAAATTAACCATCCTAAGCATGTAGTATATGATGTAGGAATTGGTTTAGAGTAGTCAGGATGCATCAAAGCAGAACAAGAGATGGGACACAGAGAAGGGCTGGAGCTGAGAAAGGGAAGCTAGACTCGGGTTAGTCACACTATCTGGGCCTGGGTTCCACCTCTATAAAATAAGAGATTTGAATAGATGATCTGTAACGTTCCTTCAGGTTCTAAAATTATATTCTCCATGTCACCAAAGAATTCTCTTTCTGAAAAGGAATAAAGCTAGGCCAATTTTTCCCCTTTCTACAATTTACATGTCCTTTTGCTTTTCATTTGTATGTAAATGTATGAGTCTTTGACCAAAACAAAATTACAATCTCTCGGTAGCTCCTCAGTCCTCTCATCATTAACATGCAGCTGCAGATTTCAGGGAACAAAAATGGGAAAAGGAAACAGTTACTATGTAACCCTGACTCAGCCAGTTCTGCAGTGTCAGAGAGTAATTATGGGGGTAGCCCAGAGAACAACCAGGACAGGTGACCACAGGAGGCACAGGCCTCCACCTACCTCTGGCCTTTGCTGAAGTAGAACAGATGCTCTGTGTAAGAAAAGCATAGTTTGGGGGAGGTCAGGGAGTGAATTGGGGAAATGCTGGGCTTCAGAGTCCTAGTACAGTTCAGATCCCGGATCTCCTGCTTTGTATGATTGAGCAAGTCACTTAACCTCTCTGAACCTCAGTTTCTTCTCTGTAAATGGGAAAATATCAACTTCATAGGTCTGCCATGAACAGAAAAATAGGTGATATGCTAAAGCACAAGAATCATTGAACAATGGTAATGCAAGGAGGGATGGGACAGGCACTATGTTACAGATAGAGGAGCAGAAGGCACACTGCAGGCATGTGGTGGGAAAGAAACTAGTCACACACTCCCCCTTTAATTATTTCAGTCCACAAAACTGTTGTAGGCGGGGGCAGGGGTGGGGGATATTCCTTTGTGAGGAATGATCCTTCCCTCACAGAGCTCATAGTTGGGAGATGAGGCTTACAGAACTAAAGACCTGAGCAAACAAAATGCATGGAGCCCTGGTTGGTGATGCCTTTTTGAGCAAGGAAAACCAGAATAGTTGCCCCTCCTCTTTCAATCCTGAGAGTCTAGGATTCTAGAACAGCAAATTTTTATGGAAGATTTGGTTCTTAGAGTGGACCTAAAGAATGGTATGATTAGGATATGACCATTGGGGGAAAGTGGGGATCACAGCACAGGTCCTAGTGGGGGTCATGGCACACTTACGGGAGGGAGCTATGTCTACCTCTTTATTAGCTGCTCTCTTGGCTGCTTTGTCTATTAGATGATACTCTCATGCTGTAGGGTCGTCTCCCTTTCTGGTATCCTTTGCAGTGCAGAACTGTAACTTCTTTTGGAAGCTAGACGGCATTAAGAAGCTTTAGAATTTCCTACTTCTTTCTGATGGTCTTCCCCCCACAGTGAGGAGGCCCCTCTTTGTAGATTGCCCCATGTATGTGCACGGTAGCAAAGGCATACAGGAAGTCAGTGTAGATCATTTGCCCTCGCTGATGGTGAGGGCCTGAACTAGGGGCATGTAATTCAGCCCATTGTGCTGATTATCCCCATACGCAGGGCACTGGCCAGTAGGACTTCATCTGTGGTTGTCAGAGCATACCCTGCCTTTCGAACACCCTCTGCAATGAAACTGCCGGTCCTGGTCACACAGATCTGAGCAGCTTGTGAATACTTTATTAGTCACCTCAGGACAATCATGATCTGGTTTTCCTTTCTCAGAAGGTAGGAAGGTTGTGGGGTTTAGCATCTGCATTGTTTCAAGAACGATTTGTGGATTCTCTGACAGGAGCTCCTGGTATTGTCCTAGCTGAGAGTTGGAGAGGAAGCGATGTCCTTGAGTGTTTGAGAGAGACACAACAGCATGAGGGAACTTGACATTTAGTTCTTGTCCCAGGGTGAGAGTTTATCTGCCTTCTTCAAAAAAATTTTTTTAATATTTTTATTTCATTTTTGAGAGAGACACAGTGCAAGTGGGGGAGGGACAGAGAGAGAGGGAGACACAGAATCCAAAGCAGGCTCTAGGCTCTGAGCTGTCAATGTGAGGCTCAAACTCACTAGCCATGAGATCATAACCTGATCTGAAGTCAGATGCTTAACTGACTGAGCCACCCAGGTGCCCCTATCTGCCTCCTTAAAGAGCAGAACTGTGGCTGCTAGTGCCCTAAGGCATGGTGGCCAACCTGCCCTGGGTCCAGATTCTTTGACAGGTATGCTACTGGCCATTGTCAAGGGCCAATGGTCTGTGTGAGAACCCCAAGGGCAACCTTTTCCTTCACTAGCACAAAGAGATTAAAGGCTTTTTTATATTCGGCAAGCCAAGGGCTGCTGCCTGCCCCAAGGCAGCCTTTATCTCTAGGAAGGTGGCTTCAACCTCCTCTGTCCAGACAGGGTGTTCTAGATCCGGCCCTACCAAGAAATTATAGAGGGGTCTTGCTATTCCTGAGAACCTGGGAATCCAGATTCGGCAGAATCCTGCAGCGCCCAGGAATTCTCATAGCCCCCTCTTAGTTTGGGGCTGGGGTAGGGAGGTGATGGCCTTCTATCTCTCCGGCCCTAGTGCTCTTTTTTAATGAGACCCGATACCCGGAGTCTGACAGGAGTTGGAGGAGGACCCTTGTGCCCTCTGTACATTTCTCTTAGGTATTGCTGGCAAGAAGGTCATCCACATACTGGAGAAGGGTACAGCATGTGGCCTCTCTTGGAAGGCTGGTGAGGTCTCCAGCCAGTGTCTCCCCAAAGAGGGTAGGAGAGTTTTTAAACCCCTGTGGGAGGCACGTCCAAGTCAGTAACATCTGACACCCTGTGTCTGGTTTGGTCCATTTGAAGGCAAACAAGGGTTGGTTCTGGGGGGCCAAGTGGAGGAAGAAGGCATTCCTTAAGTAAACCAGCTGGCAGAGCCTGGGATCGGGCTGAGGAAGGTGTACCGGTTTAAAACCACCAGGTGCAAGGAGACAGTCACTTTGTTGATAGCTCGTATGTCTTGAACCGTTTGCTACCCTCCTCCTGACTTCTTGACTGGCAAGAACAGGATGTTCTTGGATACCTGCCATTGCCTCTTGTGGAAGGGGGTATTGCCGCTGTCTCTGCGGTTGAGCCTCAGGGGATTAACTCTACAGTGACAGGGGCCTGGTTGTGGGCAAGTCCAGCGGGGTTGTCCTTAGCCCATGAAGTGGGGAAGGCAGTCCTGAATTCAGGAGGGCCACTCAGTTGGGCCTGGGTGCAGAATAGCCTCCATTTTTTCTTCCTTGGTATAGTGATTGCTATAATAGGGCACCTGATTCTTCTTTTCCAATTGGAGGCTGGTGAGTCCCATTAGCTCAAAGGTTATTTGGGCCCTCAGCTTTGAAAGTATACCCTGGCTGAGGAGAGGGATAGGGCACTTAGGTAGGTAGAGGAATTCATGCCATACTGTTTGGGCCCCTACTTTCATTTTGACCTTTCATTTTGACCATGGGCTCATGGGGGCCAAGAAGAAGTCAACCCACTCCCTCTCAATCTGAATCTATTCCTACTAGGCCTATGAGGTCTTTCCTGCAGGGTTCTTCTCCATATTGGCTGGGTTTCTGGGACTTTCCCTGGTTGGGACATTCATTCTTTCAACGTCCTTTCTCCTTGCATTAGGCGCATTGGTCCATTGCTAAAGAGGTTCTGGGCCTTCCACCTTTTGGCAGCTGGACCTTTTGCCGTGGTTCTCTTGTGCATTGGGATCAAAGGGGGTGTAGCCACTAATAATCCGCCGGGAGATTCCCCTTGCTGCTGGGCATGTTCGTGGGCTTCTTAGCCCCTGCTCGGATCCCCCGGAGGAGATCTTGGTACTGGCGAATGTGGACCGGTATCTGGAGAATGCCTGCACCTGGCCGAGGGTGCAATCTGGCCACTGGTCTGGGGGAGAGAGGATCTAATGAGTCCAGAAGTGGTGGGGAGACCGAAGGTGGCAGAACATTGGGAACCAGGAAGTTACGTGCTGACAGACTCGGGGGAGCATATGGCAGGGGCAAGATTGGTCACCCGGGAGAATTTGGACTTATGTAGACCTTCTTGGGATGCTTTGTCAAGGCAACTAAGGCCCTAGCCTGTCCCTGTTTGTTGCAGGTAAATAACACCCAAGGGGGAAGGGTTTGGGCAATCTCTAACCAGGAGTCGATATACAGGAACTCGCCAGGGGGACCTGGATCCCTGGTGACAACACGCCAGATGTGGTGAACCATTGGGACACCTAAGGTTTCCTCTGAGGGCCATCCTACACCAAAAGTGGGCCATTTCAACTTACATATGATCCTTAACTTGCCAGGGATCATCTTAATTCCATAGTCTCCTGAAAACCCCTTTGTTTGCTCCATTCCAACCACATAATGTTCCCCTGAGACAGAGTTGCAAAGACAAACAGAGGGTTGGGGTGTCCCCTCTAATGAGGAGCCTAGTCAGATGCCCTGTCTGGCTGTGTCTCCTGGAACTTAAGTAACGCTTAGCTGTAGTGGTCTCAGCTTTGTGACTTACGATTGGAAACTATTCCGATGCTGTCATAGACTATATGCCATTCACCACGGAGTCACAGACCGACCCATTCAGACTCTGTGGCCTTTTGGGGACCTTAAGGGTGCCTGCCTATGGAGCCACAGATTCAGTCTCAACGGGAGGACCAGGTTGGGCTGCACATTCACTCACACATTCAGACCAGAGGTTAATACATTCCCTCCCTAGGAATCCCTACCCGTGAGACCTCTAAAATGTCTCCGGGAGGTGATCAGGTTCCCCTTCCACCCCTACATGTGGGTCTGACCAGGTCAGGCCTAACTGGTATCCGACATCGGGTCCAGGTCCTCACCTGCAAGTCTTCACGAGTCCAGCGGGAACAGCAGAGTGGGGGTGGCCTGAGGCAACCAAGGAGGAGACTGCCGAAAATCGGGCTCGGTGCACCTTCTCTGTTGGGATTCCTCGTTCTGGCACTGCTTTGCCGTTTTCCCAAACTGTAGGCAATAATGGGCCAACACGGTTGGTTTTCCCAGTCAGGGAACCAAGTATCACTGAACCGGCGGAAGAACCAAGCTGCACTTGGACATCTTGGAAGGCAGGAGGCTTATCCCCCCAGGGGCTCACAGGAGATGGCTCTCTAGAGGTCTGAGTCCTCAGGGCAAGAATGGGGGACAATTTATAGTCTGTTACTTTCGCATTAGTAGTAATGCGGCGCGCAGCAAGCTAGGTAGGTAGAACCCGGAAGGGAAGTCGTCGCGAGGGGACTGAAATCCTCCTATCAGTCCTGTTGACCATCTTATAACACAATTTTTCCCTATCAGACGGACTAGAGGACAGAGGCTACTGACAGAGGTAAGGAAGTTGCAGTGGAGAACTAGTGTGATTGATCAGAGAGAATAAATCTGTTTTTTTGACACATGGGATTTGTGGTAATAGCTGAAAGTTTGAGTGGAAAAGTAAAGTTGAACTGACTTTTTCAACATGACTAGAAGCAACTTTTCTACTCAGACAACATGAAATTGGAGCGCCTAACCAAAATCAGACATAGGATAAAAAAAGAAAAAATTCGAACATATTCTGTCACTCACTTTTTTCTCTTTTGATGTGTAAATTACTATGTGGGGGGAAGTGAGGATATTTGCATAGCTTGTATTTTCTTCAGCATGGGGAATGATAAATGGAATTATGATGGAAATGATATTGTTAAACCAAATGTTAAACCAAAATAAAAATAAGTAGGGAATGGGAAATGCTGGATTATGTGGGTAAATATTTTAAGTTTTGGGGGATGTGATTTGAAAAATTATAACTATTATGTTACTGGATCTTATGAATGGGTTTATGGCTAACATAAATGATACTGGGATGTGTGGCTAGACAGTATTTTAACTATTTGGAAGGAAAACAGATCCTCAGAGGGGAAACCATTTTTCCATTCCATCCATAAAAACTGCAGGAAAACTTCACCAGAATACTGGGCTTATAAAGTTCACTCTGGAGGGCTAATCTGACCTAATTTCTTCATACAAGAAGCTTCCTGAAGACGCTTGCCCTGTTTTTAATTATTGGAGGATCTCTCACCCCCTCACCATTTGGGTTCTCTCCACTTTTATTTCCTCCCTCTTGTGCCTCTTTGCTAGCAGCTATAAAGCAGTAGTTATGAAAGGGTTAGGAAATTTTTATTTGAAACAGAGATGAGTATGTGGTTTGGGAGGGAAGGGAAAATGGACTAAACAAAAGGAAGTGACTCTAAACTGTTAGGAAAGAGAAGACCATTAATAGCAACATCTTGATTTCATTAGGGGGCAAGCTGAAGCCATCCGAAACAGGCAGGGAACTAGGTGATAATAAGAGAAAATATGCTTCTCAGACAAAGGAGCAGACAGCAGGGGACAGCAGTTCAGGGAAGGAGGCGAACATCAGGGACTGTGCGCAGAGAGGACGCGCTAATCCCTCTGAATCATACTGGCAGAAGCACGGGCCCGTTTGAACTCCTTGGCAACTTCAGCCTGGTCTCAAAGTGCATCGTGAGGAATGAGAACAAAAAAAAAGTTCACCGTGAGTTTCTCTTGTCAAAGCAGAGCAAATTGCTTTGAGGCCAGCACTAGGAGATGCTAATGGCAGAAAGCGAACCAAGTAAAAGAAGGAAAAAATGTGCAGGTCACTGGGGCCTGTCTAGCATAGAGTGAGATAAAACCACCACTGATGAGACATTCAGCCTAGGTCCTACCACGCACTGCTGTGCTAGTCACTTCTAACCATTGCTCAGCTGGCTACAATCCGAAGAGGATGCCTCAACCGATACAAGAATATTTGTTCACTTGACAAACCGTAATTGCACTCTCACTGTGTCAGGACTATTGCTATTAATGCTGGAAGGTGCAATAGGAGCCCGTGTGTCCTGGTACCAGCCGGTTTTGTGAGTCACAAAGACTCATGGGGAAGTGAGTCCTGGGCAATCACTGCTGACCCTGGAAGGGCACAGCTCAGCAGAAAATAGGGGAAGACATAGGAGAGCCAAAGTGGTAACTGGGAAGAAACGTGTCTGTTTAAACTCCTTGAGAGGAAAGCCCCAGTGACTGCTGGTCTTCCGTTCTCTGGGGCTCACAGTTCTCATCCGTAAAATTGGCTGAACAGGATGATGCCTTCCTTCCCTTTGAGCAGATTTAGAATGGTGCTAGTGGTTCTCGGGGCAGGGGGGCGGGGACCCTGCCATGGAGTTAGGACAACATGGATATCTCTTAATCTGGGAATCTGTAATCAGCGGCAGGAGCTAGAAACCAGAGGTGCTTTTTCTGTATGTTTTGGTGAGTCACTGAGAAATTTTAAAATGCTAAGGATGTCAAAGCTTTCCCTCCAGATTCTAAACCAGGAACTGCAAACTCGGCACACCTAGGATTTGTTTGGCTAGCAAAATATTTTTAAAAAATTGAACCAGTATTTACAAATTGTACAATTTCTGAAAATCCAGATTTGGGGTTTTGCTGGGAGACTGGAAGATTTGACAGCAGTGGACTCATAGCAGCAATTGGTTATAGGTGGGTAGCAGCTGTCCCATTTAGATAAACCAAAGCACCTGCTCTCTGGTCTGACCATGTCTACTCCTTATTATGGTAACCATATAATTTGTCATCCAAACGAAGGCACTTTTGAGAGTAAAAGAGGGTGCTGTTGGCAATTATGCCTGGATGTACAGACACAAACCGTGGCTATTACGGGCAATGAGGATGTATGGTCACCCTAATTTACGAAGCTTACACTGGGCTTAAGTTTCTCCCCCCACTGTTATTTGGGTCATGTGGTCACAAGTCAGGGACTCTCCCGAGGAAAAAGGGGAGAGAAAAGGTGTACAATGAGGATGAGCTCCGAACGTTGAAAAAAAGGGGACTAAATGAAGAAGAATATTAAAATGAATGCCAATTACACAAAACCTTCAGGTTGAGGCAGAACCTTACTGGTGGCTGGCTCAGCATGTAAGTTTGACCTTCCCGGCTCCCTGCCCTCCACAGCACTGTCAGTTTTAATAAGCTGTAATCCCACAGCTACGAGCGAGACTAATCAAACTGCAGAGAGCAGCCTGTTCCTAATCAGGAAGGCACAGGATAATCATTTAACTCTGTGGTTTCTCAGTGAGCTCCAAGCTGCCTTGACAGAAAAAAAAAAAACCCATCCTGGATGAGATCGTTGGTTACACACTCTAATCTTGACCTTTTGATGATCTTTGTTTGAAATTTTTATTAAAATGCTTTAATTACACAAGTATTTGGCTTAAAAAATATTTTAGAAGAATCTTTTCCCTTTATGCCAGAGAATAATAAACAGGACACCTCAGACTCCTATTGATTCCCCGAGTCCCCTGGGACTGATGGCAAACCCCAACCCTTTCAACACCATTTAGGATATGATTAGAGGCCCCAAATTGGGGGCAGAAAAAATAGGGAGCCATGGAATGTCAGGAAGCTCCGGAAGCACCCCTCACCTCAGGGCTCATGGCCTTCTATTCTCTCCTCCCTTCTCTTTGCCCCTTCAACCCAGGGACCAGTCATAAGAAGCTATTTAGTGTAATGGTTAAGCGCAGAGTTTTAGTCAGATGCAGCTGAAGTTTAACTTGGGTGCTGACTAGTGGCACGCCCTTAGGCAAACTACTCAACCTTCCAGAAATTCCTGGCTCTTAACCTTCCTGAAACTCCGTTCTTAACATAGGAATAGTAATATCAGCACTTCACAGCCATGTTCTAAGGGTCAACAAGATATATATGGAAAGAAAGCACTTACCTAAGGTGCCTGTCTGGTACATTAAAAATGCTCCCTAGGTTGTGATTGTTATTATTTTTATTATGTGCTAGCATGGCGCTAAGGCCCCTAATTATATAATTTAAAAAGACAGGTACATTGTTGAATTTCCTTGGATTCTGTATTCAGGGCTAAGTACGCTTAAAACAGTGACTACAGATGAAATAAATGTAGAAAAAAATCTTTTTTCCAGTGGAGAAAATTTCTAGAATCATGGAAATTTAATATTTTGTTTAATAGACTCACTACTATTTACAGAAGACAGTATATTTTTTTAATTAAAAGTTTATTGGCTATTGGCTTTAATAGACTTACATTAAAGGAAACATTTTTTTCAAACATGCTAATAAGAAAAAACCCCAGAAAAATGAACAATGCTGAACAGAATATTCAGTGTTTTGAACATAAATAAAACTCATAAATTTTATATGGGTTCTGGAACATTTATTAATATTCCTCCAGCAATGGATTTGGCATTGAACAGGAATACAAACATATGAGTAAGTCTAATCTATATGAATGCAATCAGCTCTTTGAGAACTGAAAGTTTCATAAGTACCCTTGCCATTCATGGCAGAAAGATTATAGGAATGCTACGAACCTTCCTAAACTATTAATAAAAAAAATTTGATATCTGACACATGAAAACATACTAACCACATAATAATTAAACACAATCTTCAGTAATGCCCATTGAAATGAACAAACAGCAAAATATATCCTAATAATGTAAAACAAATATATTCCATTCTCCTATAAAAACAAAGGCATCTTTTTGGTTCTGTTGTTTTTACAAAAAACATTTGTGTGTACAAATGTATGTATTCTTACAGAAAACATGAAAAATAGAGAAAAGCCTAAAGAAAATGAAAATCACCTGTCGCACCATCAACATGAATGTCACTCCTTTGGTGAGAGCAGAAAAAACTCTTAGAATCAAAGATGCTCCAAGGTTTCCCAGCCCCAGGCTCTGCTGATGCTAATTCAGCAAGCGCTTCAAGATTCACAGGCCAACCTCTTTCTGGGCTCTCAAACCTCTCTACCATTGTCTGATTCTGTCACTGCTGCATTTTTCACCAGGCCAATAGTGACCAATAAACAAGGACACAAGAATGCTGACTCCAATCTAAAACTTTTTCTTCCCCAATCATTAGAGCGAGATGAAATTGTATAGTTCATAGGTGCTATCCACCATGCCTGTCCCTGTTTGTTCAGGAGGAAACTGGCAAGAAGAGGTCAGTTAAGTGATCTGTTCAGGTGTCACAGCTGAGCAGAAGTGAAACCCAGTCTTGTAATTGCCAGGCCAGGGCTCCATCCAAGTGAGCATACAGTAAATGATGTGTAGTTATGGGGCTACACTTTTTATGTAGTTAGACTATTAATGAGCTGAAGGGTAGACCATATGGATCTGTCTGACCAGACCAAAGCATCTGGGCAAACTTTCGGCTCATAACAGGCCACTGCATGGGCTCTAGCCACACACAGATCATGTAGTCAAATGAAGGCGTGTGTCCTGGACTGACCATAGGAGCAATGTATGAGCCCACATTCCATGGAGATGTGAGCCTGGTTAAGTCCCAAGGACCTTTTCTGACTGACTACAGTACTGGGGCAGGTTGGAAGGCACAGGTGTTTAAGAGGCCCCTGAGAACATAAGAATTAAAACTAGGAAACTCTTAAATCAGCCAGATGCCTTTTCTGGTCAACAGCCGTGTCTACAGAAACCATGCTTCTCATGACCGATCATCTCCTTTCCAGCTCTGAGCAAACTCCATGAACCCATATCATCTCACCAACTCTGCTTCAAGGCTGTCCCTTCTCATCTAAAGCCTTTGTCTTTGACTAAACAAATCTCTAAATCCATTTTGTTTCTCATTTCTAGATTCACTGACTAAAAGAGTTAGCACTGAGGGGCACCTGGATGGCTCAGTCGGTTAAGTGTCTAATTCTTGATTTTGGCTCAGGTCATGATCTCACAGTTGTGAGACAGAGTCCCGTGTCAGGCTCTGCGTTGAGCATGGAGCCTGCTTAAGATTCTCTCTCCCTCTGCCCCCACTTGCGCAAACATGTGTGCGTGCTCTCTCTCAAAAAAAAAAAATAAATAAAAAGAGCTCTGAAATACTAAAGGTCATGGTTTAATCCTTTCTGATCAGTTGGGTCACTTATGTCTTTGTAAGAAATCTCTTATGTAGGCAGGGTTTGATACAAACATTCCTTATTTGCATAGACCTTATTCTCAAATACAAATGATTAAAGCTAGGATCGTTTCTTGTTCTCTTCTCGCACGACAACAGTGGGGCAGTGTCAGTGTGAAGAGTCTGACTTGCATGTGCCAGGTCTCAAGATGCTTGCCTGCGGATAAGCTCTTTCAACTGTGCCAGTCTGTCACTTCTTAGTGCTTCCCGAATGGAGTGGAAAAATCCAAAGTAGTGTTCAAAGTTGTGCATCATAAGCAGGACCCCAGCCAACAGCTCGTTGGTCACCAGCAGATGGTGGATGTACGCACGAGTATGATTCTTACAGCAGTAACAGGAACACCCTCTCACAAGTGGATCAAAGTCCTCCTGGTACCTGGGAAAGGAAGTTACAATGATATTCCAGAAAGTGAGGAATATAAGAAATCTGCAGCCTAGGCTACCTGTTCTGCTGGTACATAACCAATAGTTAATAACATCACTGGCAAATGTAGTGCCAGTCATCTGCTAAAGTGAGAAGTTAACAGAGAGTGAGTCAGGAGACTCAGGAGTCCTCCTCTGAACCTCCTGGACTGAGGCTTACCCAGCAGCATTAGAGTCACGTGGCCACTCCCTCATGCCGAGCTTTGTCAGCCACACTGTAAAGGCACACAGTGATAGTGAATGCTGTTCTGATGAATGACACTTCTCTCACTCGCCATGAGAACTAGCACCCGAAGACATACAACCTTTCACTTGTGCAGATTCCTGTAGTTTACAAAGCATTTTGACATAGACTGTCTCACTTAACCTCTGGAACCATCTTTGGAGATAGGCATTTTTATTGTCATTTCCTGATGAAGACTACCAGCGGGGTCAAGAGGAAGGGCCTCAGAGCTACCACGCCGAGGTTTGCCTGGCTCAACACACTCAGGCAAGTCATTTAACTTCCCTCTGTGTCTTTACTTTCTCATCTGTAATGGTACTAAGTGTAATGACAGTGCCTACCTTAGAAACTTATTACAAGAATTAAATGAGTTGATATAGCAAAGGATTTGGACACTGCTGGGCACATACTAAGAACAACATGTGTCACTGTTTATCAGCTATTAAGTAATTAAACAACTTGACCAGGGTCACAGAGTCAAGAGCAGCGCTAGGATCTGAGCTTTAGGTCTAGCACTGACAATAAAAAAACTACAATTTCCAGTTAAATCTATACTGTAAGGGAATTCTAGTAGTAACCCATTCATATTACCCTAGCATTTTAAAAACAGCAGTAACATTGGCCATTTTCCAAGGAGTTAAATGTAGTAAACATCACCGTTTCAGACCTATAATCAAGAAGCTTCTCTAGAATATAGATTAGACCTAGGATTTTCATATTCTTTGATAAATTTTCAAACTGTACTATTAGATAGACATAAATAAGTCTGAATCCTTAGAATGTTCCTTTACATAAGACCCAAAACAGTCCAGCAAATAGGTGAGAGTACCAAACTCACAGAAAAACCCGTCACTGGTTCACTAGTAATGACCACTTTAGGCTAAATACAAAGTTACAAGATCTCTTGGTTCATTCTTTATAGAGGGAAATATTTTATTGAGATTTATAATCTGTATGTAACCAAGATGACCTAAGTTCCTTAGAATTTAAACACTTTTGTTGTTTTTTATCTTGAAATCTTTATCTTGCTCTGTCATTATTTAAAGTAACTGGAAAAGAGTAAAAGATACCAATGTATTTGGCCTAATCTTCCCGACAGCTCTTCTAAAACAACAGTTATCTAGCCTTGGTTTTCTGACACGATAAAGTATACAAATTCATCTGCAGAAAAAAAGTTTTTCTGGAACCGAATTTGAGAAGGCCCCAATAATATCCAACTATAAATATTTTATGAAGTCATAAACTGAAAATGGAACAGTTACATAAACTTTTAAAACAGACTGAAATTAAAAAGTCAGAATCAAAATCCAAACTTTAAAAATTTCCTTACTTTTTTTCCTTCAGATTAATTTCAAATGATGTAATTTCTTGGTTGCAACTGGTTGTTTTAATTTTCTTTGTTTGTTTCTTTGTTTCTTCCTGTGTCCCATTTTGTTGTAATACTGAAGGACAAACCAACAAAAAGGCTTGAATGAAAATCAGATAGAGTGGCCATTGGGAGATTTTTATATTAGTTACTATTTTATGCCCTTTGACTCTGTGATTCCACTTATGAGAATTTATCCTAAGAAAATTACACAAGGAAAGTAGTACTACGGACCAAGATGATCACTGACATATTCTTCAGAATATCAAAACTTGGAGATTCAACAATGTCTAAGCAAACTATGGTTACAAGTATGTAATATACAAATAACCTGTCAAGGAATGATTTTAGAAAACAGTTGGGGAGTGTGTGTGCGCGTGTGTGTGTGCGCACGCGTGCGTGTGTGTATGTGTTTGGAGGGGGTTGGAAATCTATGTGTGTGTGTGTTGGAGTTATGTCTCATCATAATGTACATGCAAATTAATTGTGCTTTGTAACTGCCTATGCTCCAGATAGATTAAAAATAGAATATAGTTTTAATTTATGTATTCTGTATGGAGTCCCTGCAAGGAACTCAGATTATCCAGAACTAAATGGGGACCTGAGTTGTTCCCTTGAACTCTTTAAGAAAGAACATTTCTGGATTTATAAGAGCAACACCAATTACTATGCAAGAGCCAGCTGTCTTGAACTGGGGCAAGTAGAGGAGGAGTAATAACAAGTTCAGGGTTGGCTCAAGGAGGATGGACAGACAGTACTAAGAAGATAATTTCTTCCAGATCAAAGGAAAAAGAGAAGTGACCTCAGCATTGAGGCTGTTATAATTTTGCTGCCATGAATTTGTATGCTGATGTGGGAAACTACAATAACGCCTTGGCTTTTTGGAAAATCCTGGTCACTAGGGGGAACTATATTAGTTCCTATACAGGAAACTTACTCCTTTGTAATTTTCACTTTGTAATTGGCAAAAGACTTCAACTTACTACACATACACACATATGTATGATTATTAATAATACTTTAATTGAAAATGTTCAAACTATTTTAGTTTTCCTAATCATGAAGAAACACCTTTCTCTAGCCAAAAAGGAACTTGTTTATTCTGGAGAATTCAGTATCAGGTTTTCTGTAGTTTTGCATATTCATGGTACAGACTAACACTTACCCGTGTCCTTGTGGAAATAATGAAACTTGTAAATGAACATTTATAGAGTGTGTGGTATGCTTTTCGATTAGCATACATTATATTCTGGTCATTTTAAATGATAGTAAAACTAGCCTCCTATATGTAAGAATTTGAGCAAACCAATTTGTTTCCAGAAGTAATTCAATTTATGTTAATGGTTAGTTGGCTTTACGAAACTATAACATCTTCTGGATGAAATTTTAATAACTTCTGGAGAATGAAATGAACCTTTAAGAAGTCTCTGGCCTGAGTTAAATGTAAGGCTGCTGGTGACACAGGAAGAGCTCAAAGGACAGCAGGAAGCAGGAAGAGAAAGGCCCGGTGATGGCCTGAGGCAGATCGGGCATGTAACAGCCCCTGAGAAACTCAGACCCCAGCCCCGTGTCCCATTTCTGTTCCTGCTGTCAGTTAAATGTCAGACTCTGGAACCGAGTTTCTTGACTTCTGACTAAACAATAAAACGGTGATACTTCAAAGCAATATTAGCAGAGGAAACAGCTTTCACATCCCTGTGTTGTTAACAAAAACCCAAAAAAGCAAAAGTACCACTAGGATCAGATGAGGTAAGACTGTATTTTGATAGCATGGGGTTGGCAAAAAGCAGACAAGAACTCTTTTGTGAAAAACTGAATTAACTTTTACTGAGCAGTTCAAAGATTTTCTGTCCTTAGATTTTTATCACTATTTACTCTGAATATTCTTTTTTCAGACTGTTAATAGAAAGGGTTTTGTTTTTCTTGGTTCTGCTAACTATAAAAATCCCTTCCACATAATTGATGAGCTACGGGGAGAACACAAAGGACCGACTGGGTTTTGTGTGCCAACATACCAGAGCATACAGGTAAGAAACAAACATGTAGTTTTATAAAAGGCTGATGTTACAGTATGTATATATCTCTGGCTTGTGACTCAAGGGAAAAATGAAGAGGAAATAGAAAATACTCGAGGCTATCACAGAGACTAATTCAAAAGACCTACACGTCTCTTCAGGGTTCGGCTGGTAATCAAAGCTGAAAGTCAGGGCACATCCCCGCTCTGTCACTTGATAAGGGAAGAAACTCTCAAATAAATCCACTCCTCTTTCAATACACTCGAGTACCTCATCTGGCCGGCTGACTCCGCATACGAGCCTGTGAAAACAACAGTAAAAACAGTGACACGAGGACAACGCCAAGCTGCGTGGTAGGCGACAGATACTAAGGCGTGGTGGAAAGAATGTGGGGCTTTGGCAGCAGAGGGACCTGGGCTCAAGTCCCAGCTATGCCCTTTACTTACTTACTGTGTGACTTTGGGAAGGTTTCTTGACCATTCTGGGTTTTAGTTTTCTAATTAAAAAAAAAAAAGAGCAGTAGTACATACCTCACAGATGTCTTGTGAAGATTAAGGAGATATTTGCAAAAACATGGTGTAGTTTCAGGTCCCAAAGAGAAGTTCAGTAAAGGTTAGTGTGCTTCTCCCGTAATTCCTTCTGAACAACTTCTCTAACCTTCAACCGAACTTTACAGCCTATCTATCCACTCCACAGATTTTTTTTAAGGGTGCAAAGCTATATGTCAACTATACAATTAAAAAAAAATTTTTTAACACTTATTCATTTTTGAGAGACAGAGATAAAGCAGGAGAGGAGCAGAGAGAGGGGGAGACACAGAATCTGAAGCAGGCTCCAGGCTCTGAGCTGTCAGCTCGTGACCTGAGCTAAAGTTAGATGCTTAACCGACTGAGCCACCCAGGCGCCCTTATACTTTACAATTTTAAAAGAATTAAATAAAAAAGATTGCAAAGCTGTTTGCTTTACTTCCCCCTCAAATACTTTCCATGTTTTAACTGTATTTTACCTATAATTTCTTTCCTATAATTGGTTTAAGAAAGACATTTTTATCTATTGTGTTCTTCATAGGTTCATTTACAAAGCTACTCTCGCTTTCATTCTGCCCATAGGATCTAAAACTCTATCTGGCTTTCTTTATTCTTCTCTGTTATTTTCTCCATTAGCAAAAAGTCTACATGGAATGAGGTGGTATTTTCAGAGGTAATGGGTCAGGCATTCTGGGAGAGTTAATCACACTCAACCAGGTTTTGCCACTAACACAAGAAGGGGAGGCACCTTGGATCAGGGCTGACTGGCTGGCTGCTTTTCTTAATGTTTGTTTTTCTACCCATGGTCCCTTTTATGAACTGGCAGAGAAAAGCTTACAGACTCCCTGATTTCTATGAGAAGTCCAAAAAAGTCTTATGTAGTATTAAACAATCAGAACAGTTATATATACGCCGGTTTTTCTGACTGCAGTTTCCTTCGACTAATATAATGTTTTAGAACTCCTCTCCAGCTAACGCTGGCATTTCTACACACGTATAGGATGAAAAACAATCCCAGCAATCAGATCCAGGACCAGACATCTGTGATCACTTAGCTCAAAGAAGTCTAGAAAATGATGGAAATACTAGTGCCGAATTGTTATCTGCACCAGAACGAGATAAGCTCAGGATGGGGAGCAATGAACACAAGAGAGCTAGTTAAAACGACGGGGCAAGTGCTGGCTGGGCTGGTGGAAGTGTCTGGTTCTGGCTGCTCAACTCTGTGTTGCGGGGCTGTGTGTGTGTATAAAAATCCATCAAGCATTGTTTTTAAGTGGTAAAATTTACATATACCATATACCATCCAACAGCCTGAGAGGTATAAAGCAACATCCTATAATCAAACCTCAAAATAGATCTGTAGGAAAAAAGCATGAATATTCACACCAAATTGGGTAAAAAACTAAAGATTAAAAAAAAAAGAAAACAAAGAAAAATGGCGGTAGTATAATAAGAAAGACATCAGTTGTGCTTGGAACCTTGGGGTTTTTAGCTTTAAATCTTGCAGGTCATCTCTCTACACCAGTACATACCGAATCCTGTGTTTATGGAAAGAACTAGCCCCATTAATGTTGCTGGTTCCCCTGATTTCAAAAAATGACACTTACTACTTACTTCAAATCTAAGAACTTCTTCTAGGTTGTCATTATTACTACAGCCTACCTTCGTTCTGCTAGTCACCCCCAATCTGTCCTCAACTTCCCTTGATTAAGGCCAGAGTTCTATATGACTTGATTCCTGTCTCCAGGGGCCATGTTATAACGGATAAAGAATATTGGCACTTGGCACAAAAATGAGGGGAAACACTGTAACACCCACCCTCTCTTATGAGGATCAAATAAACTAGTGCACATGGAAATTGTCCTTGTCTATATTCTGAAATCAAAGGCAGGACAGCTGTGATGGAAACTCTTCCCATAGTCGGCCTGAGCAGACTCAGCCCAGAAAGGACATGATCAGTTCATCAAAAGACATGCCCATGTAGAGACTCGGCATAACACACAATCACCAGCACCCCTGCTATGAAGCCCACGAGGCTTGGTCTGCGTCCTAACTGAACACTAGCCTGGGTTTGTCCTCCGGCAGCTCTGCAGTGACTGATGACAGCAAGTACAGTCTAGTTTCCAGGGTTGTTGAATTCCCTTGAAAGCCATCCAGAAGGAAGCCACCTACGGGCCGCTTGGCTGTCTCTCGTGCTGACCTCAGCCTCTCCTCCACCACATCTCCACCTTCAATCACTCCAATGATGGTACTTTTCCGAAGGACCTAAAGGAAGTAAAGACTGAATGCTTTTAACTGTTTCCAGTAGTGGAGACCTTCATTTAAATGAACTTTACATGGAAGACCAAGAGATAGAAGAGATCAGTGCAGCTGCTGCAGCTGAAGCATGAAAGGGGGTTCATGCTCCCTCCTCCCTGAGAACCTTTATGGCTCCAAAACCCACAATTTGAGAGCCACCCAAATACGTAAGAAAAGACTGAGGAGAAACTGAGGCAATCAGCACATATAGTCATGTTTGAGCTTAGATTAAATTAACACACACTGAGCAAATACAAGAGGGAAAGGACAAAAAGAGCAGTTTTGTTTAAATGACTATTCAGGCCTGTCTTAAATTACTAAGTCTCTTAGTTAGAGATGACTTTAAGAACTTTATGTTTAGCGGGTGCATGAGTGGCTCAGTTGGTTAAGCACCTGACTTCAGCTCAGGTCATGATCTCACGGTTTGTCGGACTCTGTGCTGATAGCTCAGAGCCTGGAGCCTGCTTCAGATTCTGTGTCTCCCTCTCTGCCCCCCCCCCAATCTGTCTGTCTGTCTGTCTCTCTCAAATAAACATATATAAAAAAAGAACTTTACAGTTGGGATAACTAACTGTCCATTTGGGAAAAATTAAAAACTACCTTGCACACCATCCTCAAAAGTAAATCCCACAGGGCCCTATAATCTAAACATAAAAAGAATGATAGAAGTATCAGAAAGATATAGTCAAGTTTTTATTATCTTAGGGTAAGAAAGGCCTACGTAAGCAAGCTAAAGCTTACCAGAAAAGGCTAACATATTTGAGAACAAAATCATCAAAACTTCTCTAGTGAAATATATTCTCAACAAAGGCAAAGGAGAACTCACTGCTTGTTGGAATAGATACCATACTATACTTATACCATAGAAAAACCTCCAACAAATCTTCTAAGAAAATGACACCCCCACAGAAATCTGGGCAGATATGTAAATGTGAATAGGAACTTATGAAAAATAAATGTGAATGCCCTGTCCACAAATAAAGAGCAAACTAAACCTCACCAGTAAGAAAATACAAATTGGCAACAGTTAGGTACCATTTTTGCCCATCACACTGACAAAAATCGTCAAAAAACAGATAGTGACACAGTGGAGGAAAAAGTGTTAAAGAAATGACACATACTCTGATAACCAAAGAAAGTAAAAATTAGTTCAGCCTTTTGGGAAGGAAAGTAAACAAAACTTGTCAAAATGTTGATGATTTAATCCCATGTCCTAAAATTCCACTCATAAGAATCTCTCGTATAAGTACATTCATTCATAAGCACCCCAAAGTATATTCATAAAATGTTCAGAATAATGAAAAACTGGAAATAAGTACACATTAATAGAGTAAAGGCTTAAATTATGATACATGTATAGTACTCAGGTGTTTTAAATAGATGTGGTGGCTACAAGAGATGCATTGACAAGAAATGCATCTGAGATATTGCTAAACAAAAACAAGTACATTTCTGAACATGATCTTATTTGTGTAATAAGAACCCCATACAGTCATGCATATATGTAAACACTATGTGTATACAACTAAAAACTTAGGTTTGCATGGAAAAATGCAAATCGACAGTGGCTCTCTGGTAGAAGAGAGGAATGAGGAAGGAGTCTGAAATGCTGTAAAGAGGGAATTTCATTTCTCACTTTAAGCAAGAGGGACACATTCAGAAGGAACACTTGGGCTGCTGTGTGGAGAAATGAATTAAAAGTGAGTATAGCTAAAGGATGGGTAGGAGGCAACTTTAATAATCCAGGTGAAAGACCAAGAGGACCTGGGTGGTAGCAGTGGGTGGAGGGGAGGGGCAGGATCTGAAAATTCATCAGAAGGTACGATCCACAAACTTGACCAACTAGTTGCCCAAGGAGAGAGTAAAAAGTCTGGGATGACACCTGGCTCCTGTTTTGGAAGTTGAGGGAGAGGATGAGTAGAGCAAAGATAGGAAATTCTAGGAAAAACAGTGTAGGGTGAGGCAAGATGATCTTTCAGTTTTGTGCATTGTGAGTTTGAGGTATGAGCCGCTGAATACACGGGCCTACAGTTCCAGACACGTGATACACATGTGACTGCCCAGCTAGAACGACAGATGCCTGGCACACTGCTGCCACTGCCCCTGGCAGACATGGCTGACAGATAACTCTCTTCCTGTTACCCCCAGGCACAGCTCCAAGCACCCTGGGATGAAAACCAAATGCCATCCCAGGCCTACAAAATATATCAAGAGAAGAAAGCCAACAACAATATTTAAGGGCATTCAGAATAAGAGGATCCAGGAGCACCTGAATGGCTCAGTTGGTTAAGCATCTGACTTCAGCCCAAGTCATGATCTTGTAGTTCAGGAGTTTGAGCCCTCCATCGGGCTCTGTGCTGACAGCTCAGAGCCTAGAGCCTGTTTTGGATTCTGTGTTTCCCTCTCTCTCTCTCTCTCTGTCCCTCCCCTGTTCATTCTCACTCACATGCACTCTCTCTCTATCTCTCTAAAAAATAAACATTAAAAAAAAAAAAGAATAAAAGGATCCAGCGGACCAAGTGAGGAAAAAGAGGTATGCAGACATACAAAGCAGGTGATTACACAAGTCTGCCCCTCTCCATGACTGTCACAGCCCTATCTGGAAAACCTCCTTTCATGGACTTAAGAAGTATAAACATATAACTTATTGTCTAAAATGGAACATAGGTGCTGTCTCCTCTAGCCATCCAAGATGTCCGGAGGAGAGAAGCCTAAGGGGAAGACGGTGGCTCCAGCTTCTGCCATCTTCGGTCATGAAGAAGCAGTAGTCCAAGACGGTGGTCAACTCCCTGTTTCAGAAAAGGCCCAAGAACTTTGGCATCAGATAGGGCATCCAGCCCAAAAGGGACCTCACCTTCTTTGTCCGGCTGTAGGAGCAAAGGGCTCTTCTCTATAACCGTCTAAAAGTACCTCCCGTGATTAACCAGTTTGCCCAGGACCTTGGTCTTGGATGGTCACACAGCTCCTCAACACTTAAGCTGCCCCACAAATACAGACCAGAGACATAGCAAGAGAAGAAGCAGAGATTCTTGGCCTGGGCTAAGAAAGCTGCTGGCAAAGGGGTTGTCCCCACTAAGAGGCCACCTGTCCTTCAAGCTGGGGCTAATACTGATACCACCTTGGTGGAGAACAAAATGGCTCAGCTGGTAGTGACTGCACATGATGTGGGTCCCATTGGGCTGGTTATCTTCCTGCCTGCCATGTGTCCTAAGATGGCGGGGGGTGGGGGGGGTTCCCTACTGCATCATCAAGGGGAAGGCCAGGCTAGGGCATTTTGTCCACAGGAAGACCTGTACCACTGTCACCTTCACACAGGTTAACTCAGAAGACAAAGGAGATCTGGCTAAACTGCTGGAGGCCATCAGGACCGATTACAATGACAGATATGATGAGATCAACCATCACTGGGGAGGTAACATCCTGGGTACAAAGTTGATGGTTCACTTTGCCAAGTCAGAAAAGACAATGGCTAAAGAACTGGCCACCAAATTGGGCTGTGTGCTGTTGCATTTTCTGTACATAAAAGTAATAAAAAGTTCCCTTTCAAGAAAAAAATGGGACACATGTAAAAGTAATAACCATGTAATAATCATGTCTAGACAATAGCATGATTATAGGGATAGAGAGAGGGACCAACACACAGCAATAATGTGAAATGGTAAGGCTGACGAGCATGGGAGAGGGGCTTAAGGCTCATCCAGCTGTTCTAATAATCATGCTGTCACATTCCCTGTCCTCCTTTCTACTCACGCAAACATTACTCATCCTACAAGGATAATTACCAGCTCAAAACAATTGCGAGTGAGCAATGCTAACAATTAGGACCCACGGCAATGTCCCCATGCTGAACTCTTAATGCAGATACTGAGTGTTCTATTCAGAATGACAACTAAGTTTCCTCTGATCATTTCATGTATACTAACTTGGTTAGCCAATTATATGTTTTACCGGCATACTTGAGACAACAATGTTCCTCAGACTCTACGCACTTTGCCACAGTGGGACCTGACCACATCTCAGGACTACTCCACATCAATGATGTCAATGCTGAATTCTCCCCTCCGGTCACACCTTCTCTTTCCTCCACCAGCTCTGCTCCTCCTAGTGAGCTTCACTCACTCTGGTCCCAGGATCTCTGATTTACTGCCACAGCTTCATCCTCCCCACCCTGTCATAACCGGCCGCCATCAGCAAGCGTTTATAGAGGGCTTCCTTGTGTCAGGCATTCTGCTCTATGATGGAGATACAAAACTGACCCTCAGAAATTGAGTTTAAGGAGGTCACAATGTAATAAAGAAATCATTGTACTACAATATGACTTGAGCTATATAATATGGCCACATACAAATTAAAGGGGTGGCAAAGGATGAACCTAGAAGAGTCAGGGACAGTTTCCTAGAATGATGAATGGAATGGAATGAGCCTGATCTGGAAGCAAGAGAAGGAATACGACTGAAAATAAGAAAAAAAGAAACCGTCCATAAGGAAGTCCATGTACAGCCTTGGCAGAATGACACAGGGTGACACTGCAGGGAACTACAAGTGACTCAGAAGGGCCAAAGTGTCAGCTGCAGCCAGCCCGGAGCTGGAGGAGTGGGTAGAGGCCAGGTCACAGCAGGCTGTCCCTGCCACATAAGTGTCATTAAATTCTTCTCAGGAAGGGCATGTGGGCACATATTTGTGTTTTATGAAGATCTCTCAGACAGCAGGGCTGAAGATGGTTTGGATGGAAGTGAAAATAGAGACAGAAAGAATAATTAACAGGTAATTGTACACATAAGAGATGATAAGGTTATTATGCCTCAGGGTTGTGATAAGGAGGAAGGGAAGGAGTGGGCAGATCCTAGAAATCAAGAAGGATTCCTGGGAATCAAGAAGGAGCGAACAGTTGGATATTAAATTGGGTATTAAATGGAGCCTTGAAAGACTCAAATTTCTGGGCTGAGGAACTTGGAAAAAGAAGGAAAAGAAGAGGTTTGAGGAGATCAGATACTGAGTTTGGTGACCTCTGAGTTTGAGGTGCATGTGAGGGATAGTCTAATACAACTCGGCAAAAGTCCACTTCATAAAATTCTGAAGCTAAGCAGAGTGATCTTGATTATACATGCAATTTCAGAATTATTCAGCAATTAAACCTGCTGCCCGGGGAAGAAATCCAGAGTGTGGCGAAAGGAGCCTAAGAATTCGAGAGAGCAAGATACTTACCTTACGGTTCAAAAAAAGAAAATAGGAGAGAAAAGAGACCAGGAGGTGAGAAGCAGAGAAGCAGGAGAAGGAGCAGAAAAGGAACATGAGTTAGGGTTTCAAACAGAAAGGAGTGGTGAGCGGCGCGCCCTTACCTCTGACTCCTCCTGCAGCCGGAGACAATAATCCAGGAATAGAAGTGATCGGTCAACAGACTTTCTGGCTCTTTTTATGGAAGTTGCTTCCTCACAAGATGCCTCTCCATCTGAGAGACACTGGAACCAGTCTGGCTGAAAGGCCTGCTGAATTGCCATGAACTTGGAAGCAGTCATCTCCATTCGTCCCCCAACACCCCACACAGACACAGACTGTCATGGAACAAAATGATGAGGAATCAGCAAGAGTAAAATGCAGATAAAAAGAATAATAATAAAATGGTAAAGCAATAGCGAATTTCATCTTCTTTACAAATGGACACATGATGGCAATTCAATATCCTAGATATGGTAGGTAGAAGAAGCTTCCTGCACCATTTTCCAGTTCTCCAAGGACCTTACAGCTCTTAGAGAGTCCTGCAGTGGCCACACGGCCTGCTTCTGAGCTAGCCCCAAGAACTCTTTGTTATACTTGTCTAGCCCAGTCTTCCATTCTCTGAGTCCCCACCCCATGCATGCTGTCCCTAAATAAACCACAGACTTTGATCTTTCTGTCTTCGATCACATTGTTCCTTTTGGCTGAAATGCCCTTCCCTTACTTCTCTGCCTGGTAAAATACAATTGCATCCTTCAGGACAGAATTCAAATATCATCTACTGTACTGTGCTCCCCAAACCTATCTGGGCACAATCCATCACTCACTCTTCTAAGTTCTTACAGCAATTTGTACTTATTTCTTTTATAGAAAAGTAGTACTTATCACACCATTGTACAGTTGTCTGACTAGAGTGTCCCAATTCATGTTTGTATCCCAAAAGCCTAGTCTAGACTCATACATATTATGGAAGGTTAGTTAAGTGTTCACTAGATTGAGTTAGATACAGATAAAATAAAAAAGTAAGTCAGATAGTACCTAAGCATCTCTATATAATGTTCTTGTTTTCATTACTCCTTCCTCTACAGTATCTTTATTCTTAGAAGAGACTGACAAGGACATAAATGGGGAAGCCACATACATCTTTTATTCTGGTCTAGGGCTTAATTAAGAACACTATTTAGCGGTGCCTTCATGGCTCAGTCAGTTGAGAGTCCAACTTTGGCTCAGGTCATGATCTCGCAGTTTGTGGGTTTGAGCCCTGCATCGGGCTCTGTGCTGACAGCTTGCTCAGAACCTGGAGCCTGCTTCAGATTCTGTGTCTCCCTCTCTTTCTGCCCCTCCCCTGCTCACACTCCATGTCTCTCTCTCTCTCTCTCTCTCAAAAATAAACATTAAAAAAAAAAAAGAATGTTTAAATGAATCCTCTTTCCCTTACAAGTGAGATAGATAACAAAAGTAAAAATATTATCTTTTGGATTACAATTACAAAATAAAGTTTAAAGCAGAAGAATAATTTAAAATACTTAGGCAAGATGAAGAGATATTGTTGACATCAATAAAGCGGGTGCAGGAAAAGTAATTGCATTGTTACTCAGCAGTATATACTGAGGCCTTGCCAGAATGTAGACCTCAGGAACAAGGCCAGTGTGCCATGCCTCAGGTGAAAACTTTTAATGAAGTCCTTTTGATACTGTTCTTCACTAGCAAAAATCTCTGGCTGTGCACCCAGCTTTTTCAAATTCTGTTCTAAAAGCAAGCAGTAATACACTGAGATTCTACTATATATAGTTATACATGTGATAACACTCATCAGCAACTTTCCTAGCACTTCCTGAGGTTGTTAAAACTGCAAATAAAGCATGGCATAAAAAAATGATTGCTTTCTACCATCACAGCAATTTCTCTTTTTTGCCATGTACTTGACCCTCCTTCATCCTCTGATTTTTTTCAACAATGAAAATGCTGAGAATATACTCCTTACCTTAACCCCACCCACAGGCAGCCCTACTCTAATTCCTATAAATTACCCATCCCACCATATTCATAGATATAAGGAGTAGGTCTAAAGAGGTAAGGAATGGGCTGGGAATCACTGGGACAGTGGGGTCCAGCACTGGAGGGATACAATACAATACAATACAATACAATACAATACAATACAATACAATACAATTTGGGACAAAGCAGCAGCGTTGGAGGCCCTTCTGAGAACACACCTTGTTCGTTACATAACCGGCTGGGCAGGGGCTGACCGGATCATGCAGGGAACAGTACAAGAGTGATTCCGGCATGCCTGTACAGACAAAGAAAAGAACTCTTGAAAGCACTTACATCAACAATTACACTGTGTTGTAACAGAGTGCAGCTTTATAAGTGTACTGCTGGATAAAGCAACTCTAAACATAGAGTTCATATGCCATCTTTGAATTCTAAGAGGCCTGTCAACATGAATGAAAAGGTTACCTTTAAAGCCTATTCATCTGAAAAAAGAATTAAAGGTTCATATCGAATGACTAATGAGTTGCTACAAAGAAAAAGTATATCTTAAAGCATGAGACACAGTAAAAGTGTTTAGTGGCACATTGACCCTACTTGATTTGTTTTGGAGAAAAATCTGATATCAAATAAGTCCTTTCTAGGTACCATCTAAAGGAACTAGCTACTGGGAAGATAAGATTATGGTCAAAAGGTAATCTCATTAATAACAAAGCCATCCTACATCATGGGACCTCAGGGCAGAATTACAGGGAAGCTAGAGGATACTGAAAATGGATCAAATTCTCAGTAAGTTTCATTGACTTCATAGGACAATTTCTTAGGTTCTTTAGTCAAAAATATAGTCATTAAAAAAATCCAAACAAGTGCTTACTAAACCATATGTGCTTAAATTTCACATGCAACCCTGCATTTTTACTAAAAAAAAGGATTTCACTGAAAAAAGATGCAGAAAATAAAGCAAACTAAAAAATAAAAACAAAACAAAAAAAAAAACTCTGCAGTTCACCTATTTTCCACAATTTCAGTTAGTACAATAATCCCTAGGAAGCTTATTTAGCTATTTTCACTCAATTATATGTTTATAATTATATGTTTAATTGTATACAATATATATGTATTTACACTATATATTTATAATTGTATACTTTAAAGCTGGTTTTAAAATTGGTTTCAGTCCAGAGGTGCCTGGGTGGCTGAGTAAGTTAAGTGTCCGACTTCAGCTCAGATCATGATCTCATGGTTCTTGAGTTTGAGTCCCGCGTCAGGCTCTCTCCTAACAGCTAGGAGCCTAGAGTCTGCTTTGGATTCTGTGTCTCCCTTCCTCTCTGCACCTCCCCTGTTCATGCTCTGTCTCTGTCTCTCTCCCAAAAATAAACATTAAAAATTTTTTAAATTGGTCTCAGTCCAAGGAAAACATTACATAAATTCCTCTACTGAAATACAGGGCCTTGTGACCACCAACAAGTTATCATGCAGTTTCCCTCAGAAGCAGAGGGCTGAATAACCAATGGAAACAAAATTTTCATTCACTCAAGTAAGTCTCAGATATTGGGAGAAAGCTTCAGGAGAAAGTTGTCTATAGAAGAACTGATTCTCTAGCTGGCACTGCTAAGCTTTTCCGATTTAAAAAAATGGACACATACATCCATATCTAAAATCCTATTTCTGGAACAAAAGATAATAAATATTAACATATCAAAATCTAGCTATATATAAACACTTCATCTTCTGCTTTATGATTTAGGCTCAAACTAGATTTGAGCTAGATTGCGTGGCTAGATTGCTTTGAATCTTAGGTATGTCTCATACAGCTTTTTCCCTTTGGGTCTTTGCTCTGTGCCTGGTGTGTCTGCCCACACCTGTGTACTTGCACCATGATGCCCACCTCCTGACCTGGGTAACTCCTACTACTTTCCCTGGACTCAGCTAAGATACCCCTTTATGCTCTCTCTCAAGAATCCTTTCTTTAGTCCTACCTCCTTCCACATGTACCCCCGACAGCAAGTTATGTGCTGGGCCCTCTGGGCCCTCATGGTACATGTACATATTCCTAATCCTACAAATGCGGTCTCTGCATCCTACTACAATTACCTGTTTATCATTATCTCAGACAGGCTCTGAGTTCCACTGGGGAAGCAACTGTTCCTAGTTATCTTTGAGTCCCTAATGTGTAGTTCTTAGATGCCAAATAAATGCTCATTAATGAATAAGTAAATGTATGAATGAAAGATTAGTTAACAGCACTTCCAAACTTCAAATTAATACATCACAAGACAAACACAAATAACAATTAATTTTTACCTATAAACTTTCCAATTCCTTCCTTATATTCTGCCACAACCTCATGGTGTTCTGCCCTGTGAGCAAAACAGAAAAATACATACTAATGAACTGTTCTACAGATACTCTGTGCAACAACTGAAACCCACTTCTCTGCACCCAAACAAGTTACATGACAGTAGATGTAGTCTTGAACAACAAAGCATGCCACTGTTCAAGAGTACGGGTCTTTACTTTACAAGTATTTCTGTGGGAGCAGAAACTGGCAAAGATCAAGTGCTTCCAGTACCTGGATTTTCTTTCTCCCCTATTATTAACACAATATTGCAGAGTTATTTCATCATATAGCAGGTTCTTCAATGAAGGACAAAGTCAGTATATACATTACATAAAATGATCTAGCTCCATTAGCTTTGTTTTCATAAAATAATACTAGCAAGTACATGTGCAAGATACAGGGAAAAGTTTGAGGCTGGTGCATGAAGACAGACTCCAGAGTCTAAGCTGAGTTCTTATCTCACATTCCCTGCCTATCACCTCTGGGAGTAATGCAATGAGAGCCACCATGCTCGCAAGGTTGGGTCAGAAGAATAGCGAAGCAGCTCTGGTATGTAAGTCTGTCCTGTGGCTGCCCGATTAGGGTCAGATGATGTATAACATTTGATATGACTCTTCTGATTTCATTCCAAAAATCTACAAATTTTTGTACATATAATCAAAAAAGTCTTTTCTCTCCCAAAAATCTAAACAATCCAGTGAAGAAATGGGCAGAAGACATGAATGGACATTCTTCCAAAGAAGACATCCAAATGGCTAACAGACACATGAAAAGATGTTCAACATTGCTCATCATCTGGGAAATATGAATCAAAACTACATTTAGATACCACCTCACACTGGTCAGAGTGGCTGAAATTAACAACTCAGGAGACTACACATGTTGGCAAGGATGTGGAGAAAAGGGAACCCTCTTGCACTATTGGTGGGAATGGAAATTGGTGCAGCCGCTCTAGAAAAGTGTGGAGGTTCCTCAAAAAATTAAAGATTGGGGGCACCTGGGTGGCTCAGTCGGTTGAGTGTCCAACTTCAGCTCAGGTCATGATCTCACGTTTGTGGGTTTGAGCCCCATGTTGGGCTCTGTGCTGAAAGCTAGCTCAGAGCCTGGAGCCTGCTTCAGATTCTGTGTCTCCCTCTCTCTCTGCCCCTGACCGCTCATCCTCTGTCTCTGTCTCAAGAATAAATAAAACACTTTTAAAAATTAAAAAAAAAAAATTAAAGATTGATTTACCCTATGGTCCAACAATAGCACTACTAGGAATTTATCCAAAGGATACAGGAGTGGTGATTCCTAGGGGCACATGTCCCCAATGTTTATAGCAGCACTTTCAATAATAGCCAAATTATGGAAAGAGCCCAAATGTCAACAATCAACTGAACTGATGAATGGATAAAGAAGATGTGGTATATGTGTGTATGTGTATATATATGTATATGTATACACCGCCCCCCCCACACACAGGAATACTATTTGGCAATGAAAAAGAATGAAATCTTGCCATTTGCAACAATGTGGATAGAACTGGATAGTAATATGCTGAGTGAAAAAAGTCACTCAGAGAAAGACAAATATCATATGTTTTCACTCATATATGGAAGTTGAGAAACTTAACAGAAGACCATGGGAGGAGGAAAAAATATATATATACATGTAGTCACAAATAGAGAAAAAGGCAAACCATAAGAGACTTTTAAATATAGAGAACAAACTGAGGGTGGAAGAAGTGCAGGGGTGGGGGGAGGCAGGGAAAATGTATGATGGCCATTGAGGGGGGCACTTGTTGGGATGAGCACTGGGTGTTTTATGTAAGTGATGAATCATGGGCATCTACTCCCAAAGCATATCATATACACTGTATAGTAGCTAACTTAACAATAAAGGATATATATATATCCAAGTCTTTTCTGTTTGCTGTCTAGATGCCTATATGCTGTCAGAGTTGATACTTAAATGATGAGGTCTAACACTTACAGTGAGGACAGCGTAAGCTGAGCCATGGCAGGAACCCCGTGGATAGCATGCAGTGTCTGATGGGTCAGGTGTGGGGCAGAGCCGGTCTTGGTGTATAGAAGGCAGGCTGGAATGTCCATGGTTCGGTCTCCTGTTTTGCCCAGGTTTTTTATTTTTCCTAGGCGACAGCCATTAACTACCTTGGTAAGACTCAGCTTCATTCTAAGAGATTCCTCTAGGTCCTGATAAGAAAAGAAGAGCAAATTCAGAACTCCCGTGATATCTAAAATCTAAGCATTTTACAAAGAAAGTAACCTTCAGAATGATGAATGGCAGCATATTTATTACTACTTCCAGTCTGCAACTACTTTAGATAGCAGGAAGAAAGAAATGGGAAAAGACCCACACAGAATAAGATACCTTCTCCAAAGCCCTAGAGCAAAGTGACAACATCAACCACATTTAACTTCAGTCACGGAATTTTTGTCTGTGCTGAAGAAAAGCAAACAAACTGAAGGACAAGAGTAAAGACTAATCATGGAAAGAGTATGCACTCTTTCACCAAAGGCTAACTTTCAGCCTTGAAAATGTGTATAGAGGAAGGCCACACTGTGGAAGCCATACCGATTACTGATTTGATTCATTTTTTTTCTTTTTTCCTTTGAGAGAATACTAAACAACATAGCAATTTTTCCTAACATGTTGTTACATACAGAAAGCAGGTTCTAAGGGCACCTGGGTGGCTTAGTCAGTTAAGTGTCAGACTCTTGATTTCAGCTCAGGTCATAATCTCATGGTTCATGGAATCAAGCGCTGTGTTGGGCTCTAGGCTGACAGGGCAGAGTCTGCTTGGGGTTCCCTCTCTCCCTTGCTTTCTGCTCCTCCCCTACTAGTGCATGCATGCTCTCTCTCCCCCTCGCCCTCTCTCACTTAAAATAAATAAATAAACACTAAAAAACAAAGGTGTTTATTAAACTACATGGAACAATATACATCAAAAGATAAACACAGATCATCTCTGAGAGGTGAGATTATCTTATGTTGTGTCCAAATAGAAGTGAGAAACCACATGGAGCATACATGCAATTCATAAGCAATTTAGCATTACTTTTGTCAGGGATCTAGGTGGACTATTCCCTTGTCCTTTTGTGTGGTAAACCCTGGGGCCTGATCTTGTCCACATATCCAGCACAGATCCACCCTCAGGGTCAGGCTCAAACAAAGTGATCTCAAATACTGAGCAACCAAATCCGAATGCACATAATTTAATCTGAGAACCAAAAAGGAAAGAGGATCAGTTACTGCATTCATGACCTACAGGGCGCCACGTGGAAAGCCAAATGCCGCATGAATATATTACCTCGAATAGGAAGGGTAAGTAATGATTACATATATAAAGATAATTGAAAGGAGACCCACTGGTTCTCTAATATAACCAAACTCAGATCCTCTAAGGTTAGACACAGGGACTCTCCCAGAGGGAAGAAACAGCTAGATCTGGAAGCCCAGACTCCTGGCTTCCAAGACTTATCTTTCTCTCAGGGACCTCCTAGTCCTATCCTTGTGGAAGGAAACAATAAACATGTTCTAGGAGTCCCATCTTTTAACAGAAGAGCTTCAAATGTGACTAATCATCCACTCAATCCTGAAAACATTTTCCCTTATCTCCCTTTCCCACTCTCTCAATTGAAGAAATAGCTTTCTTCATTCTTAGCCCAAGGCCTGTCATTAGGTTCTTGGGAGTTCTAGAGGGCATTGGCCACCATGTTCTTTCTTAGATGCAGAGATGGGTTCTCCTGTGATACAATGCAAAAAGTTTATTCCTGATATTATTAAGGGTAAAATTCAAAATACTCAGGAGGACACACAGAAATGATGGGCTTTAAAATTCTAACAGAAGAATAATAAATAAAAAATACATAAACAAATAATAAATAATAAATCTAAAACAATAACAGAAGATGAGACAGACTATTCAGAGGGAAAGTATTCTAAAATCTTACACTATTTTTGAGGAGGGGAAAGATCATAAATAATGTCAAACTGTTAAGTATGTGTGTTAAAAGTTTTTAAGTAACCATTAAAAGATTAACAACAGAATGCATAATTTCTGAACTCATTGGGGAAGGATGGGGATGATAAAAAAAATTGGTTACTAGCATAAAAGGCAAAAAAGAGGAAAAGAGACCAAAAAGATCATCAAAAACAGAAAACACAAAATCAGATGGTGGAACCAAAATATGTTGGTAATCACAATATAAGTTAACAATTTCACATAATGATAACAGCAGTAAATAACATTTATTGGGCATATCCTGTCCTTTACATATTGACCCTGATAAAATGTATCATCATATCAACCTCATAAGACAGATGTGATTATTAAGTGCATTTTACACATGAGAAAACTGAGGCTGACAAAGTCACCATTTGGAAAGTGGCAGAGCCAGGACTTAAATCAGGAAGTCTGGCTTTAGAAGCTGTACTCTAATAGGCTGGTAACCTATAAGGAGTGCCATCTTGTCCATACACATGTGCGACGTTTACAGATTAACTGTAATGTTAGGATACAATTTTATAGTCATATTTTCCATTTTGCTAGTGTTTCTTATTACTGTCCTTGATTTCCCTTATCTTCCTTCTCTGCCTCTATCCCTTCTCCCAGACTCTGCGACCTTTCTCCATACTCATAGGAACATTTAAAAGTACTCATATATGGGAAGAGAGGTTTTGGTTTTTTTTAATGTTTATTTTTTAGAGAGAGAGAGAGAGAGAGAGAGAGCGAGCGAGCGCGAGCGCACACCCGAGCGCGTGAATGCGAGGGAGGGGCAGAGAGAGGGAGACACCAAATCTGAAGCAGGCTCCAGGTTCTGAGCTGTTAGCACAGAGCTGGGGGGGAGGGGGCTTGAACTCACAAACCTGGAGATCATGACCTGAGCTGAAGTCCGAGGCTTAACCGACTTAACCACCCAGGCAACCTAGGAAGGGATTTTTTTTTAATTAAAAATGGAAATCTACCACACTGCATGCATTGCTCTGCAATTTGCTTTTCTCGCAGGAGAAAATGTATACCTTCCCAGAAAAAGAGACACAGAATTAACTTACTCTTAAAATAACTACTTCACGATATTACATAGATTGGATCTGACACAATTTATTCAACAATCACCTTGTGATGGGCACTCACGTTACAGAGCAGGTCCAATGATCTCTGCAATAGTCTGATGGCACAGCTTCCCTGATCTCATTTCCACCAATCTCAAATCTACTTTATGTTTCCTGGCAAAGCGCTACGTTTATGCGGATTTTTCATCATCACGACACTCCAGTGATTAGGTACTATCACTCCCAGTTTGCCGATAAGTAAATGGAGGGTCCGCAGTTTCAAACAAGTTGCCTGAGGTCAGTCACAGAGCCAGGTTCAAAGATCCCACTGTACGCTACCACCCTGCCTTATGAACCTATGTATACCAGAAGGGTACATCCTCTAGGGAACATCTAAGTTCAGTAATAAGGATGGATTTTTCTTCACTCCGTGGGCCACCTCCAGTGGCCTCAGACCTCGCGAAGCCCTGCGCTCAAGGATTCTAGATCTTCCCAATCCTCCCAAATACACAGTGCCATCCAGGAAACACTTCCGGCTGAGAACTTGATGCTTGAGCAGAGGCCAGTCGAAAGGAGGCCCTTTTCGCTCAGAGATGAAGTGAAGTTTACATGATTTGAGAGAATCTGGATTTAGAGAAGCCAAGATCCATCAGAAGAGCCAGAAAAGGGAAGGTCAGGAAAGACAGGAGTACAACTACGGTTACTGCAACGCAACCAGTAAGCGTCTGGGAGCGACGCGACTCATCCACTCTCAGTAGCCCCCATTCTATGAGGGAAAGGGGATACTTACCTGCACAGCTACCAACTTTTTTGGCCTTGAGACCCCCTCAAACTCCTCGCAGTTCGTTACCACGTGTCCGGCTTGCAGGATTCTCGGCCCCCTGAACCACCGCCTCCGAGGCAGAGCCAATCAGGGAGCACTGCGTCATCACCGGGCGCCAGTAAAACGCAAAGGTAATCTCAAAGCGAGCTCTGGTGACTGCGAGGCCGCGGGACCGCTGCCGTTGCCATGGGTTACCGAGCTAACTTGTTCCGCCTGCGCACAGCCTCCTGGGAGTGGTGGTTCGGCGGCGCCCCACACCCGCCTTCTTTGCGGGCGGAGGAACTACAACTCCCAGGGCGCCCCGGAAGCAGCCTAGGCAACGGAGCGGTAGTTCCAGCTTTGCCTCGGCCCGGGCCTGAACCTGGAAAATGCTGCTGGCGCCCCAGGAAAAGGCCTCCTCAAGGAAGAGGATGGGGTCGAATCGCTGGAAACAGTTTACCGGGAAGCCGAGTCCCAAGGTGATCCATCCCAATCGGGAGCTCTGGGGGGCGGGGACCGGCCCCGTGGCCAGCCTAGCGGGGCTGCGCTTCCTCATTCTTCCCCCAGGGGCATCCTTACCTGGCTCCCCCTTGCCGTGACTGCCCTGGAGCCAGCATTGCCCTGGTGAAAGGGGCCTACGAACTTTGGGGTGTGGGTACCTTTAGCTTTGATGGGTAGTATCGTGAAAGAACTGTTAACATCAAATGCTTTTCACAAACCCGAGAGGTCTGGTGGCACCCATCCGGGCGAAGAAAATTCGCCAAGTCCCTCGAGACCCATTCCCCGTCCCTCCTCCCCCCCCCCCCCATTTTAGGGGAAGTTCCTACACATTTCATTGTTTTTAAAAATGGTTTACAAATTTTAGGTCTTTATTGGAAGGGGAAAGTCTTCACGTTAAGTCCTACGTCTCATAGTCCTCCCCTTCTAATTTTACATAAATTATCAAAAAATGTACTCAGGAATGCAAGTGGATATTAAACAGGCCAAGACCTGATTCCCACTTGAAATATTCTGAATTCAACCAACATTCATAAAAATAGGTCCTTTTTCTATGTGTTACCTTCTTTGATGCATTCGCATGAAAAGACATGGATAACTGATAACCCCATTTTAAACTTGAAACATACATAAATGCCATGTTAAAGTCACAGTCACACGGTGTGTACTTGCACAGACTACCTTTTTAACAGTCACAAAAATAAATGCTTTAAATGTGAGAGTACTAAAATGGAGTGGCTTCTCAGCTTTCAGCACCTGAGCAGTGTTACCAGCTGTTTTCACCCTCAAGTTAACACTTTCTTAAAAAAATATATTCTATAGACATGTGACCTTTCTTAGGGCCCTAGGCAATTGTGCTTGCAGTTTATTTTAGATATACCAGCTAAATAATGCACCGGACATAGTCCACTTGGTGAATATCTTGCCCAGAATATGGGAGGGTGGAGGTAGGAGCATTAGAGAGATTGGAAACAGAGTTTGCTCATGTTGTAATGGACTAGTTTCACAATTGATTGGGTCTCAAATAGGTTATTGGTATAGACTTGATGATGAAAGGTAAAAAAAAAAATTTTGGGACAATTTCTTACGACTCCAAAAGGAAGGATTTTTGCTGCTAGCGCTCATTGTTAGTGCCTAGAGAATAAAAAGGTAAAAGCACAAGAGCTTCTTGAGGTTCAGTTGTGTTTTGATAGGATCGGCTCTTTCTTTGTTGCAGTGAAAAAGTTATTCAGCTGTACGGCTGCATTAATTAGGTACCTTGAGGTGCTTTGAAGGTGAAGTGTTACGTAAGTGAAAGAGTATTATATCTTTCCTTCCTCCGTGTGACAGTATGTTAGTTGAGATATTCCCTTTTTTATTTAAAGACTTACCTGAATTATTAGCAAAGCAAATACATACCTCTATTTGTTAAGTGACTATCAGAGGGAATTCTACCAGCTTCTGAGAGCTACAGAGAGTGAAGAAAGGAAGTGTTCTACTCATCTGATTTCTAATTTCAGATTGATATGTGACCAATGTTGGTAGAAGTCTGTGTGATGTTTACTTCATTTTCTGCTTTGTAAAACAGTAGAAGATTGATTATCCCTCACCACACCCCTTCCCTTGAGTTCTTTTTGGACCAAACAATATTCCTGCTATAGGTAAGATAGCAAAGCCCCTTTCTACAGGTTATTCTTGAAAAGAGGGTCGTGGGGAAAGCAGCATACCCTTCTCCAAGCAAATTTGCTTTCATGATATTTGAATGATCTACCTCATGAATCACACTGCTTGTTTGGGTTTCTATAAGGAATATCATATCTATCATTCCTCTATTTTGGTTCTGGAGAGCTTTAAAAAAAAAACAAAACGGACACCTGGGCCCTATTCCAGACTAATTAAGTCAGAATCTGCAGGTGGGCCTAGGCAGGAGATAAAAACAAACAAAATGTCCCGGAGAAGGCTTCGTGCTTTTTCCTCTGACCATCTCTGTGTTTTGCTGAATTTGCTAATGAAATGCCTTGAAGAAAGAAAAAGGACACTTTTCCATATGCTTTAGTCAGAAGGATAGATTAAAAAGGCAAAGTTGATAAAGTTACTGCTGTGTATTAATATTCTGTATATATTATCTACAGCCTGCCTTTGACCCTGACAATGTGGAAAACTGGATTAAGGTAAGGATATTGCACAGTTAAGATAGGAAGAGAGTTAAGAGTTAGGAATACTAATCATATGGAAAGGAATACTAATAAATCTCCATTTTGCACATTTTGCTGTTTTTATTCTCACATTAACTATGTTGCCTTAATTTTATATTCTTTATTTTTTTTTGTTCTGTTGCTTCTCATGAAAGACAAGAAAATGAGTATAGACATGCTCTTTCAAATGCTGTGAGGATCACATGAAGAAGATTAAGGGAGCAGGAGAGGAGAAGCTGTAAAAGAGAACGTAGTGGACTTCCTGAGATATTGGAAAGACTCCTGTGGTTACATTGACCTATGGGTCCAATGCATTAAGTGAAAGCTATGCGTACATCATAAGAATTTTCTAATGACTGGAAGGATCCAAACATGGAGAGGGCATTCTCATAAAAAGATGTGTTTTCTTTTTTTTTTAATGTTTTTTTTTTTTTAATTTTTGAGAGAGAGGGAGTGAGCAAGAATGAGCAGGGGAAGGGCAAAGAGAGAGGGAGACACAGAATCAGAAGCAGGCTCCCAGCTCTCAGCACAGAACCGGATGTGGGGCTTGAACCCACAAACCACGACATTGTGACCTGAGCCAAAATCGGAGGCTCAACGGACTGAACTGCCCAGGCACCCCAAAGAGACATATTTTCTATCAATGGAGGTATTCAAGTGGATTCTAAATGGCCACTTAATATTAGACTAATGAAGAATTAGTTTGAGCATTCTGTGTGGAGGGGATTGTATTAGGTAACTTTCTGAGCTCTCTTCCAGGCCTGAGATGTATATTTTTGAGTCTAAGTACCATTTAAGTTGCAAGTACCATTAAACTACTTCAGGTGCCTGTCTCTGAGTGTCAGCATGGCAACTTGCCATACTCCATTCATTTGCGCAGCATATGTTTCAAAGTCATGCAGCATTTTCCTGGGAAAATATCATTCTGCCTGGTAGTATTTTGAAGAGCTATTACTTACCTAAATTGACAGGCCTTATAAGCACCAGGCCAGACAGAACCTAGGCTAGATGTAATCAATTGTTATTTATTTATCCAGCCAGTATTTATTAAGCGCCTTCTAGGGACCAGTGCACTCTGTTGGACGCTAAAGATAAAATAGTGCTCGGGCCAGGTGTAGTCTCTTCCTTACCAGAGCTAATAGTCCAGTAGGGGTTAAACAACTTATTAAAAACTGTTGGGAGAATTAAGGTTTTATTGGAAGCACATGGCGGAGGACACTAATATAGATGGGCCAGAGAAGGCCTCCTGGCTCCTGAGAGAGAAGGTCTGACTTAGAAGACCACTAAAATGGACCTGCCACTGTGGAGGCTAGCCTCTGGCAAGCCCACTCCTCGGCCTCATAGTAAGCCTCATTTACATGCTAGTGCGGAGAGGTCAGTGCCAGGCCCTTGCGGGGCTTAATTGCACATTTAGTTACCATCTCCTCCAGAGCGCAAAGTTTAAGTGAAACAGAAGGATAAAATTCTGCTCTAACTCTCTGCACCATTTTCCTCTTTTATGCATTTGACAGCTTGATCAGTTAGATTTTTATCATTCCTTTTATCATTCCTCTAAACGTCTGCAGGAGCTCTGTCTCTATTATGTCCTCAAATCTTCCCTGTCTCAAAAAAATCCCCAGTAAGTCCTTACCTGTCCCTGCATTCCATTCTGATTGTGATACATCCTTTTCTTACCCAGTGTCTTCCGATGTATAGCCTAGACTCTTTGCCCTTGCATTTCTATTATCCTCTGGTGTCTATAGTAATTTCCCTCCTGTTTCTGTTTCTCACCACTCCACAGAAATGGTTGTTGTAAATGACTTCCTGATCAATCCACTGTTCTCTTCTTGGTTCTCAGTCTTTGTAAGGTTTGGTACAGTTATCACTTTTTTAATTCTAGATATTCTCTCCATTATCTTTATGTAACACTGTTTTCTCTTGCTTCTATTTTTGTTCATTACTATCTTTTCTAATTTTGTTCCTTAATATATCCCAACTCTGGGTGTACCCTAAACAGTTACAACCTCTGGACCTAAGACTTCAGATCCCCTTGAGTGGACAGCCCTTTCAAAATCAGCGTAGACCTTGTTATGTGGAAGGAGGAGGAAGAGGTATCTGGAAAGGGTGTGGAGCTGGTGGAGGTTGATAAAGGGCTTTCTGCAGAACAGAAAAGATCACTAGGCAGCACTGGGAACTTGGCTAAAGCAGGTAACTAAAATCTTATGTGATACCAAAACTTGATAGGTCAGATTGATCCAGATTTGAAAATTTTCATTGGAGAGGCAAAAATACAAGAGATTTGAGGCTTATGTAAGATGAGAGCTGAATATCCGTGCAGAGTAGGAAGGAGAGGACCCTGTAAAGGACTAATAGGTTGGGAGGAGAAGACACACAGTGACTGAGGACTTGTGTAGGTGCAACACCAATCTAGTGGAGGAGGGGGAGCAGAAGGGGAGATGGACAGGAGGCTGATGTTGGGGAAGGGGTTATCAGTTTGGAATAGTGGAAAACTCTGCATGATGTGGTTCAGGATGACCAGGTCAGTGGGTTGCTGATGTACAATTGAGGGGAAGGCCATTGGAATACAGAAGATCAATCAAACCTTGAGGCTGAGATGTTGGTGAATCTTCCTCAGGGATATTGAAGTCACTTAGAATCGGCTGATGATTGAGTGTAACTGTGAGTTCTGGGGGAGCTAACCCAAAGTGCCAACAGTTCACCTCATCCTGATTTGATACACTGACTCATCTTTTTACTCCTGTGCAGTCTGTTACTTTGATACTTAAGCTTTGTAAACATTTTCATTGATTGTCTATTCTTGAACCTTCTTGAAAATTCTGCATGCCATCTGATGAAACTCTAAATTCCAGATGGGTGTTTAAATTCCTCTGTTAGTCTACCTGTAATATCAGTCTGCCTGTAACAGCCCCTGTGCTGATTCTCTGTGAAGCTCCTGTCAGGCAAGTCTCCTTCCCCTCTGTCTTACCATCACTTTGACTTACACTGGTTCCTCCCTGTCCCAGCCTGGGATACCATTCCTCTGGGGGCGGGGGGTGTGGGCGGGTGTCAATCCAGATCCTTCCCTTAAAGCTCAGCTTGAGATATACCTCTCAGTGAACAGCTTCCCCTCACCCACCTCAACCCCTTAATCCCATCCCATCGAATACTTTTTCCCTTGGAATTATTTTGGCATTCATACACAACAGATACAGCATCAAGTATGCAAAGCAAATAAAAAAGAATCAGGCAGTTTCAAAAATATCTTCCTCCCGAAACTATTGTATATAAACATGTAATTTGTACTTGAGGGTATGTTAAGAAACTTGTGCTTGTACTGCCCTGAGGAAATTGGAGTACATTGTAGCTGCTCTTTCTGCCATTGGGTAGACTGGGATTGGAGCTCATATGGAGGAGCTCATATTGAGAATTTAAAAGCTCATGGGAATAATTGAAATAGTTCCTTTACAAATTATGTACTTGCATATAACATAATTACTGAGTGATTTTACTATTCAAGTAACTCTGTTCAGGTTTTCGGATTTTCTATGTAACCTTGTGTTAGTTTAGAACTATTCTTGAATTGTTTTTTGCACACATGGCATATGAAACAATAAATAGGTAGGTAGGTAGGTAGGTAGATAAAACAGTCGCTTTTAGTTTTGTTTTCCCCTTAATGTCCACTAAGGTAGTGGGAACAGAGCTCGCCTTCAATCCTTCAATCAACTCGCTTAAGGAATTAAGTTGTTAAATTGACACCGTTTGTTTTAATGAAATATAACTTAAGATAAACACCTTCCATTTCTTACATTTGTTTTGAAAGAAATGGTAAGGATGTTATATTTGAAACAAGGAAATTATAGAGACAATTTCTAGTCCTTAGTATCATCTAGTATTTTTTTTTCCCCAAATTTTCATTTTAAGTGATATCCCGAACACTTGCTTTATCATAGCCAAGGAGACATTTCTCTTTACTCCCTTCCTTGTAAGTAAGTCTGTGTCCTTCTTTAGTATCCAAATCAGTTTCCCCTTCTCCAGGTTCTCTACCTCCTTTGTTCAGAATCTGTACAAATTCCAACTCATGCGAGATGACGTATCATACAGAGTTCTTTGTTTCAGTCATAGCCTGAGGAACTGAGTCTATGATCCGGTTTTTGTTGTTTAATTTTGTTTGTGAATGTTGGTTTAAAAACTGAAAGTTGATCTATTGATTTGTATATTATCTACATATATATGTATATAACGCACATACAGAATACTTGAAATTCGTCATGCTATCTTAGAATTTTAAAACCTTAAAGGGAAGAACTGTATGCCAAGCAAATTGTGACCATCTACTACATGGCATATTGACCATGATGAATTTGGGCACATCAGAGAACAAGACATAACGTGGGAAATAGATCTTTCCAATATGACCTCATAAAGAATGAATGATACTTTATTCTAACCCTGATTAGATTGTGTTTTCTTCTGATTCCTATCTTTTCCTGTGTGTTCTATTTTCCACATCTTTTTCAAATTACCTTTGGCTTTTCAATTATATTCCTCTGTTTCAAATTCAAACTTAATATATGAAATCCTTGAGAATTTAAAAAGTAAAGCCCCTGGCAAGTTTTGCCAGAGGTACTACCAGTTTTTCCATGAAGGTCAAGTGGAAAAAGCATTTCCAAAGTAGGTCTGGCAACAATATAAACTGTGGGAAAGTTTAGCTTTTTAAAATAAATCCTACATGTTTTCATTTTTTTTAAGTAAACATTTATGGGGTACCTGTTACATGCCAAGCACTGTTCTAGGTATTGGGACCTTCATGCATGAAGAGGACAAAAATGTCACATTCTATGTAGGGGAGACAATAAATGGTAAAATGTAAGGTAATTAAGTGTTTCAGAGAAAGAGCCAAGAAGGAGAGTAGGGAGAGCCCTGAGGAGGGTGGCTACAGTTTCATATAGGGTAGTTAGAGATGGACTGAGGTTGAAGGTGACATTTGAGTAAAGACTTGAGGAGGCAAGGGAAAGAGCTGTTTGGCTCTTGAGGTAGAGCACTTAAGCAGAGGGAAAATAAATGCAAATAAGTGGGACAATGCTTGGCATATTTGAAAAGGAATGAACCAGAAGGTCAGTGTGGCTGAAGTCGAGTGAGCAATGGGATGTAGCAAACGAGAAGGTTGGAGAACTCACAGAGGCCCTCTTGGTGCAGGACCATGAAGCACATTGTAAGGACTTTGACTTTTATTCTGAGTAAAATAGGGAATAATTCAAGAGTTGTGGGGTTTTTTTTGTTTATTTTTGAGAGAGAGAGACAGACAGCATGAGTAGGGAAAGGGCAGAAAGAGAGGGAGACACAGAATCCAAAACAGGCACTGGGCTCTGATTTGTCAGCACAGAGCCTGATGCAGGGCTTGAACACATGAACTGCGAGATCACAACCCGAGCTGGAATACGTTCGGTCGACTGAGCCACCCAGACGCCCCAGGAACAATTTAAGAGATTTGAATGGAGTTATGTTATGGCTTTCATTTCAAAGGGACTGTCTGCTGTGATGAGTGACGATCACAGAAAACCTGTCAGGAAATTCGGTGCCTTTGACCAGGTGAGAGCAGTAGAGGTGACAAGAAGAGTTCAGATCCTGGATATAGTTTGAAAATGGAGTCAGTAGATTTCCTGACCATTGGATGTGGGGTAGGAGGGAGAGAATATATTCAAGAAGGACTCCAAGGTTTTCATCCTGAGAACTGAAAAAGTGGAATTGTCATTGCCTAGGCTGGAAGACTGGGAACACAGCAGGTGTGGAGGAAAGAAGTTTGTGGGGAGGAGGAAAGTCAGAAATTTAATTGTAAAATAAATTTGTTTATATTGTACAGAAAAATGAAAATACCAACGCAATTTGCCTACTTTCACCAATCCCATGAATTGGGCCACGTTTTACTGTTGAATTAAAACATTCTGGATGACTGTACTCCAGTGACTTTCCCAATTTTATTGAACCTATAGTTTGTTTAATGATGGGAGAGTTGGTTCAGGGGTAGTAGTTTAAGGAAGTTCAGCTACTCTCCCACTGGTTCATATTCATATACAAATCCTACTGGCATTGGGAGCTAATAAAATATTCTATGTCTTATTTAAAATAAAATATCTAGATGTCAAGATCCCATTACTAATGCTCTAAACAAAAATTATCTAAAGTTTAATCTTTTCAAATATAAGCATTGTGAATACTTGTTAAAATTTGGCAAAATGTAATTAATTTCATATTTAAAAAAATGAAATTTTGGGGGTGTTTAAACCTCAGAGTTCCTTCAAAAATGGAAAAATGGAAGTATTTTAGTAGTTGGTAGAAAAATCAGTTTCATGAGTAGAAGAAAAATTCTTTAGCCCTGGACAAAGTTGTCATCTTAATGGATTTTTTTTTTTTCTGTTACACTGCAGAGGATGGAGAAAGCCTCAGGATATGCAGTTTCCAAAGCGTTCTCTGCTAGAAATTCTGATTTATCCAGAAGGCTTTGGAGCCATACCATAGATTTGGAAACACATGAGCAAATAGAGGATCATGATGAAGTCTATGCAGAAGGTAAGAGAGTACATCTTTTGCTGCAATGTTGACAGTTCTTTAGTATACAGTTTATTAAAGCATAACCTTTAATGCATTTCAAAGTACAGAATGGAAACTTTTCTTTCTCTTGCTCTTAATTTTTGTGTCTTTCTACCTTTCTGAAACTAATCTACTCTGGAATAAACTCCACTATTTAAGGCCTATTTTGTCTCCCGAAATAGAACCACATTCAGAGGCAGTTTGATACGGCACAGCTAACTGGTGGTGCTCTGAGGCAGTGGTCCTGTGACACACAGGGCAGCATGATACCTTCATCTAGTATCCTGAGCTAAGTTGACCATTAGTTTGTAAATCCACTTTATTCCTTATGAAGATAGTCTAAAACTGATCTAACCTCCCTACCTTCCTGAAGCATTTACTCCTCTGGAATTCAGTATTTTAGTTTCTCATGCTCTGAGGAACCCCAGCACTTAGGGATGAAGAGATCAGGAGGAACCAGCAAAGAAGACTGGAAAGGAGAGGCCACAGAGGTAGGAGGAAATTCAGAGTGGCCATGTCCTGGAAGCCAGCTTCCATTTGGGTTATCTGTGTCTCCATTTATTCAGATTAAATCTTCGTTCTAAAACCATATGTATAATTATTACTTTATAGGTATAATTTATATATCTATGTAATTTATTTGTGATATACATTTATACATTTATAACAAAATGTATATTTATTTTATATATTGTATATGTAAAACATATGTAAAATTAGTACTCTTTGCCAGGTACTATTTTAGACACTGGAGGAACAGGTTATGAACAAGAGAAGTAAAGCCCCTGCTTCTATGGGGTATATATTTTAGTGTGAGAATAACGAAAACTGATAACAGAATTATTAGTTAATGATAAATCATATGAGTTTGGACCCGAGTAATAAGAAAGAGGCAGCCAAGCCGTGATGGAGGAAGGGTGTCCCAGGCAGAGGGAAAGGCCGCATTGAGAGCTGAAGCACGGACACGCTTGGTGTGCCTGAGGAGCTGAAAGAAGAGCAGTGTGGCTGGAGCCTCTCCATGGAGGTGAGCTTGCCGGAGTGAGCAGAAGACTTATTACATAGGGCTCTTATAGGCCTGGAAAAAGAATTTATATTTTATTCTGAGTATGAGAAGACATCATTGAAGGGTTTTAAGTAGAGGTATAACAGCACAGTATTTGAGTTATATGAGGAATGGATTGTAAGGGAGAAAAGGAGGGGAAAGGGAGACAAGTTACACTGGTCTGGGTGAGCGGTAATGGCACTTGGTCTTGGTTGGTATTGGAGATGGAGAAAGGAGATTGATTCAGAAATTGGCAAGGCTATGTCTTGCTCGCACCATCTGCCACCCACTAGTGGGGATCATGGTATGCTTTAGCTTCTAAAAGTTTCTGAGAAGTCCTGCTGTTTAAAAAAATAATGTTTATTTACCCCATTTCCCGAGCTTCCTTTGCCATGAAACTCTATATCCTGAAATTCATATTTCTATCCTGAAGAATTAGTGATACACCTTAGAAAGTATAGTATACAGACAGAATATGGTTTTCAAAGATGTGTATCCTTTTTTCTTTTCTCATCAACCATCTGTTGATATTCCATAAGAACCAATGTTCTGAGGAACATTCTTTAAGAAACTCTACTTAATGTAGCCTTAAAGCCTCTGATCCAATGTGAGGTGTTCCTGTAGTTGAACCGTCTAAGAGAAGAGAAGTTCCCTTTCTTTGTCCTTTTGGGGCACTTCATAGTAAACCCCTGTTTACTAATGCATGACATTTAGCAGAACTGAATTATTTTACATATAAAGTATTATACACATAAATGTCTGTATTGTACACAGGGCTACTCAATAAATATCTGTCCCCATTCTCTTCCTGCCTCTGAAAACCAATAATATTTGTTACTAGTATACTTTTCACACTTAATTTCTACTAATGTGATTCATTTTCTTCTGTTTTATATGTTATGCATTCCTAGCTGCATTAAATCCCTTTTGGCATCATTTAATGTAATGAACATTCCATTCTTTCAGAGCTATGTGATAATGGTAATAATGACGAAGATAGTGTGAAATATATACTTTTCTTCTTTGAAAGCCCTCTGGCCTACCCATAGAGCTGTTTGATAATGATGATAGTGATGAAGGTCATGCTAAAGTAGACATTTTCTCCCATACCTATGTATTTAAGAAGATTTTTGGAATATCACTAGGAACTTGGCTGCCAGCATGTCACTCTGTTTGATTTCCTCTTACCTCTGTAGGCCTTTCCTTCCTAGTCTGCTTTCCTGGTTCTGCCTCCTCTCTTCAGGTGTTCACAACTTCATCCTAGAACCAGTTCTCTATCCATCTTCCTCCTCTGGTGATGTCCACTTCTATGGCTTTAAGTACTATCTGTATGCTGACAATACCCATATTAATTCTTCATCTTCAGCCTCTCCCCTGAATCCAGAGAGGTATAGCCAATACCTCTTTGACATTTCTTATTTGTATGTCTCATAAGCATTTCAAACCAAACTAGTCTAAAACTGAACCCCTGATCTTCAAACCTACTTTGCCCTTGGCCTTCCCTGTCTCAGTAAATGGCATCTCCATTTTTAAAAGTGCTTAGGCCAAAAACCTGACAGATTTCTTTCTCTCAATTCCCATATCATGCATCAGCAAACCATGTCAATGCCACCTCAAAACATTACTTTCTAAAATTGGACCATTTTTAATACTTCCACTCCAGGTCCAGGCTACTATCACTTTTTCCCTGGATTGTTGCATTTGTCTTTGAATTGGTGAAAATCCTTACTTCTGTGCAAGAGATTTTCAACCTCAGCACTAAAGATGTTTGGGGCCAGATAATTTTTTTTTGTGGGCGGCTGTCCTGTGCATTGTTGGATGTTTAGCAACATACCTGGGCTCTGCCTACTAGATGCTAGTGTCATTTACACCAGTTGTGATAACCAAAAATGGCTCTAGACATCCCAAATGTCTACTCGGGGACAAGATCACCCCTGGTCTGGAACTACTGCTCCAAACCTGATCCCCACATTACCTCTTTACTTCGCCCCCTACATTCCCCTTTCGCTCACTCCTTTCTACACCGCCTCCTCGCTATTTCTCCAACACTCTAGACATTCTCTTCCATGGGGCCTTGGCATTTACTTCCCCTCTACATGGAATAATATTGCCTTACATGTCCATATGGCTTACTCCTTCACTATCTTCTCTTCTTTGCCCAAATGGCTTCTTAAGGAGGCCTTCTTTGACCCCTTCCCCCGGTTTAAAATATTAATACCTACCTTCCATTTCTTGTACACCATTTCTCCTCTTCCTGCGCTGTTTTTCTGATTTATTTATGATCTCTCTTCTCCAATTAGAATGTAAACTTCATTGGTAATAGGTTTTATTTGTCCTGCTTTGTTTGCTGCTCTGTTCCCAGCATCTAGCACGGTACTTGACATGTTTTATGCTCAATTAATATTTACTAAATGAATGAAAACAGTGAGTGAAGAAAGTCTCTGAGGTAATTAAAATACTAAAGAGATTTTTTTGTTTTACTGATAGCTCAGAAGCTAGTCAGTGACTGGTTAGACACCAAACTTAAGCGAGAACTCGCAAGTGATGGTGAAGATGATGCTAAAGACATGGTATCAAATGTTCCTTCTGTGCTGGAAGCTGGTGGGCATTTGAAATATGACAAGTTTGATGGTAAGTTGTCTGATGGTTCTAAGTTTTAACATTTAATAAATGTATCTAAGAAGCCTTTTTAATTGTTTTGAACAATTAAATGATATACAATAAATGATATACTATTTGGCTTTTCTGTATTTTCCTTAGTTTTATAATTGGCTTTAATTTTTTTTGGTTCAATTTAAATCACTTACCTATATCTTCAGTAAATTCATATTGTCTTTTAAATTAAAATATTGGTTGTAATTCTTCTGATTATAATAGCAACATATGCTGAGTGTCTTCCCATGTATTGTTGAATGACTCCGTACTTTGATAAGGGCTACATTTAAACATTCTTATATCATTTTTTTAGAATTCTTTTTATTTTAGAGAGCATGGGCACATGCCAGCTGGGGGGCAGGGAGCAAAGACAGAGGGCAAGAGAGAACCCCAACTGTCATCACAGAGCCTGACACAGAGCTCGATCTCATGAACCTCAAGATCATGATCTAAGCAAGATCAAGACACTTAACTGACTGAGCCACCCAGCCACCCCTAAACATTCCTCTATCATTTTATATTTATGAAATGCTTCACATATCTTTCTAAGAGAGCTAATTGCTTATGTACAGAGCCAGTTTGTGAGGGTTCCTCAAATGAACTCAGAGGCCTGTTTTTTTCTTCAACATAAAGGTAAGCCTGGTGATGGTGGTGACAGATCCTCATGTGTGACTCAAACACACTGGGTAAACTCACCCGGCAGGATTTTTCTTGTTTAGGGCTCTACAAAATCTACAAAATCCCCAGCCCAGGAATCACAAAGTCATGAGCTGTTAAAGTTAGAGGAATCCTTCTAACATTAGTAGATCTACATCTCCTAATCATCTAATCTGATCTCTTTTCTTCACCACCTCAGAGATCTTTCTATAGTATCCCTAACATGGAGTGACATAATCTCTGCCCGTACAGAGGCACCTGGGTGGCTCAGTTGGTTAAGCATCTGACTTCTGCTCAGGTCATGATCTCATGGTTCATGAGTTCAAGCCCCACGTCGGGCTCTGTGCTGACAGCTTGGAGCCTAGAAACAATTCTATGTCTCCCTCTCTATCTGCCCCTCCCTCACTCATGCTTTCTCTCTCTCTCTCTCTCTCTCTCTCTTGCTCGCTCTCTCTCTCTCTCAAAAAGAAATAACCATTAAAAAAAATTTTTTTTTTAATCTCTGCCAGTATAGTTCTCAGGATAGGAGGCTGTTGTGAGGCTCTAATCCCCTCACATTCTCTCGTGGGGATTTGTCACCTATAACTTTTACCCTTTAATGCAACAGAAAATAAGATCATGTTCCCCTTCCCAAGAAAACTGTTTGTTTTGTAATCATATCTGATCTCTCATATACTTCAATGTTCCTAGCTTAAATACACCAGTTTTTTATGTCACATCATTTCTAAATCTTATCATCCTGGTTGCCACCTTCTAATTTATTAATATCATTATGAAAGTGAGGCATTTTCATACTTCATATTTATTCTGAAGCATATGTAGAATATAGTGACATATTACTTCCTTTCATATGGTGCTAATAGATCCAGTTACATTTCTTAGACTAGCAACTATCATCCAGTATCCTACCACCTCTCACACATCTTATGCTTATAGAGTATTTTGTTTTGTTTTCCTCATTGTTTTAGATCAAAACTGAACAAAAGTATTATGTAGCCATTAAAAAGGATGTTTACCAAAAATATTAACATGATTATTTCGATAGACACTGGAGAATACTTAACAAAATCTAACATCCAATCCTAATAAAAACTCAGAAAATTAGTAATAGAAGGTAAATTTCAACCTAACATAGGGCATTTACAAAAGACATACAAAAAACAAATACCAAAATGACAAATATAAATCATACCTTATCAAGAATTACACCTAATGTAAATGGATTAAATACTACAACTAAAAGACAGATATTGGTGGAATGACTTAAAATATGACTATATACTGTCTGCAAGTTACACAATTTAGATTCAAAGATGCAAATAGATTGAAAGTAAGATTCTGGAAAAAGATATATGGGCAATTAGTAACCAAAAGAAAGTGAGAGCAATTTACTAATATCAGAAAAAATAGACTTTAAGATAAAAAAAATTGTTGGGTCACCTGGGTGGCTCAGTTGGTTAAATCTCTGACTCTTGATTTCTGTTCAGGGCATGATCTCATGGTTTGTGAGTTTGAGCCCCGCATCAGGTTGTGTGCTGGAGTGCAGAGCCTGTCTGGGATTCTCTCTCTTTCTTGCTCTCTCTCTCTGCCTCTCCCATGCTTGTTCTTTCTCTCTCAAAAATTAATTTTTAAAAATTTGTTATTAAAGGGATGACTAGGCAGCTCAGTCAGTTAACTATCTGACTCTTGATTTCAGGCTCAGGCCATGATCTCATGGTAGTAACATGGAGCCCTGCATCAGGCTCTGCACTGGGCATGGAGCCTGCTTAAGAGTCTCTCTCTCCCTCTCCTTCTGCCCCTCCTGCCCCCTTGTGCTTGCTCTCTCTCTCTAAAAAAAATTGTTACTAGGGACAAAGAAAGACATTTTATAATGATAAAAGACAAGTATAAATATACATACACCTAACAAAAGAGTCCCAAAATATATGAAGCAAAAACTGACAAAGTTGAAGAGAGTAATAGATAATTCAATACTTCTCCAAATTATTTGGAAACCTCATACCCCATTTTCAATAATGTATGAAGCTAAACAACATCAACAAGGAAGATGTTCAGTATCATTAGTCATTAAGAAAATGCAAATTAGAACTACCTTAAGTAACTGCTACATACCTGTTAAATGGCTTATATCCAAAGACTGATAACTGAGTATTGGAGGGGCACCTGGGTGGCTCAGTTGGTTAAGCGTCCGACTTCAGCTCAGGTCATGATCTCACAGTTCATGGGTTTGAGCCCCGCATCAGGCTCTGTGCCGGCAGCTAGCTCAGAGCCTGGAGCCTGCTTCAGATTCTGTGTCTCCCTCTCTCTCTGACCCTCCCCTGATCGCACTGTCTCTGTCTCTCAAAAATAAATAAAAACCATAAAAAATTAAAAAAAAAAACAATGAGCATTGGTGAGGATGTGGAGGAACTGGAATACTCCTGTACTGCTGATGGTTATGTGAAATTATATTATTAACCACTTTGGAAAACAGTTTGACAGTTTTTTAAAAAATTAAATAGATACTTATATGATCAAGCCATTCCACTCCTAGGCATTTTCCCAAGAGGAAAGAAAGCATATGTTCATACAAAAATTTGTACACACATGTTTATAACAACTTTATTTGTCATAGCTAAAATCTGGAAACAGCCCAAATGTCTACCCCTGAATAAATGAACAAATGATGATATACCCATACAGTGGAATACTAATCAGCAATAAAAAGTGATAAACTATCGGTATAACATGATGAATCTCAAAAATAGTTATGCTGAGTAACTGAAGGCTGACCAAAAAAGAAAGTACAGGGCATATGATTTAATTAATACAAAATTCCAGAAAATGTAAATTTATAGTGCGAGAAACAGGTCTGTGTTTCCTGGGATAAGACAGAGAATGTGGGGAGGAGTGGGAGGAAGGGCTTGCAAATCAGCAAGAGGATCCTTTTGGAGCCGACAGACCTGTTCTTATCTTGGTTATAGTGATGGTTTTCCTGGTACATGTATATGTCAAAACTTATGGTAGACTTTAAATATTTACAGTTTATTGTATGTCAATTATACCTCAATAAAACCATTTAAAAAAGAAAAAGCAATGGATGGGGCAGCTGGCTGGCGCAGTCAGTAGAACACACTACTCGTAACCTCAAGATAGGGAGTTCGAGCCCCACGTTGGACATGGAGCTTAGTTAAAATAAAAAAATTGTAAAAAGACAGAGCGATGAAGTCTTCAAGAATGTTTAGACTGAAATAGTATCTTTTATGTTTGCCAGTGAAGGAATCTTTAGTGACTTGGGGAGGGAAAATTTGTCATTTTTCCTCTCAGTTGAAGGTAGTTAATTGCTGAGGGCTGTACTCATCCAATTGACATTATCAGTTACTATTTATTAAACACCCACAGCTTTATATTTTTATTCTACCAAGATTATTTATTTAAATATGGAAATTGTACTGTACTGAGTCCCCCCCACCTTTTTTTTGGTTCTTGCTCTGTCTCCCCCAGAGTTATGTGGCTATTTGGAGGAAGAAGAGGAAAGTACCACCGTTCAAAAATTTATAGACCATCTGCTCCATAAAGAAGTGGTGGATTCTGGAATGTTGGAAGGTCTTGGAATGAATGGAAACCAAGACAAGCCGCAGCAGAAGGATCCTCGTCTTACCATGGAGATGAGACATAAGCAGGTGGGAGGGAAAAACAAAATTAAAATGGGTAACAGGAAGCAATCTTTGTGTAGCACATTTAATAAGCTTAAATAAAGACTTAGGCTTTCTTATGAAAAAGGGTGCCATCTGTGGTTTGGTTAGAAAGAATAAAAATAAAATATAAGAACTTCAGAAGAAAAATAATGCTCATAAACTGAGGACAGGAAACAATTTAAGAAAACTAAAAAAAAGGAATAATTGATTTTGAACAATGGAATGGTGAACTAAACTTTATTAGTTTGTATGTGGTATTTTCTATTATAAATATGTAGACTGGTTTTGCTTGAATTTGGTTTTTGAACTGTGACATCAATATATTAATATCATGAATATTCTAGTGAATGTTATGATGATAATTCTTTTCTAGACAACTGAAAAATTCACTCATTTTGTGATTATAATTTGAACGGGAGGATGGATCTGAATTAAATCTAGTTCAGCTGTTTTGAATTAGAAAGGCATATGGGAACTTTCTTTTCTTCAAAGGGAATAAATAGTGAGTTATAGGAAAAAGATGCATCTCAACTCTTTGTAGGGGAACATCAAGAAATCAGAATGGCCAGGTCTTTTCCACATGTCTAGAACGAAGTGCACTAAAATGAATGCCTATACACTGTGTGCTATCTTCTTATAACACTGAATCTCTGGTTGCTTGAAATCATTAAGATATTCCTAATCAGCACTGGAGATGTTAGAAAAATGGTAGAAGTATGATCCTTTTGGGTTTATGAAAAGAGGGAGGAGAGAAGGTTAGATAAGCGATTGCCAATATCTGGAAGTTTTCTCGTTCCTGGAGAGTAAGATGAGGTACGTGAACGAGGAGGGAAAGGAGTGCCCTGTTGGTCACTTAGAGTTCGTCACGCCTCCACAGAATCAATACGCTTGAAAAATTGTGCTTATTCAGAAATATCTGTGAACTTCATGATGTTGATTTCCAAGTAAGAGCCAGAATCATTGATATATTTAAATAATGATAAAAATGAAAGGGTAAGGGTGGTTCAGTTGGTTGAGTGTCCAACTCTTGATTTTGGCTCAGGTCGTAGATTGAGCCTCACGTCGGACTCTACGCTGAGCAGGGAGCTGCTTGATTCTCTCCCTCCCTCTGTCTCTCGCCCCCACTCTTGTTCGCTCTCTCAAATAATTTTTTTTTAATTAAGTGTGTGGTGTTCTTAAAGCAGTAAATCACTGTTCTTTCACAGTGCAGCCTCCCCCAAATATCCAGCCTGCAGACTAGGCCCAAGTAAATAGCAGGAATGTATACCTTGGAAAACTTTAGGGGTTGGAAATTATTACTAAGTAAGCATCCAGAATTTGGCATCTGACGCATTAGATTTTCAACTTTTCTGTGATGCAGATCATTCCCAGACTCTTTGGGAGTCCTACTACCTGACTTCATCTAGACTTTTGAATTGGCTCAAACCCAGTAAACGTATGAATTCTACCTATTCTTCTGATAAACAGCTTCTGGGCCGGAATATTTCAAACTGGGCATATTGTAAACCTGAAAATGTATTCTAAGCTTTTGCATATCCTTTTCTACTTGAGAGGCTGCATTTCACCCTTGTATTCTCTTTAAGGTGAAAGAAAATCGCCTAAGACGTGAGAAAGAACTGGAGCGCCGGAGAATTGAAAAGACCCTGAAAAAATCAGCCTTGTTAGAGGCTCAGTATTTGGTGCAAGAAGAAAAGAAAAAGAAGGCTCTGGAAGCCAAGAAAGAGGAGGAGGAGATTCAAAGGGAGATGGTAAAGCTGAGGAGGGAGATAATTGAGAGGAGACGCACTGTGGAAGAAGCATGGAAAATGTAAGCCTGTCGTGATGAGCAGTGTACAGTTTTTTTGTTTTTTTTTTAAGCAGTCATTTTGGAAGTACTCTAAAGTTTAAAAAAATGGACATTGTAATAGCAAAACACAAATCACCCATCATTCCACTATCTTAACAAATTATTTAACATTTTTCTGTTTTTTCTGGGTCTTCATCCCTTTACATACTTAATTGTAAGCATAAAGTACATTTAATTTGGTTTTTTGCTTGTTGTAATTAACACATTGCCCAGAGTCCTGAGGTCTATATATTATTACTCCACTGAGTTCCCAGACCATAGTCTATGTAATGACCTCCCTGCCCAACCTGATAAGCATTTCAGCTGTTTCACGTTTGTCACCATATAATAATGCAGTGAGCTTCCTTAAGCATAGAGCTTCTTGTATTTTTAGGAGTGTAATTATTGAGTTAAATGGTACAGGCCTTTTGATGATTCTTTAAACATTGCCAAACTGCTTTCGAAATGGGTTATACTTATTTACACTATTGCTGGCAGTGGGCCAGATTACCACACTCTTTTCAGCACTGGAGAGTACTATCACTTTCAGTATTTTTGCACTTTTAATATGTATTATATTGGTTAGTTTGTATTTCTTTGCTTACCTGTATACTCGCTCATTGGGCCTCAGCCTACATGAAATGTGTGTCTTACCTTCTGATAATCAATCCTACAGAGTCCTCATTGCCTTCCAGCCACTGATAAAGAATGGGAATATCTGACATAAGAGGAAAATCAAAATAGTCTTCACGGGATGTAGTACTATTATGTATCCTCAGGCAGAAAATGAGCTTCATAAATGAAATAAATAACTAATGTATTTATTCTGAGAAACAGCACTGATGCATGAATTGGAAAAGCCTTGGAGCAACATGCCTCGAGTGACTGAATACTCAGACTCAAAGGCCAGAAAGACCTATTAGATAATCCCCTCCACCCCGTTAGCCTGTACAGCTTTCCCCCTGTGCTCCTGATTGCTCTCATTCTGCCCAATTTAAAACAGCGCGGCGGTGGGTGTAGGCTTCCCTCTTCCAAGTGCCAGCCTCAGGCCTCCTCCACACGCCATTCTTTTCAGAGAGCAATCACCAGTGCTTTAGTGGGTTACTTGCTAAGGTCAGCTGTACTCTTCAGATTGCTCTTAAACCCTGAAAAATCAGGGGTGACCTAAAATAAATTATGAAAACAGGTTACATTTTATGGTAACAGGTGCTCTGTTCATTGTGGGCTCTCACCAAATGTTCACTGACCACTCATTTCTCTTAAAAGTTAAAATCTTATCCATGGTTACAGCAATTCAGATAATATGCTCTGCTGCTGGCAGATGAACTGATTTTAAATGTTCCAGAAGGCAATTTGGCCATAAACAACAAGAGCCATAAAAATGGTATTATCACTTGACCTCAGAGCTCCAGTCTTAGGAAAACTCCCCTAAGAAAATGATCAGAAATCCAAACAAAGATTTGTGCACAAAGATTATTAATATAATATTAAAAAAAATTTTTTTTTTACTCTTTTTATTTATTTTAGAGAGAGAGAGCAGGGGAGGGTCAGGGAGAGAGGGAGACACAGAATCTGAAGATAGGCTCCAGGCTCCGAGCTAGCTGTCAGCACGCAGGGCTTGAACTCATGAACTGTGAGATCATGACGTGAGCCGAAGTTGGTTGCTTAACCGACTGAGCCACCCAGGTACCCAAATATAATATTATTTATAATAGACATTAATATTAGAGAAATTAATAAAATTGGTGGTACAATCAGATATCACTGACATATTGTCAGATATCACATCCGTATTGCCTGGATGGAAATATGGATGACTTTTATAGCTCTGATGTTTCATAATGAGCAGCTGTTTACTTTCATAGCATATTATAATGTTATTTTAGAAAATCAGATCCATGGTATTAGAACTGTGTTTCTTTAAATAGCCACTATGATCATCCTGTAACTATCTAATATAACATTGTAATGGCATCTGGAGAGAGTCAATAAAATTGTATTATTGATAGACCTTTTTAATTTATTTGTAAGCTGCCCTAAATCTACTTTCCTACATAGTTTTAGAGTATCTCCTCTAAGAAATCTTTAATTACAAAGGGAAAAATGGCAACTTTACACTGCAGAGGGCCCCTCAACCAAGTGATGGTTAGCAGCACAAGTAATAAGATATAACACTGTGTATGAGAATTAATGAGAGCATGTCTATCGAGGTTTCTGGCATCCCTCTCTAGCTTGAGTTTCCACAACTGTAAAGTGAAATTCAGAAAGACCAGGTGACTTGCATGAGTTTTCACAGCTGGTTTGTGGACCAAAACACTGGAGTCCTGACTAGGTGCTGTGTTTACTACATTACTGGTAGTATATATACCTTACAGACATATGTGTACACGCCAGTAAGAAAGCAGTGGCTGGGAGCTTGCTTGAATTGGCCTGTGTGAGAGATGACCTGGGTGAGACGGGATGACCGGAGAGGTGAGCAGCAAGTTACTGAGAGGTTCCTGTCACTTGCCAAAGGCCTTTTATTAATTGTTATTTAATTCTATTTTTTCCTCTTTTCAGCTATTTTAGAATTAATATAAATTCCATTCCCTCTTTACTCAAGAAAACTGATTCTTTTATTATTTTTTCCCTAGAACCCTTGTCAAAGCCTTGGGGTAAAAGTCTCATCCCTTTTTTACCTAAAGTCCTTTTTTGTCCCTCCCTTAGAAGAGAGAGAACTTATGTCTACCTTAGAAAATACCTAGGAGTTCTTAACTCTCAAATTTTGATCGAAGTATTGCTCAGTGGTAAACTCAGTAAAAATATCTTACTGAACGGTCACTTGGCTGGCTAGGTCAGAGAGTGTGTGACTTTTGATCTCAGGGTAAGTTTGAACCCCACCTTGGGTGTAGAGATTACTTAAGTAAATAAATAATATTTTAAAAACTTTACCAAAATATCGATAGGGATTTCTACTTTTCAGAGTATAACAGTTTTATTTAGTGTATATTTTATAAAGGAGTAAACTAAGGCTCAAAAAAAAATTACCCTACTATGTACTTTTAGAACCAGATCTAAAAATCTGTCTTCTGATGGAAAATTCAGTTTCTGTTCCACTATGGTAGGTTATAATTGCCCATTGTTAAGTCTCTTTTTCATACATGTATTTTTTAAATTGTTATTAACAGAGAGAGGAAAAAGCAGGAAGAAAATTCTCAAAAAAATACAGAAGAAAGCATCTTTCAGAGTGATCATATTCTTCTGGATGAAGAAAAAATGGCAAAAGAAAGAAAGAAGAAACTGAAAGAGTTATTAATCCAAACTTTCAAGGAAAATCATCAGGTAGGAATTGTAACATCCCTTTATTCAACATAAATGACAGAGGGCTCTATCAGAGATAGGACAGTGGACAGTGTCCCACTAAGCCTAACTGACTCTTACTGCAAATACCAGAATCGCCCACACCATTTGTTCTGTGCTGCCCAGGGGGCCTGGGACCTGGTGCAGTGCTCCATGCCCTGGTCCCAGGCCTATTCTTCTGTGTACCCTGTGTGATCCTGAGAAGCCGGGTGTGAATTTGGGATGGCTTCCTAAACTATTACCCTGTTCAGAGTAGAATGGAACCACTAATGAAGTCTCTGATAGGTTTTGAAAGCTTGGCTTCTACAGTCTTCTGGATTATCCAGAATTACTCAGAAAGTCACTTGGCTTCTAGTAGCTATGAACTTAAAGCGATATATTTTTCCTTTTCATGATCTATGTTTTCTTTTACTCTTTTCTCCCTTTTACTTTCACTTTTTGTCAAATTAACTGGTCAATCTTTTATTGACAAATGAGGATACTTTCCAGGCCATTTGAGCATAAGTTTCCTTCAGTCAAGTGGGATTGACAATAGTATGCATTTGAGGCTTAAAACATTTCAGGTGTGGGACACCTGGGTTGCTCAATCAGTTAAGCATTCAACTTCAGCTCAGGTCATGATCTCACGATTTATGAGTTTGAGCTCCACGTCAGGCTCTGTGCTGACAGCTCAGAGCCTAGAGCTGCTTCAGATTCTGTGTCTCCTTCTGTCCATCCCCTGCTCATGCTGTTTCTCTCTCTGTCTCTCTCTCTCTCAAAAATAAATAAATGTTAAAACAAATTAAAAAAAAACCATTTCAGGCGAAAGGGATTACTTGGAAAATTTGTAAAATGACAAGGTTGGATGAGAAAAGATAAACATGGATATATTTTGTGTCTTATACAACACCCACCTAGGGCTTTAGGCTTTGCTGAAATTCAGTGAACAGTAGAGGAATGAATGCAGGAATGCATGGATTTAACAAGAGAAAAGAGAATGTCAGGATGATATTGAGGGAGCTTGATAAATTAAATGTAGGACAGACTTACAAAAGCCCTGGAAATCAGGAACATGAATTTGAATGTAATATTGATAACCGCGATATGACCAACAAAGTAAAGTAGCATAAGCAATTTTAAAAAAGAGAGAAGGGGCACCTGAGTGGCTCAGTCAGTTTCAGCCCAGGTCATGATCTCAGGAGTAAAGGATTCAAGTGCCACATCAGGCTCCACGCTGACAGTGCAGAGTCTTCTTGGGATTCTCTCTCTCTCTGTCTCTCTTCCTCTCCCCAACTCATGTGCTCGTTCCCTCTCTCTCTCTCAAAAACAAAACAAAACAAAAAAACTTAGAGACATTTGATGGAAGCATTTTGGACTGATGGGCAAAAGTCGTAATTATTGAGATTTTTGGTTAGGGTTTTGGCTTTAGGAATAGAGAGGGAAATGTAGGAGAAAATATTAAGAATTGGGATTAACATTTTGAAAAAGATTGGCAAGGACTCAGGTGCTGCATTCTTCATGAGACAGATGGCACTGGTGTGTCCTCCGCAATAATAGTTCAGATTTCTGAAGGAAAATAGGAAAGGAGACGAGTACTTGGGGGGCCGTCTAGATAAGGCATGAGGAAAACATGCAGTGATATGTTGCGCAACCAATGAGAGATTGATAAGACGTGTTCTCTGTACGCTTAATTTTTAAATTTTATTGACGTTCACTGTACAGGAAGAAATAATGTATGTTTTAGATACAAATGGCTAGGTATGAATTTTAGACACATGTAAAGAGTTTTACAAAATTAGTGGTCTACCTCAAACTGATTACTCAAGTTTTTCTTAAGTTTATTTATTTTGAAAAGTGAGAACAGGCTGTGGAGGGGCAGAGAGAGAAGGGGACAGAGGATCTGAAGTAAGCTCTGCACTGTCAGCATAGAGCCCAGTGCAAGGGGTGGAGTTCACAAGCTATGAGATCATGACCCGAAGACAGATGCTTAGCTGGCTGAGCCACCCAGATACCCCTAGGTTACTCAGCTTTAACAGGGCCAGTCAGAAATGCCTCGGTGGCACAGTCTGTTGAACAGTGGAGTGCCAGTCTTGGCTCAGGTCATGATCCCGGGGTCATGGAATGAAGCCCCCAGTTTAGCTTGGAGCCTGCTTAAGATCTCTTTCTCTCTCTTTCCCTCTACTCATCCCCCATGTGCACACACACTCTCTCTTTAAAATAAACTAAAAACGAAACAGCCAGTATAATTTAAAAATGTGAGATTATGAATAAATTCTCTCTACTTCACACAGATTTTGCTTGATGATCCTATACTTTATTGTTTTTAAGTTATTTTGAAATCATTTTAGACATACAGCAAAGTTCTAAAAACAGTACACAGAGTACCTGAATACCCTTCATCCAGCTTTCCCCAATGTTAACATCTTATGTAAGCATAGCATAAATATCAAAACTAGGAAATTAACCTTGGTACAATGTCATTAAATACCATTAACTAAACCACACACCTTATTAGAATGTCACCAGTTTTTTAACTAACATCCTTTTTCTATTCCAGGACTCGATCCATAATTCCACATTAGGGATAACGTAGGAGTATTTACCCAGGACTCAGTCCATAATTCTGTTTCATTTAGTTGTCATGTCGTCTTTGTCTCTTCCAGCTTTGTGACAGCTCCTCAGTCTTTCCTTCTCTTTTATGATCTTGACATTTTTTAAGGGTACCAATCAGGCATTTTGTAGAATGTCTCTCAGTGGGGTTTTCTGATATTTTCTCCTGTTTAGATTGAGATCCTACATTTTTGGTGAGATCACTACAAAAAGTGATGCTGTGCCCTTCTCAGTATTGTTATCAGGGTGTCCAAGAGTTCATATGCTAGGTTTCTGTACTATAAAGTTACTGTTTTTCCTTTGGAATGTCTTAGAAGAGATACTGTAAAACTATGCAAATATCCTGTTTCTCCTTAAATGTTCATTTACTAATTTTGGCATCCATTGATACATCTTGCCTGCAGTATTAATGTATTTGTCTAAAGATGATTTTGTATTTCCCTCATTTCTTCTCCATTTATTGAAATTCTTCTAGAAAGAAAACCTGTCCTTTCTCCCCAGTTTATTCATTTATTCATCTATTCGATTACCTACTTTTATCAGTATGAGCTCCTAGATATGTATTTTATTCTATGGGTTATAATCTATTATTATCATTGTTTACTTGGTTCTTCAAATTGTTCTAACTTTGGTCATTGGGAAATCTTTCAGGTTGACTTCTTTGTTATTTGAAAATATTTCCGTTGTTTTGGTTTTTAAAAGAAAATTTTTTACATTTATTTATTATTGAGAGACAAAGAGAGGGGGGAGGGGCAGAGAGAAGGAGACACAGAATCTGAAGCAGGCTCTAGGCTCTGAGCTGTCAGCACAGAGCCTGATGTGGGGCCTGAACCCATGAACCGTGAGATCATGACCTGAGCTGAAGCTGGACACTCAACCTACTGAGCCACCCAGGGGCCCCAGAAAATATTTACACTGTTTTGGGGGTCACTTCCCTTCTTTCTGGCACCATAGATCATTCCAGGCCCATCTTGTATTTTTCCTGTCCCAGCTCTGGAATCAACCACTTCTACACAGAACTCTGGTTTCTTTATTGGGAATAGTATTTAGAAACCAAGATCTGAGTACTGGGTGCTCTCAGTGCTACTGGGGTGTCATTGCTCGGCAGACAGAGCTGAGAAATATATGTGTGTATAGTAACCCACACAGGCATGCACATTATTTGTGTTTCTGTGTCTATGTGTTTACATATTGAAATCCATGAGTTCGTACTGGTATCTCTAACTCCAGTGTAGACACACAGGGGTCATGCTAGCCTTCTGTCTTCCTTTTTTGTAACTTATTTCAAGAACTGTCTGTATGTTTATTAAAATAATCATGAGTTCATAATGATACCTTCAACTCTAATCCAGCACCATAGGTTTCAGTTCAGTTCCTCCCTTTTGCTGATTTGGAATTCTTTTTTCAGATCGTGAGATACCTCACACTCATTATCGAAAATCTATTTACTTATTTAATCCTAATACGTTATAAACGTGGCTTCAGATTTGCCAACCCATACTGCTATGTGAACAAATATACTAACTGGAGTATAGTATTTGTACGTTATCTTCATTTTCAGTCTTATGCAGCCAGCATATTGTTAGTTAAGTTAGTTCCGTTCTTCCCCTTCCGCTGCCCCTTCTCTTCAGTGTGATTATGTTGTTCATTTGTAATATTGTCGGTAAACCTGTAATTTTGATTTCTCCGGTGCATATGGGTGTAACTGAGACATGGAGAGAATCCATCTACCAGACCCCTCCAGCTTTTACATGGACTTGGCTGGAGACAGGAAAGTCCTCTGGTAAATACCATGGAGTAGCTCATTACTTTGGCCCTAGTCCACATTCCTGCCTTGGTTCTAAAGGCGCCTAAAGCTGCCCTTGGATAATGAAACTTAAACACTCAGCAGCCTAAATATGATCACAGGATAAAATGGGGGGAAATGCCTAGCTGGCTTGCAGTGAGCGACTAGATAACAGGAAACTCTGGTCAGCACCCTCAGAATGGTTCACTGGCACAAACCCAACAGCAAGCTATATAGAGAATTTACAGGAAGACTTTAAAGAGTCTGTATCTCAGAGCTGTTCTAGTTCAGTCTCCTTTAATTCTTGTAATCCTTTGTGCTTTGACTCTGGATTGTATTTGTTCCCCCCATGCAATCTCTTAACATCACATTTGGGCCAAGTTACTTAATAGGAGACTTTCTGAGAGGAACTGAGCCGGCCCTCTTATCCAAACACAAGTTCAGGTGCAGCACTATGCATACATCTTTCCCACATATTTCATCGCCAGATCTCTTTGTTTTATTAAAAACATCTCTTTTTGCATAGAAACTTTGTATTTCTACTTCCATTTTCTCTCCTATTTTCTCTTTGATCTTGCAGTGAAATCTCTTGGGGAGATCCAGCAATCCACACGTCATTGCTAATTAGCAGAAACAACGAGGGATTAACTATGAAACTTTTATACTCTGGAAAAAGGCCTTCTGAATTCTCTCCTTATTCTAAAATACATTTTATGTCTTCTTAATAAGGAAGTCTATGAAAAAGACTTGGGAAAGTTGAAGAGAACAATGAAAGATGAGTTAATACTAACTTAAATCTTAATTCTGGCAGGGTGGGAGGTGGTTTGCTTATTTGGTTGGGCTTTTCTGTTAGAAAGTAAGATAATAGTAACCCCAAGAAATCATTGTTAATGTTATGCTTATGGCATAGCACCTTCCTTTTTTCTTTTAGTTTCAAAGATTTTAATGATATGAAGAAAATGCTTGTGATACAATCACATAAAGACATTCATTTATTTAATTTATTCAAGTCAGTGATGCCAAAATGTTTAGTGAGTACTTAATACATGCTGAATGGTGGGCTAGGGGTTAGCCATCTGGTCTCTGCCTTCAAACAGTAAAAAAAACAAAAAAACAAAAAAAACAAACAAAAAAAAACCACCCAGTATATAGTCTAGCTTTCTAGTGTAAGCTTTTTTTAAAAAAAATCAATTAATTAATTTATTTTTTCTTTTATACTTTATTGTCAAGTTGGTTTCTATGTCATACCCAGTGCTCATCCCGACAAGTGCCCTCCTCCATGCCCGTGACCCCCCTTTTCCTCTCCCCCTCTACCATCAGCCTTCAGTTTGTTCTCTGTATTCAAGAGTCTCTCATGGTTTACCTCCCTCTTCTCTCCCCAACTATTTTCCCCCCTTCACCTCCACCACAGTCCTCTGCTAAGTTCCTCCTCTTTCACTTATCAGTGAAAACATATGGTGTCTGTCCTTTTCTGCCTGATTTATTTCACTTAGCCTGACACCCTCAAGTTCCATCCACATTGCTACAAATGGCCAGATTTCATTCTTTCTCATGTAATATTTTGTCGTATATATAAACCACATCTTCCTGATCCATTTATTCATCAGTCGATGGACATTTAGGCGTTTTCCATGATTTGGCTATTGTTGAAAGTGCTGGACCTTCCAAAAGGTCACCTCAAACTAAACCAAGGGAACATGGGGATATATGGAAAAGAGCCTGGATTTTTCTAACAAGATGATGCAAATGGTAGCTAAGTACCTCATTTATATAGCTTGATTCGTCCCAAAAGATCTTAGTTCCTTTGGGACTGCCTACACGCCACTGAGGTAAAGCCATTTCTGAACTGAAACATAGCAACCATTCTCTCAGCAATGTTGTCTATGTTTGGAGAAGGAAATGAAGGAAAAGCCTTTCTCTACAAATAAAACTGTAGGAAAAGAAATGTCAGGCACATACACATGAAGGACATTGGCTCTAAGCTTCTTGGCAAAGACCATGTGTGTGTGGTATGCATTTTAGGAGGAGTTTAAAACATTATTATGTATTCATATAGCTAACTCTGGAAAATACGAAGCAAAATTTGATCAGTATTAGGAAGGAGGTTGTTTGTTCATTTTGTAGTTCTGTCCTTCCTTACCCTCAGCCTCTGAGTAACTAGGGTTTCCCACTCTCACAGAAGGGACACTGAGGGCCAGGTTACCAAAATATCATGCTGCGGTTTTGCTTTTTAAAATGCCATGAAGCCATTTGATCCAGAGGTTCCCATTCATGTATATGTAATTTTTTATCTTTTGAAAAAAGTACTGATTAAATTCTGCTTAAAAAAATAAGAGCTTTTGGAGTAAATGGAGCCCATTCTATAAAATGTTATAGAGTTGAATATCATTTCCCTTAAATACTAGACACTCCAGGTGAATATATAAGGATCTTAAGAACCATATTGGTAGAAACAAATGATATCACATCATTGTCTTACTGTCAGACCACCCTGGAGGTGAACCTATCATTTGTCTAATATATTCTGAGATGAGCTGTACTCTTAGCATAGTTTGGGTGTGTGTGGCTGGGGTTGGGGAGAACATATAGGGAGTATGGATTGGGAGGAGGGAAGAAATCCGGAAGAGGAAGAGAGAGGTGTGGGAAGTAGCAGGTCTGCCCTCCATAAAGACAGAGGCCCTGAAACCTAACCTAAGCTACACTGTGGAAGGAGCCTTATCTTAATGAAGAGTCAGGTGATAGACTATATTCTGATCATTCCTCTTTAAAAGATCCAGAGAGATTTGTTGGTTAACAATTTACTATATGGGGGCACCTGGGTAGTTCAGTCAGGCATCCAACTCTTGATTTTGGCTCAGGTCATGATCATGGTTCTTGAGTATGAGCCCCACATCGGGCTCTGTGCTGACAGTGCGGAACCTGTTTGGGATTCTCTCTCTCCCTCTCTTTCTGCCCTTCTCCTGCTCACACTCCCTCTCTCTCTCAAAATAAATAAATAAACTTAAACAAAATAAGAATTTACTATATGGTAAGCCTAAGCAACTTCTTTCTGAAATTGTACTATTTCTGAAGTGAAGAAGAATTAGATAATTAAAACAACAGTATTGATTGAAAGTTCTTAGAATTCAGAAGAATTTACAAAATGCCCTTATGTTGGCAATACACAGTGGGTGAAGTGCTTTAATGTCTGATGTCTAGGATTTATTTTTAAATACTCCAGGGGATATAAATGAGTGGAGGAGAGATAAAACAAGATTAGCAAAATGTTGGTGATTTTTGAAGCTGAATGAGGGGTTTATTCTTCTACTTTGGGGTATGTTTGTTAAATTTCTGTGATAAGAGGTATTTTTGTGTGTGGGATTTTTTTGTTAAGTTTAAAAAAGGAAGGAGAAAAAACTTAAATACAGAAGTTAAAAGATCATCACATCTTCCAGGATATAACAAAAGTAGCTTTGTGTCTGTAACCAGTGTTAACGTTTTGCACAGAGGTTTTTGCACAATGGTAGTTGTCCAAGTTTAGGCCTTTGGCCTTCTACATGGAAGCAGGCATTGTCCAGGTCTCGGAGCTGTGTGCTGGGAACTGAATGTATTTTCCCGAATGTAACTAACTATAGGAGTATTTAGCTCTGGGGTAGGGGACACAATGACTTCCTCTCTCTTCTCTGGGGCCTAATGATGAAAATCAGGAGTAGGGTGTATCACAGGGTGCTCCTTCCCAGGGACACAGTATTTGCCAGGATAAGGATCATCCTTTCCCCAACCCTCAGGACTGCATAGCTCTAGTGTTCCCCAAGAAGAGAGCAGTTGAGCATTGCTTCCTTATGTAGCTATCGAGTGCCGGTTCCTTTTGGTCAGGGAGCAGCAGGGGGTCACTGGGCGCCCCCCCCCCCCCGCGGGGTGTGTGTTTTTATTGCTAACATCAGAGCCTTGGCCAGCACCCCTCGAGCACTAGTTGCACCACAGTTAGTTCAGTTCTGCTCGGCAGAAGTAAGCTGTAAACTTGTTGACATTTTTGTCCTCTTTACAATGCATTGTTTATTTTTCCACGACTGAGAATTTTGATGCAATTATCACTGAGCTTTCTGACAAAAGGGAAATAGCGGAGGAATTTTGATGAGTTCCCCCCTTCATTAATCAGAACAAGCATCTCTTGTGACCGGGTCAGGATTACAACGAAGATTAGACAGCAAATTGCTATTCCACCTGATGCCAATCATTCCCCACGGCAGCAGTGTGATTACACGTCAGGAGAGAGCTTTTCTTGCCAACAAAAGGAGGGCAACTCCAGTGCAGGTAATAAATTTAGCAGGGCGAGCTGTCATTTCTCCTCTTGCGTAGAGTCCTTCATGATCAGAGGATGTCTTGTGGAAGATTTTGAGAGGAAGAAAGCATTTCTCTTAAAAACTTTGTAAATTTCACTCTGTTTAGTATTTTATTTTATAAATTATTATGGATAGGTATTTAGGAACAGTTCTTCCCAAAGTGGTTTTGGTATTTTACTTACCTGTACGAAGCCTTAACTCTCACCACAACTATGTTAAAGAGATGTGGAAGTTACTAAAAAGAATACATGACCATAGTTGAAAATTTATCAGAAATAAAATATGGTGCAGAAATAAGGGAACTAGGTAAGAAATGGAGGGAGGTCAGTTTAGTTGTGTGACTAGTTAAAACATTAAATTCTGAAACTGAATTTATTAAAATGTATTAAACAAAATGTCTTCATCTTCTAACATAGTTGTGATTTTAAATAATTGTTCTTGTTCCAAAGAGCAAAAGGATAGAGCACTATTGTAGTGACAGTGAAGAGGAGAAGCAGGCCTGGGAACAGCAGGGACTCAGCTGGGGGGAGAGGTAATAGAATAAATAGATCATGACTATGGAAGTGTGCCACTTCTCATCCTTTCTAAATAAAAGCAGAGCACTAGCATCTTTCAGAGAAGACAGGACTGAGAGTATTTTCCTTTCCCAAATACTTTCCTCCAAGCGCATTTATGGGAATCCTATTTGCCCAAATAATGTTTGCCATGAATCAAGAATAACTAAGTGGTTGCAGTGCCTGGGTGGCTCAGTCACTTGGGTGTTTGACTCCGGCTTAGGGCACAATCCTGTGGTCCGTGGGTTCAAGCCCCAAATCGAGCTCTGTGCTGACAGCCCAGAGCCTGGAGCCTGCTTTGGATTCTGTCTCTCTCTCTCTCTGCCCACCCCTGCTCGCGTTCTGTCTCCCTCCCTCTCTCAAAACTAAATACACCTTAAAATTAAAAAAAAAAAAAGTGGCTATTCTTGATTTACACTTAGTTTTTTACTTTAATGAGATTGCTCTTTTGAATAGTCAGGAAAGACCAATCACAAGTCAATTTCGAGAAAGCTGTAGTTATGAGGGAACCCGGGTGGCTCAGTTGGTTGAGTCGCCGATTCTTGGTTTCTGCTCAGGTCATGATCCCAGGTTTGTGGGATCAATCCCTGCTTTGGGTTCTGCTCTGAGAGTGGAGACTGCTTAAGATTCTCTCTCTCTTTCTCTCTCTCTCTCTCTCTCTCTCTCTCTCTCTCCCCCTCTCTCCCTCTGTCCCTCTCTTCCTCTCATCCTCTCTCTCTCTCTCTAACATAAAATATATTTTTTAAAAAAAGTTGCTGTGACTCTGTCACTCTGCTGTCACTAACTTTTATGTAGTGAAACTGAATCATAGATCGTTAAAACTGATCATTTTGTTTTTAAAGTCTAACCTTAACTATTTTAAGGAAATATATTGACAATAACATTTATTAACGCAAATTTTGCCCTTTTAAATTCACATATTCCAGCAGTGCCCTTCTACCATAGTAAGGCATATATCGAGTTCTTTCTCTTTCAGTATAAAAGAAGCAAAAAATTTGCCCTTCATTTTCAGAAGACCTTTTGCCTAATATAGATTGGGTCATCAGGATGCCAGAACGTTTCAGTGTTAGCCTTAGGTATGCCACTACCATTTCACTCTGTGAATTTAGTCATTAACGCTTCTCTACTTTGAAGTTTAGCTTCATAAAGTAAATCATAATATCTGCAGTCTCTCCATTTGGTAATCATGGGCTACAAATTAATAAAACAGTGCATGTAATATTGTGCTTACAGTAATGCTTTGAACTTTGTAGACAAGGAATGTAGAAATCCAAGAAGGACACTATTAATAGTGTCATTACTGTCCAGGTAGATTATGTTTGTACTATTTCATCATTAGAAACATTCCAGGAGTTAAAATTAGAGATAGCTACACACAGAATATTTCATCAGGTCGTTCAAGAGGAATCTCTTAAATGAATCTGGGAGACACAGGGTATTTTCTTTTGACTAGATACACAAGTTAACAATATTTTTTTTCTCGGTCTATTTTATGGGTTAGATAGGCAAATAATAATGCAAAAAGTATAACCCCTCAACTTGGCAGCTGCATGTCTTGACTTTTTTATGACTGCAGGCATATCCTGTATTCCGCAAATGTCCCGTCCTGTCTCCTCCTCTTTTTCCCTTCTTGCCTTCCTTCCATGGCATCTAAGGTGAAGGTCTACACAGTATTTCCTCATTTGACATAATGGAAAGGGAACAAGGGCTTTTTAAAGTTTGCCATGGTTTCTCCTGATGAATACCAATAATGAAGATTTTGTAGTTTGTCTAAGTGGAAATATAACTGAATTCTTGTGTAAAAAACTTTCCTGGCCAAATTTCTAAGAATTCCAACATATGCTTCCTTATGTTATCAGTCTTTTAATTTATATATCCTCTCTCCCTATAACCTCTCAAAAGGAGAGATTATATCTTCACTTTCTTAACAGTTCCCAAATTTAAACCCAGTGGTGGCTCCTTACTAGATGTTGTAATAGTGAAGATAAGTATTATGACAGAGATAGAAGCACTAAGCACAGATGATCCTGGCAGAGCTGGCCATTAGGCCTCCACTATTCTTCCCACAGAGTCACTTTCTATGAGATTCCTTTGTGTTTTATTGCCACCAACACAGATTTGCCGTTTCCATTCATTGGACCCACTCCCTTCCTTCTAGAGGCTCACAGTCTTATAGAAACCAGTGAACAGGTGATTGTAATACAGTGTGATGAGTGTTTTGATAGAAGAAGCAGGGTTGCTCTGAGAACACAGTGGATTTGCAGATTTGCAGAAAGCAGTGGTGATAGGAGAACTTCCAGGGAGAAGTGAGTCCTGAAATGGTCAGGTAAAGAGAGGGCAGAAAAGGAGGACCAAGAAATTAGTATGAATGTAGGAAGGTGTTAAGCAATGTGGTTGATACAAGGCCAAGAGCTGAAAGTTATGTGATGTACTAGGAACATTAAGTTTACTGTGAAGGTAGAAGATAAAGGCAAGGACTAGATCTGAGAGATTGTCTTAGACCGTGAGTAAAGTATTTCTCTGGGGATATGTTTAGGGTCAGTGGAACTTGCCTTACTTGTTGTCAGATGTGTGGTGTGGAGGATCACAAGCATCCTGAGCATCTAGTGTCTCTAGGCCTGCTCACCAAAGCTCTATCATGGTCATGGAAGCCCCGCTGAAGCTGTTTTAGCTATCTTGTTTCCAAGGACAAGAAACCCCCATTCCATCCTCATGGGATCTTCTATATTCCTTTGAGTAGGACTTCAGCAGGTGTTAGTAACAGAAATTAATCAGTTGGTAATTTGTTTTATTAAGTTTATTTTATCTATTTATTTTGCGGGGGGGGGGGGGGGGTCAGAGAGAGAGAGAATCTTAAACAGGCTCTGCACTACCAGCACAGAGCCTGACGTGGGGCTCGATCCCATGAACTAACTGTGAGATCATGACCTGAGCGGAAATCAGAAGTCAAATGCTTAACTAACTGAGCCACTGAGGCACCCCAATCAGTAGGTATTTTAAACTCCAAGAGAAGTTAGCCATCCTCCTGGAAGCAGCTGTTTTAAGCTTTTCAAACAAGACTCTTAACTCAGGTCTTAGATATGACTGCTACTCCGGCTTCCTGAAGGACTGGTGCCCCTTAGAGTGAGAATTAAGTATCATAGTTTAAGCCACGAGGCTCAGCTGCATGACGTGAATAGGTGTTGTCATGATTAGCATAAAGCAGTTATACTTGATTCTTCTTCCATCAAGACAACAGTTGCTAGATTTGTTAGAAAAAGTGTGAGGGGGAAATCAGAGGTGACAGCTGTTGGTGTTGGATATTGCAAACACTAGAGCTGATCAGTGGTGATTTTCCACATGTTTCCATTGCAGTGTCAAAAACGGTATTTCTCTGCCTGGCACAAGCTGATCCTTGATTACAGGATCAAGCTGGGAAAAGCTGGGACCCTGTCTGACTGGAAATTTCAACTGAAAGTCCTGCGGGCCTGGAGAGACTACACAAGATCCCAGAAGTTGGCGCGGGAGACTCAAGCCATGGAAAATCACCTTAGGGAAGAAAACAGGTACCATTATTTGTACCAAAACCCTCCTGGTGTATTACAGGACATTTTTCCTCCTGAAGAATCCCAAAATAATCTAAAAATTATGTTCACTAGAATTGTCTCATCCATTATAAAGTGTGGCAATCACTGTTTTTCTATATTACATCACAAACTAGAAAATTTTAACTGAGGGGCACCTGGGTGGCTTAGTCACTTAAACATCCGATTCTTGATCTCAGTCCAGGTCTTGATATCAGGGTTGTGAGTTTCACACTGGGCATGAAGCCCACTTAAAAGAAAAGGTGAAAAAAAGAAAATTTTAACTGAAAAGTGTAAGCAAAACTTTCATTAAAATATACTGATGTACATGCTTTGCTTCTTTGAAGGAAACAAGTACTAGATTTTTTCCTTGCCCTCTGATATCTTAGCATTGCACCTTGGACCATTTTACTAACTGACAAGACAGAGTTTGGTTTATATGCCAGTAATTCTCACTGATGGAAATACCCGTCTGCCCACTGAATGTTAATTAGGAACACAGGGAACATCCATCTGCCAAGGTGATTCCCCCCACTCCTCTGTCTTCGGTTCCACACCTTATTTAGAGGCTTTTGACACCTTTATATCAGCTCCTCCTTACGCTTGGAAATGACACAGACTTTGTCTTCAAATAAAACTTTCTTCTATCTTAAAATTAAATACATTTTCTTCTATTCATTTCCAAGTTCAGCTCTGCATCCTTGAACCAGAATCATGGGTATAGAAGGAACCATTTGTTTACTTGGGAGTGGAGCAGTTTATGTGCCTCTGTGTAATCACTTCTCTTCCCTGCAACTCTGTTATTCATGGTGAAAACTTGAATGAATGGTGTGTTAAATCATCGTTATGTAGAAGGAAATGGTGCTTCCCGGAGTTGCACAGCCGTGTGATAGCATCAGGCCCTGGGGTGGATACACAGGAACCTGAAACCTAGCTCCACAGTTTTTTGGGGAAGACAAGATCTAGAAACAGGACGGGGACTGAGCAGCAGCAGAAACTGCATAAGGCATGCCCTGTGCCATTGAGAACTTAGCAGCAGGAAGTATCGCGCTGACTGAGGAGGCTCCCACAAAGTGCCAGGAAGGGCTTGATCGGGAAAGTGAGTCTTAAATGGATCAAGAAGATGTGGTTTATCTACACAATGGAATACTACATGGCAATGAGAAAGAATGAAATCTGGCCATATGTAGCAAGGTGGATGGAACTCGAGGATGTTATGCTAAACGAAATAAGTCAGGCAGAGAAGTAGAGATACTGTATGTTTTCACTCATATGTGTAAGAGGAGAAACTTAACAGAGGACCATGGGGAAGAGGAGGGGGAAAAATAGTTAAGGAGAGGGAGGGAGGCAAACCATAAGAGACTCTTAAATACTGAGGACAAACTGAGGGTTTATGGAGGTGGGGGAGAGATTAAAAAGGGGTGATGGGCGTGGAGGAGGGCACTTGTTGGGATGAGCACTGGGTGGTATATGGAAACCAACGTGACAATAAAATATAAAAGAAAAAAGGAGGGTGGGTCTTGAGCTGGACTTTGTTCCATAAGTAGGATGTTCCTAGGTGGGGACAGGGAGATGAGGTAATGGCACTTGGTGTAGCCTTCCAGCTTGGCCAGAGATCATCAAGCATGTGGTTCTCAAGTTCATCAATTTGTGAAAGGTCTTGAATGCCAAAACAAGGAGGTTAGTAGGAATTCTTTGGTAAATAAAGGTGAAGTCTTGATAGTTTTTAAGCAGAAGGATGACCTAGTTAATCTCCCTTTCTTTACAGTATGCTGGGGGAATCTTTAGTGAAAAAAAAAAGGTCAGCTTAGAAAACTCTCATAATTCATTTCTAATTTCTTAGCACCTAGTGATTCATATAAGGAATTTGGATGATAGCTTACTGAAAAAGGGGTAGCTAGCAGGATTGCTGGATAAAGGGAGAAACTGGAGGTGCCGTAAAAGGGAAGTGACATGAGCAATGGCATGAAGGGAGTGGAAACTGAGGGTTGAAGCTAAATGTGGTGGCCTGCGAAATTTACATAGAAACTTGTAGAATAAAAATCTGAAGAACTTGAGGTTTCATTGCAATTAAACTGTTTAAATATAAAATCCCTAAATGCGGATTTCATAATAGCATTATGTAGCAATTTTTTTTTTAAATCTTAGAACTTTTTGTCTAGTATCTGTGAATTCTTTTCAGGTGTCTATTTTTAAACATTCAGAATGGGTACTACATTTTTTTTTAAAGTTCCAGAGTTAGAAAATACTTAACTTGTAATAATTTTTTTTACTACAGAACTTCAGAGCAAAAAAAATTTAGAGCAGAAAGCCACCTCAAGGATCATCTGATCCTGCCTGTCATTTTGCATATGTTAAAGGTAAGGCCTGGAGAGAGTTAATGACTCTCTCAAGGTCCAAAAGGTAGGAGGAGCTAGTCCTGGACTAAAGTCTGGTCTCTTTGCTTCTGATTCAGATGCTCTTTCCTGTACCACACTGCTTCTGTATTAAATGTTAAATAGCATCTTGGGGCGCCTGGGTGGCTCAGTCTGGGAGTGTCCGACTTCGACTCAGGTCATGATCTCACAGTTTGTGGGTTCACCTCAGAGCCTGGAGCCTGCTTCTGATTCTTTGTGTCCCTCTCTCTCTCTGCCCCTTCCCTGCTCATGATCTGACTCTCTGTCTCTCAAAAATAAATAAATGTTTAAAAAAAATTAAAAAAAAATAAATGTTAAATAGCATCTAGATGGTGGTTCCCTAAGACAGCAGTATTTTTCAGTTATGTGACAATTTACTTTAGATGGCTACAGATGAAAAATAAAGCAGTAATTAACAAATGACAAGACATGCTGGAAACATAGTAGTAGAAAGGAGCTATTAGATACAAACCAGCCTTTGTGTTGCTTTCCTACAAATCCCTGGCTCTCTGCATGTTTTTCTTTGTTCTAGAAAGAAGGATGGGATATTAAAGATGGGGAAAAGCTCTAAGTTAGCTACTACAAGCAGAAACCAAGAAATATTAGTGGGAATGAGGGTGTCTGGAGAGCTGGGTTCTTTTCTGCATTCATCAGAGTTTCTGCTGGTATCTCAGTGGACACCAAATACATATTTGTTGAATAATAAGTGAGTCAATGAGGAGTTTATTTGCTCCCTCTTTTGCAATTTAACTCGGTAGTGTTTTCAAGCATTTTTGTTTTCTAAATAATGAGCTCCAGGAATATAATAGGTTACTAACCATAGAAACTAAACTCTTACCAGATCAGCAAAGCACAGGTGGCTCTGTGGCCCATCCACCTGGACGTGGAAATATTTGCTGTGCCCATGACTCAGATGTCAGCTGTGTCTTCATCCTCCAGCTCCTGCATCCGCATTTGTTTCTGACGCCTGGGGTTTACCCTCACTGGCCAGTTCCCCCATGCGTGGCCTAGATTTCCTGGCTCCTTTCCTTCTGTCCTGCCATCCTTCCATCTTTCTGTCCTTCCGTCCTTCGTCCTCCCCTTCTTCCTTTCTTTAATTTTCTTTTGCTCTTTCTCTTTTCTATTTTTGTCTGTCTCTTTTCTTTTAAAAGTAGTTATAATGGTGTTATAAAATTTCAATACAACATTATAATGTAATCTTAACATTAACAAATATTCCCAAACCTGAGAATTCACTTGCTTAGGTAATACAATAAAACCCTGGTGCACATGCTTAGGTGTAGACCCTTTGATGGTGTTGGAATTTGAACTGTATTTTTACTTTGCTCAGCATGTTCACATTCAAAAGCTGGCTTCAGTTCTTCCATTTCTCCTCTCTTCCTTCCTCTGTTAAATTTATGGCCAGCCCTAGACAAAATTAGAAGGAAGCAGGGCTTGTTTTCAACATCCTCCACCAACCCTTCTTGAGCCCCTGATTTCTCACTCTTCCCTGAGCAGCACCTCTGTCTTCCCCCCGTTAGCTTCCACATTACCTGCTGTCCTGCTCACTCTGGTACCAGAACTCTGGGCCTTGCCTCAACTATGCTTTTATCTCTTCCCTTTGTCCCTCAAGCCCCTCATACTTTTTTTAACTGTAATCCACAATTGATGTTATCCCTCTCAGGAAACTGCATATACTTCATGAGGCGTGGTCTGGGAACAGTGCCCAAAATGTGAGTGTTGGGGACCCGGGGGGGAAAACTGGCCCTTTGACATTCCTCAAACCATCGCATTCATTTGTTCACTTGTTCTTTCATTTTGTTTGATAGAATTTATTCTTCCATCCAGCCAGTGTTATTGACATTTACTGGGTACTAGGCTCTCTCCTAAGTACAGGGAGGGGGGCTTAAAAACAAGTGTTCAACACTTGCCTTCTAGGAGTTTTCCATTTAAGTGAAGTTAAACATGGTACCCAACTACTAAAAATAATTGCAACAGAAGGCACCATAAGATAAATACTCAAGAATGACATGGACTTGGCTATCGTGCATTATAATCCCCTGAGGAGCTTTTTAAAAATAGGAATTCATGGGCCCCATCTTCTGAGAGAGACAGAATGTGGCTAAGTAGAAGAGGGTGTTTTTCAGTTTGGGGAAAAACTGGTAAACCAGCACATAGGCAGCTTGTGGGGAAGCAGGCTGGAGTCAGCCCAGGGCTATAGCCTAGAAGGGGAGAGGCTGAGCTGAAAATAGACTGTCAGGTATCCCCATTTTCCCACTCCTCATCTGAGCATTCTTTTGGGCAGTCACTTGCCCATGTTCAATGCCCTTCCCTCCATGCTCACCTGGGTATGAAGGCAAGAGGCCAGAAATTACACGGCTTCTGACGCTGGTCAGGCTCTTCATCTGTCAGAGAGGCAGGGACTTGCACTGCCTGGCTCACTTTAAAACTCTTTCAGACAGAATTGTGTTAGCTTCTCCTTTCCCTGGGGGCTCCCTGGTGCATTACTGAATGCATCAGATCTTTCATTCTTGCTCCTGCTCATCCCAAATGCAACTGCTTGCACCATTGCTGTTTTCATGTGTCATATTTTAGCACTCAGATCACTAGTGTGTGCTTATTTATTTACTGTTTCTCATATCCTTTTAAAAATTCAAGACACTTTTTAGATATCTACTAGTTTTGTCCTGAGGCAGAGGTATCTTCCATGAGAATTGGTTCTATATGTTTAGGTGTGTGTGTGTGTGTGTGTGTGTGTGTGTGTGTGTGTGTGTGTTGATTAGGGTTTTTTTTTTTTAATCCTGTAGAACAAGCAATGTAAAGCATTTTTTTTTAGGGTGACACCATTTTTAGGAGGAATCTGAGGCTTAGAAGCTTCCAGGTGCTTATCTAGTATCCTCTATCTAGTCAGTGTTCTTCTGACTTAAGGTTCTAGAACATGCACTGATCACTAAGTATCAATTAAGGTGTTGATTCTAAACAGCACTACTCAGGGGCACCTGGGTGGCTCAGTCGGTTAAATATTGACTTTGGCTCAGGTCATGATCTCAGTTTGTGAGTTTGAGCCCTGTGTCCGGCTCAGTACTGACAGCTCAGAGCCTAGACTCTGCTTCAGATTCTGTGTCTCCCTCCCTCTCTGCCCCTCCCCAACTCACGCTTTCTTTCTCTCTCTCTCACTGTCTCAAAAATAAAATGTTAAAAATTAAAAAAAAATAAATAAATAGCATGGTTCATATTTAAACCTTTATAGTTTATATTCTTTAACTTAAATTATATTTTATTTTATTTTTTAAATTAATTTATTTAAAGTCAAGTTAATTAACATACAGTGTAGTATTGGCTTCAGGAGTAGAACCCAGTGATTCATCCCTTATATATAATACCCAGTGCTCATCTTAACAAGCGCCCTCCTTTTTTTTCCTTTCATAGTTTATTGTCAAGTTGGTTTCCATATATTATCCAGTGCTCATCCCCACAAGTGCCCTCCTCCATGCCCGTCACCTCCCTTCTCCTTTCCCCCTCCCCCATCAACCCTCAGTTTGTTCTCAGTATTTAAGTGTCTCTCATGGTTTGCCTCCTTCCCTATCCCCAACATTTTTTCCCCCTTCCACTCCCCCATGGTCCTCTGTTAAGTTTCTCCTGTTACACATATGAGTGAAAACATATGGTATCTGCCCTTCTCCGCCTGACTTATTTCATTTAGCATAACACCCACGAGTTCCATCCATGTTGCTATGAATGGCCAGATTTCCTTCTTTCTCATTGCCATGTAGTATTCCATTGTGTAGATAAACCACATCTTCTTGATCCATTCATCAATTGATGGACATTTAGGCTCTTTCCATAATTTGGCTGTTGTTGAAAGTGCCACTGTGAACATTGGGGTACATGTGCTCCTATGCATCAGCACTTCTGTATCCCTTGGATAAATCCCTAGCAGTGTTATTGCTGGGTCATAGGGGAGTTCTATTGTTAATTTTTTGAGGAACCTCCACACTGTTTTCCAGAGCGGCTGCACCAGTTTACATTCCCACCAACAGTGTAGGAGGGTGCCCGTTTCTCCACATCCTCGCCAGCATCTATAGTCTGCTAATTTGTTCGTTTTAGCGACTGACCAGTGTGAGATGGTATCTCAGTGTGGTTGTGATTTGTATTTCACTGATGCTGAGTGATGCTGAGCATCATTTCATGTGTGTATTGGCCATCTGGATGTCCTCTTTGGAAAAGTGTCTGTTCATGGCTTCTGCCCATTTTTTCACTGATTACTCGTTTTTCAGGTGTGGAGTTTGGTGAGTTCCTTATAGATTTTGGACACTAACCCTTTATCTGATATGTCATTTGCAACTATCTTTTCCCATTCTGTTGATTGCCTATTAGTTTTGTTGATTGTTTCCTTTGCCATGCAGAAGCTTTTTATCTTGAAGAGGTCCCAATAGTTCATTTTTGTTCTTGATTCCCTTGCCTTTGGGGATGTGTCAAGTAAGAAATTGCTGCGGTTGAGGTCAAGGAGGTTACTTCCTGCTTTCTTCTCTAGGGTTTTGATGGTTTCCTGTCTCACATTCAGATCCTTCATCCATTTTGAGTTTATTTTTGTGTACAGTGTAAGAATGTGGTCTAGTTTTATTCTTCTACATGTTGCTCTCCAGCTCTCCCTGCACCACCTTGTTAAAGAGGCTTTTTTCATAATTATGTTTAAATTACTGGAGCTGACCTTTAAACCCAATGGAGGGATGCAAATGAATGTTGTGTCTGTGTAAGACCTGTCCATGCATGAAGAGCAGGTGAGGCTTTAGAGATACCACTTGAAATGAGAGTTATAGTAACAGGGATTGATCTATACAGGGCCACTGAAATGAAGATTGTTTAACTACATCATGAGTTGTGGAAAAACTAAACAAAACTGGGTAAATATTTTTACAAAGTGATAAATACAATATATTTTTATTCTATCTTCAAAAAAAAAGAGGCTTTTTTCCATTGGATACTCTTTCCTGCTTTGTCAAAGATTAATTGGCCATACATTTGTGGGTCTAGTTCTGAGTTCTCTATTCTATTCCATTGGTCTATGTGTCTGTTTTTGTGCCAATACCATACTGTCTTGATGATGACAGCTTTGTAGTAGAGGCTAAAGTCTGGGATTGTGATGCCTCCCATTTTGGTTTTCTTTTCAATATTACATTGGCTATTTGGGGTCTTTTGTGGTTCCATACAAATTTTAGGATAGTTTGTTCTAGCTTTGAGAAGAATGCTGGTGCATATTTGATTGGGATTGCATTGAATGTGTAGATTGAACAAGCGCCCTCCTTAATGCCCATCACCCATTTAGCCCATTCCCTCACCTACCTCCCCTCCAGCAACCCTCAGTTTGTTCTCTGTATTTAAGAGTCTGTTATGGTTTGCCTCCCTCTCTGTTTTTATCTTATTTTTCTCTTCTTTTGATTTTCTTTTTTTATTATTAATTTTTTAATTTTTTCAAATTTAAATACAGGTTAGCATATAGTGCAATAATGATTTCAGGAATAGAATCCAGTGATTCATTCCCTACATATAACACCCAGTGCTCATCCCAACAAGTGTCCTCATTAATGCCCCTCACCCATTTAGCCCATCTTCTCACCCAAAACCCCTCCAGTAACCCTCAGTTGGTTCTCTGTATTTAAGAGTCTCTTATGGTTTGTCCTGATCCTTTTTTATATTATTTTTGCATCCCTTCTCTTATGTTCATCTGTTTTGTGTCTTAAATTCCACATATTAGTGAAGTCATATGAAATTTGTCTAATTTCACTTAGTGTAACATACTCTAGTTCCATCCATGTTGTTGCAAATGGCAAGATTTCATTAAAAAATTTTTCATTCTTTTTTATTGCCAAGTAATATTCCATTGTATATGTTTACCACATCTTCTTTATCCATTCATCAGTCAGTGGATATTTGGGCTCTTTCCATAATTTGGCCATTCGGTAGCACTGCTATAAATATTGGAGTGCATGTCCCCTTCAAAACAGCACACTTGTATCCTTTGAATAAATACTTAGTAATGCAATTGGTGGGTTGTAATATAGTTCTATTTTTAATTTTTTGAGGAACCTCCATACTGTTCTCCAGAGTGGCTGCACCAATTTGCATTCCCACCAGTAGTACAAAAGGGTTCCTCTTTCTCCTCATCCTTGCCAACATTTGTTGTTGCCTGAGTTGTTAATTTTAGTCATTCTGACAGGTGTGAGGTGGTATCTCATTGTTGTTTTGATTTGTATTTCCCTGATGAGTGATTTTGAACATCTTTTCATGTGTCTCTTAGCTATCTGGATGTCTTCCTTGGATAAGTGTCTATTCATGTCTTTTGCCCATTTCCTCACTGGATTATTTGGTTTTTGGGTGCTGAGTTTGATAAGTTTTTTATAGATTTTAGATACTAACTCTTTATCTGATATTAGAAGATACTGCAAATATCTTCTCCCTTTCTGTTGGTTGCCTTTTAATTTTGCTGATTGTTTCCCTTGCCATGCAGAAGCTTTTTATCTTGATGCAGTTTCAATAGTTCATTTTTGCATTTGTTTGCCTTGCCTCCTGAGACATGTTGAGTAAGAAGCAGCTCTGGCCAAGGTCAAAGAGATTTTTGCCTGATTTCTCCTCTAGGATTTTGATGGCTTCTTGTCTTACATTTAGGTCTTTCATCCACTTTGAGTTTATTTTTAGGTATGGTATAAGAAAGTGTTCCAGGTTCGTTCTTCTAAATTCTTTTACATGTTATTGTCCAGTTTTCCCAACACCTTCACTTTGCTGAAGAGACTTTCTTGGTTAGCCCATTCATTCTTTAGTAGAATGGTCTTTAGTCTCCAATATTTGTTATCTTTCCACATTTTTTCTTGTGGTTGATTTTGAGTTTCATAGTGTTGTGGTCTGAAAATATATACAGTATGATCTCAATCTTTTTGTACTTGTTGAGGGCTGGTTTGTTTCCCAGTATGTGATCTCTTCTGGAGAACATTACATGTGCACTGGAGAAGAATGTGTATTCTGCTGCTTTAGGATGAAATGTTCTGAATATATCTGTTAAGTCCATCTGGTCCAGTGTGTCATTCAAAGCCATTGTTTCTTTGTTGATTTTCTGCTTGGATGATCTGTCCATTCCTGTAAGTGGGGTGTTGAAGTCCCCACTATTATGGTATTATTATCAATGTGTTTCTTTATGTTTTTGATTAATTGATTTGTATATCTGGGTGCTTTCATGTTGGGGGCATAAATGGTTATAATTGTTAGCTCTTCTTGGTGGATAGACCCCTTAGTTATGATATAATGCCCTTCCTCATCTCTTGTTACAGTCTTTATTTTAAAATCTAGATTGTCTGATATAAGTATAGTTATTCAGTCTTCCTTTTGGTGACCATTAGCATGATAGATGGTTCTCTATACCCTTACTTTAGACATAAATACTGAAAGTGTCTTTAGGTCTAAAATGGGTTTCTTGCAAACAGCATATAGATGGATCTTCTTTTCTTATCCATTCTGATATCCTATGTCTTTTGATTGGAGCGTTTAATCCATTAACATTTAGAGTAAGTACTGAAAGATATGAATTTATTGCCATTGTGTTGCCCATAGAGTTGGAGTTTCTGGTGGTGTTCTCTGGTCCTTTCTAGTCCTTGTTACTTTGGGTCTTTTTTTGTTTTGTGTCATTTTTTTTCTCCCCTCAGAGAGTCCCCCTTAAAATTTCTTGCAGGGTTGGTTTAGGTCATAAACTACTTTAGTTTTTGTCATCTGGGAAACTCTTTATTTTTCCTTCTGTTTTGAATGACAGCCTTGCCAGCTATAGAATTCTTGGCTGCATATTTTTTTCTCATTCAGCACACTGAATATATCCTGCGACTCCTTTCTGGCCTGACAAGTTTCTGTGGATAGGTCTGCTGTGAACCTGACCTGTCTTCCTTTATAGGTTAAGGACTTTTTTCCATTGCTGCTTTCATAATCCTCTCCTTGTCTGTATATTTTGTGAATTTGATGGTCGGTTTTTGCTTAATCTAATGGGATTTCTCTGTGTTTCTTGGATTTTGATGTCTGTGTCTTTCCACAGATTAGGAAAGTTTTCCACTATAATTTGCTCACATAAAAACTTTCTACCCCTGTTTCTCTCTCTTCATCTCCTAGGACTCCTCTGATTCAGATGTTATTCCTTTTTAATAAGTCACTAAGTTCTCCAGTTCTTGTAATGTGCTCTATTGCCTTCATTTCCCTCTTTTTTTCTGCTTCATTATTCTCTGCAATTTTGTGTTCTATATCGCCCCCCATTCTCTTGAAAAAGAAGAAAGGCTGAAATGATTTAATATCAATCATAGCACCATGAAGCCTTCATAAAATCTCTAAAATACAGGGTTCAGGGAACTTCCAGGCAGGTGAACACACCCACATTGACTCCCCAGATACATGGAGACAGAAGCTCTTGTGCTTAGGACCCTCTCAGACCTCACCCTATGTATCTCTTCATCTGGCTGTTCATTGGTATTCTTCATCTGGTAAACATAAATGTTTCCCAAAGTTCTGTGAGCTACTCTAGCAAATTAATCAAACCCAAGGAGGGGTGGTTGGAATCTACAGTCTATAGCCAAGTGATCAAAAAACACAGGTGATAGATAACCTTGTGACTGGTAGAAGGTGGTAGGAGGAGTTGGGGGAGAGCCTTAGGGGATTGAGCCCTTAATGTGTGGGATCTGACAGTCTTCTGGTGGATGGTGTTAGAATTGAGTAGAGTTCTTGGATACCCTGCTGGGTGTCCGAGAATTTCTTGCGGTGTGGGGGAAAGTGTCCACACGTTTGGTGACTAGAGTGCCAGAAGTAAGGTATTCTCTGAAAAGGTAAAGATACACAGGTGACAAACAGTGGGGAATAACTGGATTCTTCCCTACATGGGAAGGAAAATGGAGGTTTTTCCATTATATTTGGTCTTTAGAGACAGCCTTCTGTGCATGCAGTTATGTAAGTGTGATGATCAATTTATATACTCATTGCCAGAAATTTCCAGATTTCAGCTTGGAAGCATATTGGGACAGGATGTTTTCCAAAGGGAACTCTGTCCTTCATTTTATGATTAGTTGGGAACTGTGTCTGAAACCATTTCTTTTGGTTAGCATACTTAAGTATTTCATTGGATTGAGGTTTTGAGACATATAAGTGATTTTTCATTTTCAGAAATATTTATGTTTTTTGTGTTAATCTTTTAAAAAGTATAGAAATTAGCTTATTTGGAATTCTGTCACGCTGAAGTGGACTGCAGAGGCACAGGAGTAAAGCCAGCCTTGTCTCTGGATCCCTACCTCCTGCATGTCTCCTCTGCCATCACAGCCCTCAAACACACTTTGAAATCCCCTACGTGGTCATTATAGAATGGCCTCTAAGCACTATGGTGAACATGTAATTTTTACCCATTTTCTTACTGTTTAGTCTTTTTCTTATACTTGCAGAAATATTTTTCTTTTGTCTGTAAAGTGTCAAAATAACCTCTCCCATGACAGTCAGAATCCTAGAGCATTTTTGGCTGTTTATGCTATAAAAACATGAAATTAACACATCAGGTAGATTTCACACTCCCCCCTTCCTGAGCAGATTGATGTAAATTGAATTTCACATTAATCAGACAGAGCAATATACCTCTGCTGTCCAGTGGAAATGTACAATTTTCACTTACTTAAGAAAAGTGCTATAGGCTTTCTATTTCTTTCACTATTTAAACATTGGCATTTTTTGGAGTTTTTTTTCTTACCTGCATTGCTACCTGATTATCATCCTTATTTCCTCTAAAATTTTATTTCAAGGTTATTCAGTCCCATATTAGAGAATTTATTTCCATCAAACTAAATTTCATATGTAAATGTTTATATTATCACCTATATTGTACTTTTATTACAAAAACATCAGTCTGTTAATCAAATATTGAGTACCTACCATTAATATAGGAAAAGGAAGCAATTAAATACAATGAAATTCACTGTTGGCAGAGTTTTTGTTAGTGTTTATCCTGAATTTCATTATTTCAATGGACTCTACTCTCACTAATTGGTTATTTCATCCAGTTCCTCTGACATAGGTTAAATTCTATGACTCTAGAACCGTCTTTTTCAAACTAAGGGTTTTAACCCATTAATGGGACCTGAAATCAGACTCAAGATGACCTGTTTTTTAAAGAAATGGAATGGATCAGAAGTGTCAGAATGCACCTCTGGTAGTAAGGGTAGATCTTGTTTGGTGAAAATTTTGTTTTAATTATATAGATTTTTGTTTCGAACATACCCATATACCTATAAACTTGTATATTGGGTCATCACAGTGTAACGTTTTTCTTACTGTAGGTGCCAGTCAAAAATGATTTAAAAGTCACTTAAACATTTAAGAACTCTAGAAATATTCTCCTGACTCATTGACTTAAGAACTGTGATTTTTTTTTTAATGTAACCCCAAAGAGTCTGTGAGGAAAGTTAAGCATTATGGATGTTCAATAGAAATGAGTATGCAAATAGAATTAGAACATATTCAGGTCACTTTTACAAGATAAAATCAAGTAGGTATCTAAATAATAGATTTTAAGCCTCAAAACTGACCCCTGATACAATATAAGTTCCAAACTCTGTAGCTTACTTATTCAGGGACAGTCATCCACTTATAGATAGCACTCAGTGACCTCCATGCCTGAATTCTCAAATGGCTGCCACAAAAATGTCTCTTAATGGAGATCCCCTTTGGGAAGGGAATGTAGCAGGCATTTCTCAACTCCACTCAGTGGTGTCTCCTAATGTCATCAAGTATCTTGGAATCAAAATAAGGTCTTCCTTAGAAAGAGAATGAACCAGACTCATTACTAGATTCTGAATGAGTTCCAGGAGGGCAAGTGCCTTATCTCTGACTCACCTTTTACATTTTTCTAGGGTTTAGCAAGGCAGTGTTTTCATTCATTCAGTTTAAGGATTTGGTAAATGAATCCTTCTCTTTAGAAATCCTGTGTCTGATCCAGTTCTTTCACAAAATCCACCCTCTTGGTTACATATTGACTTTTGTAAGTCTTATACTTAATTTGTTATTGACAGTTCACTTGTTAAATCTTGTTCCATTCCCTTTCTCTCAAACCTGTCTTCATTTGCAAGCATAGCTGAAGTCTCCCTCATGCATTCATCTTTTGAAAAGTAGTTATTTAGGGGCTCCTGGGTGGCTCAGTCAGTTAAGCATCCAGCTCTTGATTTCGGTTGAAGTCATGATCTAATGGTCTTGAATTCAAGCACCGAGTCGGGCTCATGCTCACAGCACAGAGCCTACTCGGGATCCTCTCCCTCCCTCCTCTGTCAGCCTCTCTGCCACTCTCTTGCACACGTGGTAGCTCTGTCTCTCTCAAAATAAATAAACTTAAAAAAACATAGTCCTTTATATGCCTGTTCTTTTTGCTTTACTATTTTATGGTAATTTAAAAAATGTAATATGTCTTTGTGACATGATAGAATTCCTTCTTCTGAGGTAATGTCTTCAGGTGCTAATGCCCTCTACTAGCAGACCTTTTGCACAGGGAATTGGTAAAGCGATTCCATTTAGCTTAAAGAAGAAGATAAGCCAGAGCTAAGGTCTCATTGATATTATCAACTAATAAATGGCTTCTTTTTAACCGAAGAACTTTGTTGCTTAGAAAACAACAGCTGGCCGCTGAGTATAACCGGAAACAAGTTCTCCGACACCGCTTTACAGAATGGCAGCATTGGCATCATGCAGAGATGGTAAAGAGAGAGCTGGCTCGAACAAAGGAGGAAACCAGGAAGAGGATGAATGAGCTGCTGAAGGCAGCATCACTAGGGAAACTCAGCACAGATGGGTCACCTGGCATCAGTCTACTTGAGGAGGCAGCAGCCATGGTGGATGCACCCGCAAGAAATGGAGAGGTACGGTGTTGTTCCTTTGCTCGGTCTTCTCCGTATTAAACACTGGCATCTGAGCTCTGCACTTGGATAGCCTGGGATATATTAGCCACTGTCAGATTGCCTTGCCTGGACTGTCTAAAAGATGAAAGCTGTTCACAGTGCACAAAGGTTACCTTTCAGTCAGTGTTTATTTTCTTGAATTGAATTTTTATATATCACATATAAACTTTGGTATAGATGAGACTTGGTGGGGACATAACATAGAGAGGGAATTTAATACAACTGAAAGACTATTTCACAAAGATAAAGCATTGTTTATACCTTTTGAATTCCTCTTACTTGGTTATCAGACATTTACTTTCTAAATGAACTTGTGACATATATATGTGTGTGTGTGTGTGTGTGTGTGTGTGGTGGTAAAGTTTTTTCCTAATAAGAAAATCATGTGTTAATTATGGTAATTTGATAGGAGAAAATGAGAGAGGAAAAAGAAAAGTGGCCTATAATTCTGTCACCTGGAGATAACCAATAATAACGTGTTGAAATACGGCTATATAGTCTTTTCTCTATTTAGGCATATCCAAATTTTTCTCTTTAATATTTTATTTTACTTTTAAATTTTCTTCAACTTATTAAAGATATCTAGTTTTTCATAATACATAATACAGAGGAGGTAAGGCCATTTTTTCCTTCTTAATAACTATAACTATTCTGTTTTCTAAAAAATGGTTCATAATTTTATAACATAACATGAGAAGTTTTTAAAGGTTTTTATCTTAGAGACAGAGACAGAGCATGTGCAGGGGAGGGTCAGAGAGAGAGGGAGACACAGAATCTGAAGCAGGCTCCAGGCTCTGAGCTGTCAGCACAGAACCCGATGCGGGGCTTGAACCCACAAACCTTGAGATCATGACCTGAGCCAAAGTTGTACCCTTAACCGACTGAGCCACCCAGGTGCCCCAACATGAGAATTTTCTATGCCACTAAATCTCCTTCTGCAACAGTAGTTCTCAATTGAGAGTAAACCACAAATGAGACCTGTTAAATCAGAATTTCTGGTTGTGGGGCACCTGTAGATTTTTTTCAGGTTTTACTGGTGACCCTAATGACTACCCCTTGGTTAAGCACTGCCATTCTGTGCCATCGTCTGTAATGGCTGTAGATACTCTACGGTCAGCCCTAAGCTTGAATCTGTTTACCTTTTTCTCTATCGCTGGACATTGAAGTTGTTTCCAGTTTGCCCCTATTGTAAACAGTGCTGCAGTGAACATTGTTGTAACTAAATCTTTGCATGCATCCATTTTTCTTAAATGCTTTACCTAGGACAAATACCTAAAAACAGAATGCCCGTTTTAAAGACTATTACCAAATTGCCCTTCCACAAAGGTTGTGCCAAAGAAATGCCTGTTTTCCTGTCAAGTAACACATTTTTCATTTTTGCTAAGTTGATAGGTAAAATATTTTCATCTTATTATTGCTTCAACATTTGCATTTTTATTATTAGTGAGGTTAAACATTTTTTGTAATGACCATTTATGTATATGTGTATGTGAAAATGGAGATAATGACTTGTCTCTTCGTGCTGTTATACATTTTTCTGTTTGATTATATATAGTTTTCTTATTTGTAGAGCTCTATATATTAGACTACTGATGCTTTTATCATGACATATCTTGCAAAAGTTTTTTTCATTGTTTTCATTTGTCCTTTTGGGTAAGTTTTGATGTTTGGTACTATACAGAGTTAAGCTTTTATAGAGGGAATCCTATCAGTTTTTTCTTTCATAATTGCACTTGTCATATTTGAGAAGCCCTTTGGGGAAGGTCCTCTACCACCTCCCCTCCACCCCAGGCCAGTCCCATCTTCCACATAACTCAGACATGTACAATAAACTGGGCACCAAAGGGGCCCCGGTCTTGTTTTTTACCCTGATTTCTGCCAGGAAGTAGGCTGGTTTTAATTTAAGCCTAGTCTTTCAGCAAAGGGTTATCATGAGGATGCTTATTGGGGCTTATGTAACATTTTGGTCCCTTCCCCTAGGCAGTTTATCTACCTTTATGCCAGTTAGATAATTTAACTTCCATTGAGACCCAAGAGATTCTTCTACCTTAAGAAACAGCTGTGTGGAACCTTTTGCTTTACAAAGTTACACTGTTGTTATCTTTAAATTTAGAAAAGACAACAAAGTATTTTTTATTTGCATAAAACAGAAAAATTACTATGTGTAATTTTCTTACTATATATATGTAAGAAATAAAAAGAAATAAAAGCCTTAAATCTCTGAAATCAATAACTCTGAAAAAGATTTTGTCAAGAAAGGATATTATAAAAAAATAAAGCAAGTGAAAATAAAAGGATATAATAGACCCTGTGGGGTAGATAAACTCTATTTTCTTTCCAGAGTGTAGAATATAACATGATCAAATAAAATATAAAATCTTTAGTTAGATGCTTACTAATTTTACAATCATAAGGACTCATGTACCACAAATGCATACATTATACCTTGAAATTTTTCAAAATTATCCGTTAGCTTATAGATGATTTTTGCTAATTACACCAGCCTGTTCAGTCCTATTGTAGCACAGTCTGTACCATTAAGCTTTCTTTCATTCTCTTATTTTTACCTTGAAAAGTTACTGTGATCCAAAAGAAATCTTTTTACTGTACCCAAGGCTTTTACAGTCTTGCTGGGTTAATAATGCACTCTTATTACAAAGTTTAAAAGGGCCTAAAACATATACCCTGCTTGATGCTCAATAACTTACGCAGATGTTCTCACAAATAAGTATCTACTGACATTTCTGAAATAGAAGGTTATTTTTTAGTCTTTTAACATGTCATAGTTTCCATATATCACATTTTTTACTCTAGCTATGTCTATAGGAAATATTTCCATCATCATGAAGAATATCTAGTATGGTCCCCTCTTACAGCTAAAAGCTTGTAAGATATAAGACAGTTCATAGTATTTTTCTCCCTGTCCATTGCAGATGGCAGAATCAAAAACTGGTCAGACCACAGAACCTAGAAGAGACATTCTGGAAGAGACATTTTAATTATGTGTTATTTTGGTCAGGATTGGTTTTTCTGATTTAGAATTCTGTTTCCTCCCCCTCTATATAGAACTTATTATATGAACTAATAATAAGTATGATATCTCAGTCTGTTGAATGAGATCAGGTATGTGATAAAGCTTTGAAAACTATTAACCCATATGTTAAAATATTATATTATTGATATTATAATTATTATTATGTAATGCAGGTATTTACCCAGTGATCATAGGCTTGCAAATATTTCCCATAGATAGTCTGGGAATAGCTGGAGTCTATAGACTTTAATCCAGGCTTTGATCCTGAAAATGAATGAATAAATGAGTGAATAAATAACATACATACATACCCTGTGATTACTTTATTAGTGGCAAGAAGGACATTGAGAGAACAGAGCTGTTATTGATTTGTAAAGGTATTTGTTGGTTTTCAAACATTCTTTTTTATTTAATTTTTTTTCTTAATGTTTATTTCTTTAATTTTGAGAGAATAAAAGCACAAGATGGGGGAGAGGCAGACAGAGGGAGACACAGAATCTGAAGCAGGTTCCAGGCTCTGAGTTGTCAGCACAGAGCCCGATGCGGGGCTCCACCCCACAAAGTGTGAGATCATGACCTGAGCCAAAGTCAGACACTCAACTGACTGAACCACCCAGGTGCCCCATTTTCAGACATTCTTGAGGGAGAATATATCCTTTGCCGCAAAATTCGGAGTTAATTCACACAGATTAAAATTCCTGGAATATATATCTGGAATAATCCTGCCTAACTGACAAATGAATTATCCAAATTAGAAATTTCTGCGAACACAGTTTGCTTACTGTAAATGTCCTGGTCCATGGCATTGGTTTGTACAGCGGTAGCCACTCGCCCACTGAGTTTCCGTGGGGAGCAGCGGTGCACATTGTGAGAATAGCTCACCGAGCTTTTAGGGCTGGTGGCCTCTGAGATAGCCGGGCCAAGAGCACAGGGCAGTTGTGTCATTGAACCAAACAGGGCTGACTAGATGAGGTTGGGTCTCCTCAACGTAGTCCTTTAAGTAGCTGAACTGTAACATGCTCCTTCTCTCTCAGGTGACTGGTGGGCTGCCTTTGTGGGAAAAGCCTCCCTCAGAGAGCAGTGATTGCCTACCCAGCTCTCACCTAGGAAGACCAACAAAGAGCAGCTTGCATGTCCCTTTGAATGCATCTGACAATAAGCAGCATGAGACCCAGGATGTTGAGCCGTCCCAGCAGCCTGGCAGCAACAAGATCAGAACCACCAGCCGGAAAGCAAAATCCATGTGCGTGGGTCATTTCTGCAACCGCCATGTCCTCCAGCAACAGTTGATTGAAAAGCAAAAGAAGAAACTTCAGGAACAACAGAAAACAATTCTGGAGCTGAAGGAAAGCCAGCGGTTAGCAGAGGCTCGGTGGGCAGCAGAGAGGGCTGCCGCAGTCACCGATGCACGGAGCTGCCAGCTGCCAAACCCCAGAGAAAAAGAACCTAAAAGAACCTGCCAGGTGCTTCCAAAGTATGTCCATTGTATCAGAACACTTTTTGGACTCATGATTTGGGTTTTTTCCACTGGTGTTTGAGAGGCCCCTGAACTTCTTTGCCCAGTTTCCAGGCTCCTTGATATCTCCCTTTCTTTTATTGTGTACTCTCAAAACAAAGAAGCCCCAGTACACTGTGATCAGTACTAGACAGGTGGTAATAGATATTTGGTTCCACTGGTTACCTGTGAGTTATACAGTTGGCATTTGTGTTGTGGCTGTCTTTGTCTGAGGAGCCCTGTTGCTATACCAGTAAAAGAGAATGCTTCCTTGCCTCCTCTAACTTGATTTCTGGGTTTCTGATTATGTTTCATCCTGAGAAGCCAGGTTGGACAATTTGCCAGGTACAAATGGAGCATCTCCTGGACTGGCTAAATAGCTTAAATGTGTAGTTGTTTTGGGTAAAAGTAAACATCTTTGAGCCTGAAATAAGATTCCAGATATCTCAAAAGCCACATACAGTAGTTTCAGACACGCTTGAGACATACTCAATACATGTGATAAATGGCAGGGTAAGAAGTGGGTGATAGATACCGATTGATTTGAAGCCCTGGGGTGGGAGTCCAAGCACCTGACTCACATTGCAGACAGAGTCACTCAGTCTTTCCATACCTCATTACACCAATTTATTGAGTGGATATAATACATAGTCATCTTAGAGAGTAAAGATAAATTAAAATTTGTGAAGTGCTTTGAGTTCCTCAGGCTTGAGGGTTTTGAACAAAGCTGGTTATCGATCTGAATTCTTTCCTTTTTTTTTTTTTTTTAAACCCCCAGCTCGCCTGTTGCTTCTCCTGGAACTGATGTCAGTAGAAGTGATTCCCAAAATCCTGCTGGAGCCAGAAGGAACCCAAGGCAGCTGATGGCACCCCACCCCATACTAAAAGGCAGGGTGGTCTTGGTGGTGATTTGGTGGGGGCTGTCTTCCTTCCTGAAATAGAATATGCTGGGACTGAATCCCGGCAACTCTTAGGTTTTGAGACTTGGCAGAACCTGGTCAAAGATAGGTAGATAGGTGAGAAGACCAGTGCACCAGAGAGTTCCACAACTTTTTTCCCGCCCCTTCTGCCAAACTTTCTGACCTTCCCAACCAATACAAAAAGAACAAAAACAAAAACGGAAAGGTGTATCATCTTTCTGTAAATGAGATTTGGATTGTGGGAGGAAAATGGGACACTTAACCAATGAGAAAACTCTGAGTAACTGCTAACAACAAACACTGATAAAGATCACCTGACATTATACATTGGTAACCTTAAAATACTGATGCATATATAGCAATCCATGTCAAGTTACTGCATCATCTTATTGTGCCTTGATGGTAGGCTTTAACTAATGAAATCTATAAACCAGGCATTAATAACATTTTGATGCATGTGGAAATCATTTAAACTGAATAATGCTATGAGAAGAAAAGCATTCTCTGCCTAGTGAATCTGCTGATTGTCTTTACTGAATATATGTTTGTATATAGAGGTAGGCACGTTGGCAGTTCAGTTATACTGTGGTTTGTAAATCTGATTTTTCACCAACGGCAAGATAGCTGCCCTAACAAGAAGTGATGGCATCTGCAGGCACACTGTGCTTGAAGCGCTTCCTTTCTGTGAAGAAAGTAGCAGTCTTTGCATTGACTCTCTGCCAGGACAGCAGTCTATGCCATCTTTGTCTCCCACTGAGGATGGTCAGGAAATGCCCAGTTCAGTGTGCTTATTTTTAAAAAAATTATTGTTTGGATCAAGGAGTTATCATATTTTAGAACCACAGGCTCCTTTTCAAGTAGTCTTTAATGATTTGCTCTGGAAAACATGGGGAAAGCGCTTATTACCAGAGACTCTGCTCCTCAGGGCTCTCGCTTTAATCCTCTAGTCTATTTCTGCCTCCTTAAAGCCAGCCTCACTGCCGCCATCTGCAGCTCCCCCACTATTCTTCTTCCAGCGAAGCAGACACTTAATATCCGTAAGAAATAGCCTGGTGAGTTTTTCGTTTATTAATTCTTGAAAGTTGGACTTAAAATTTTCCTCTCTAACACGGCAAAAGAAACCAAAAGTAACCATCGGCTGACTTAGGTGGGCAGAACTTGATACTCCTCCCACCCATCGCCGTCTCCCTGTAAAAGCCCCAGCTGATGACAGAGTCCTATTATCAGACCATCTTGCACATTTGCTTCTTTTGGATCGATATTTAATAGACTGTCAAGAACAGGAGTCTGACACTTGAATTCACTCAGATGCCAATTCTCCAAATGCCTAGTACAATTCCATTTCCTTGCCATCTGGATATCTCTCCAGGCCTTAAAACTAGATTTTAATGTATTCTTCATGACCCTAAACTTTACTTTGTTATTGTTGTTTCATATACAGACATATATATGACGACTTAGGAAAAAGTAGCAGACCCAATAGGATTTGAGGACTGATTGTACTGTCAAAGTCTGTGTCAGATGTATTTAAAGTTTTCTACATCCATTAAAGAAATCATCAAATTAAAATTCTGGTTTCTGGGGGGCTCTAGGGTGGCTCATTTGGTTAAGTGTCCAACTCTTGATCTCAACTCAGGTCTTGATCTCAGAGTCATAAATTCAAGCCCCGAATTGGGCTCCATGCTGGATATGAAGCCACTTAAAAAAAATCTGGTTTCTGGGTTTCAGTCAGAAAAATATCATCAAGGCACATTATCTTATTTAAATCAGTGAGCATTTATTCTAATAGAAAAGTAAATAAAAACATAACTTGCAAATTGTTCATCATTGCTGAGGATAGGATTTTAGGCCTTTAACCTGTAGGGGATATATAAGTAATATATATACTTATATATTTATAAATCACAATTACAACTTATATTTTACATGAATTTTTTATTTTATATGTTTATAAGCAAATAAATGTTTCTGAGGTTGTAAACACTCAACCTGCAAGAAAACCCTAACAATAACTCTAAATTTTGCTATAATATGTGGAGACATTTTTTTTCAGTGTTCCTTATATTTTTGATATTGAAGCTGTGTTACTATTTTCTAGCCATGGAAGAGAGAGCAGTTCAGCGAGCTGAACGTAGGCGGATCTTGGCAGAGAGGAAGAAAAAACAAGAAGAGGAGAAATTGGTAAATCAAGAATGAAACCCCAGACAAAAAAAAAAGGATTCATATAGGTCTTTATATTAAAAAAAAAAAAAAAGCCCAGCTTGTTAGGTGTTTTGAGACAATAGAGCTAGATCAACTTTTTTTTTTAATGTTTTTATTTATTATTTAGACAGACAGAAACAGAGCATGAGTTGGGGAGGGGCAGAGAGAGAGGGAGACACAGAATCTGAAGCAGGCTCCAGGCTCTGAGCTGTCAGCACAGAGCCCGATGTAGGGCTTGAACCCACGAACCATGAGATCATGACCTGAGCCGAAGTCAGCTGCTTAACCGACTGAGCCACCCAGGCGCCCATAGATCAACTTTAGAAATAGTTTTTTACCACTGGCCTGAACTCTGAAATTTTTAGAAAAATAAAGTAAAAAACAGCAACACCACTGGTATAACAGGAAGAAAATGTTATAAAAGTTGATGACAGGCAGCAAGTGGGGAGATCTGCACATTTAGATTTGTGTCTGATCTGGTAAGCTGCAAAGGTGAGGAGTTCCTATCATACACAGTTGTGACCTAGACTGTCGAAAGTAAATTTTGTACCTAGTGAGAAAAAATAAACAGTTCCAACAGTTTGGGAGTTTCTTGTTTATGAAATGAAAGAAATTTTTCTTATACTGTTTAGAGTTTGGACCTAGTGTTTCACAGGTGAAAATAACTAAAACGTAATCATTTTTTATGAAAAAGTAATGTTCTTTTCTTGCTTAGTATTACCGTCCCGAGTAGAAGAGGATTATTTTGGAGATACTTTTAAGTTACACAACTGACCACCTGTTGATTGGATTTTCTACTTTTATCATGAAGGAAAGACTTCTTACAGGGACGAGTGGGCACTTTGGTAGATACTTGACTGTCTTCAGTATGAAAAATCTTATTTCCATACAAACACAGCATTCCCATTTTTTACTGACTCTAATCTTGACCAGGCCCAGTTACAGGCCCAAGAGGAGGACCGTCAGAAGAGGGAAGCAGAAGAAAAGGAAGCTCAGCTTAAGAGAAAACGAGAAGAGAAGAGACTACAGAAAATGGTTTGTGAATATTTGTAAATGTTGACCAAATGTTTGGTCAGCTGCCTCTTAAAGCCTATTGTATGCATTACCGTGACCTTGTGCACCTTTTCCATTTCAGAACTTCCAACCAGAACACTCTTCTCACACGTCTACCCTTTTTCTCTGCCTTAGCAAAAACCTGCTCATTCTTCAGATCGCAGCTCAAACGTGACTTCTTCCAGATTAGTCTTTCTTGTCTTGTACACTCACTTCTCCACCCAAGGTTAGGTTACGTTCCCCTAATGGACTCTGAAATATATTTCCTTTAAAACATTACCAGGACTTGTAATTAAGCATATATTTTGTGGTGGTCTTACTGATTTCAGCGTCCTCAACTAAACTGAAATCTCCTCAAGACTAAAGGGAGCAGTCTGGTATTGCTCACTGTTGTATTGGTTAGCTGTATAGTATGCATATAGTATGAACTCAGCAAGTGTGTTGAATGAGTGAATAGATGAATGGATAAATAAATGAACAAATGGAGGAAATTATACACAGAAGAAATAAGAGATAAAACTCTTATTTTCAAGATTATTAAGTTCTAGTTGGAAAGATAAGGCCTAAAATTGCACACCTGTCAGACAATATAGTCCAGCATATGCTATCTTGTGCCTCAAAGACCAAAGGAGATCAAGAGAGTCATATATGGTAAGACCTATGAAGATTTGGGGGATATTATAGACATTTTCATAGAAAAGAGATTCAAATTGGAAATTGTGTTAATGATTATACAGAGAAATAGAAGCAATAAGGTACATGTATAAGGAAGAGATTTAGTATGAGGAACTGGCTCACATGATTTTTTTTTAATGTTTTATTTGTTTTTGAGAGAGGGAGAGAGAGACAGCGTGAGCAGGGGAGCGTCAGAGAGAGAGAGGGAGACACAGAATCTGAAGCAGGCTCCAGGCTCTGAGCTAGCTGTCAGCAAAGAGCCCAACACAGGCCTTGAACCCACAAACGGTGCGATCATGACTTGAGCCTAAGCCAGACACTCAACCGACTGAGCCACCCAGGCGCCCCCTGGCTTACATGATAATAGAGACTGAGAAGTCCTACAGTGTGCCATCTGTAAACCGTATACCCAGGAAAGCCAGTGCTGTAATGCCAGCCTGAGTCTGAAGGCCTGAAACCAGGAGAATTGGTGGTATAAATTCCAGTGTAGGAGCAGGACAGACCAATGTCCCAGCTCAAGCAGGCAGAAAGGAAAAGGAGGCAAATTCTTACTTGGACGATGCCCACTCACACTTGGGAGGGCAGTCTACAAAGTCCATGGATTCAAATGCTAATCTCATCCCAAAACACACTCACAGACATACCTCTAAATGTTTCATCTAGGCACCCTGTGGCACATTCAAGTTAGCACATAAAACTACCCCTTACTAATTTGGCACCCATACACATCTTCTTAAACCATAATTGATCTCCAAATAAAGACATCAAGACCATTATTCTACTTAACATGATACAACTATCCTGCAAACAACCAAAAACATACTAACTCCTTCCCCAGAAGAGGAAGTAAAGTCCGTAAGTGACTCTCTCATTACTCTTCTCATTGCTCTTCCAGAACTTAAATACTGCAGGTGTAAAATTAAAAAGACTTAATGATACAAAGTCAATACATCTTGTAAAAAAATTTTTCAACATTTATTCATTTTTGAGAGACAGTGACAGAGTGCAAGCAGGAGAGGGACAGAGAGAGAGGGAGACACAGAATCCAAAGCAGCCTCCAGCCTCTGAGCTGTCATCACAGAGCCTGACATGGTGCTCGAACTCACAAACTGAGATCATGACCTGAGCCGAAGTCAGGTGCCCCTAAAGTCAATACATCTTATATGACTCTTCATTGTAGAACATTTGAGAACACACAAAAAAAATGTTTTAATCTATGAGCTCAGCACTAAGAGCGCTATTCAGTACTTCAGTATGTTTACTTCTTTTTCTCTAACCATCTCTCCTTAATAGATTGATAATGGGGGTGGGAGGTGTAGATAGTTTTTAATCTGCTTTTTTGCATTTAAGAGTTTATCTTGAGTATTTTCACTTGTCATTCAGAATTCTTCAAAACCTACTATATGTTGAAGGTCATTTTTTTTCTTTTTTCAAGCTTTTAATTAAGTTACAGCTAGTTAACATAGAGCATTACTACTAATATGTTAACATACTCATTTCAGGTGTAGAATTTAGTAACTCATCACTTATACAACAACAAGTGTTCATTACAAGTGCCCTCTTTAATACCCATCATTATTTAAAAATAAACTTTTAATTTTGGAAGAGTTTTGGCTTACAAAAAAGTTGCAAAGGTAGTACAGGGAGTTTCATATAACCCTCACTCAGTTTTGGTTTCTCCTTTAATGTTATCATCTTATATTACCATGGTATGTTTGTCAAAACTAAGAAACCAACATTAGTACATTACTATTAACACCAGACATTATTCAGATTTTTTCACTGATTTTTTTCCAGTTTTTCCAGCTTCTTGCTATGTCTTCACATAGTAGAAAGAGCTAGGGAGCTTTGTGGGGTCTCTTCTATGACAGCACATCCCTTTCACAGGGGCTCCACCCTCATGGCCTATGCACCTCCCAAAGGCCACAATTTCTAACTGCATCACTTTGGGCCTTAGGATTTCAACATATGAACAGGGGTCGGGTGGGGAGACACATTCAAACCCTAGCACTTTGTCTTTCCTTGTTTTTTATGGCCTTGGCAATTTTGAGAAGTACCTATCAAGTATTTTGTAGACTATTCCTCAATTTGTGTTGGTCTGAAGTTTTCTTAGAATTCTTCTGGAATTAACGGGTTTTGTTTTAAGAATGCCATTTAAGTAAAGCGCCCTCCTAATTTCATAGCAGGGGATACATGAAATAAAGATGACTTATCTCAGGTGATACGAACTTTGATAACTTGTTTAATGCAGTGTTTGACATCTTTCTCCACTCTGAAGTTAGTATTTTTCCCTTTTCATTCTACGTTAGAGGAACTTCATTAAGTCTGACCTACTCCCAAGGTAGAGAGGAGTGAAAATTAAGTTCTGTCTCTTGAAGGGAGGAGTATTATTTGAGATTCTTCTATGAGGAAGATGTATTCTTTCTCCATTTGCTTATTCAATCATTTATAGCAGCGTGGATTCACATATATTTTACACTTTGAGTTATATACACTTTTCTATATACTTTGAGTTATAAAAATATTATTTATTTTGTTGCTCAAATTGTTCCCTCTTTGGCTACAGGAGCTCTTTAATGTTGGCTTCTGGCTCCTTTTGGCTCTGACATGCCCTCTTCCTTTTTTGATTTTGGGATATTTTATTTCCCAATACTGTTCATCTTGTATTTTCACTGCCTCAATCTTAGACTCAGCCATTTCTCCAGGGTGCCCTAGTTCTAAATTGTATTTGGAAAGCAAGATCTGGACAGTGAGGGTACGGATTACTTGTGGGATGTCGTTAATTCTAGCACCTTAGCAGAGAGAGCTAGGTCATATGCATAATGCTTGTTAAACCATGAACACATCTATAATTGTTTCTGTATCTATCCATCTAAGTAAACATTAAGCTAAACCTAAGTTCACTAATGTCCCTGGCTCTAATCTCACATCAGATGATTTATATTTTCCCTTCCATTTTTGTTTGTCTGTAAATTTCCTCTCTGGCTCCCACAATTCACCATGCATTTACTTAATTTGTTCAAATCCAGTATACGTGTGAAGCAGTTTCAGAACTGTTTACCCATACCCCCATGAGAAAATTTACCAACTGGAATACAGTATTTATACAGTTCCTTTTGTTTTTAACCTTACCGTTTCTGATTAAAATTTGGTTTTCTAGTCACTTAGGTCAGCTTCTGTTTTTCCCCACCTCCTTGTATCATTTGTAATAAGTTTATTTTTTTTTTTGCATATAGACATTCAGTTTTCAGTATCATTGAGAAGGCTTTCTTTTCTCCATTTAAATGCCTTTATACCTTTGTCAAAAATCAGTTGACTGTATTTGTGGGAGTCTATTTCTGGGCTCTATACTGTCCTATTCCTTTTTACATATATTTCTTTGCCAATTGCTGTCTTTTTTTTTTTTTAATGTTTATTTAGCTCTGAGAGAGAGACAGAGTGCAAGCAGGGGAGGGGCAGAGAGAAAAAAAGACACATAATATGAAGCAGGTTCTCGGCTCTGAGCTGTCAGGACAGAGCCCAGTGCAGGCTCGAACCCACCAACCACAAGATCATGACCCAAGCCAAAGTCGGATGCTCAACCGAATGAGCCACCCAGATGCCCCTGCCAATTGCTGTCTTTGATTGCTGTACCTTTATAGTAAATCTTGAAACTGGGCATTGTGAATTCTTTGACTTTATTTCTTCTTTTTCAGAGTGATTTGGCTATTCTGGTTTCTTTGCCTTTTAAAAAAATTTTTTAGGTTTATTTTGAGAGAGAGAAAGCGTGGGCAGAGGAGGTACAGAGAGACGGGGGGGGGGGGGGGGGGGGGGGGGAAAGAATCCCAAGAAGGCTCCACACTGTCAGTGCAGAGCCTGATGTATGGGGTTCAATTTTAGTATATGTGCTGCGGAAGCGAGCACAAGATGTATGGGGATCAAACTCACAAACCATGAGATCGTGACCTGAACTGAATTGAAGAGTTGTACACTTAACCAACTGAGTCATCCAGGTGCTCCTCTTTGCCTTCTTATATAAGTTTTACACTAATCTTATCAATATGTACAAAGAAGCTTGCTAAGATTTTGATCAGGATTGTATTAAGTCTGCAGATAAAATTGGGAGAATTGATATCAACAACATGGAGTCTTTATGAGCATAGTATATCTCTCCATTTATTTAGATCTCTGTTTCATGACTGTTGTATAACTTTTCACATTCTTTTATATATATACATATACATATATACATATATATATTGTTAGATTTATATACCTAAGTATTTCTTTTTTGGTGCCATTGTAAATGGTAGGGGTTTTTTTAAATCAAATTTGATTTATTCATTGCTAGTAATAAGAACTATTCATTTTTGTATGTTGACCTTGTATCCTGCAACTTTGCTAAACTCACTTATTAGTTCTAAGGATTTGTTTGTTTTTTTGTAGATTCTTTGGAATTTTTTATATGTTATCTGCCAATAAAGGCAGTTTTATTTCTTCCTTCCCAATGTGTATACTTTTTATTTTTCTTGCCTTATTGCATTAGCTAGGAATTTGGAGTAAGATTGAATAGGAGTAGTGAGAGAAGACATCCTTGCCATGTTATAGATCTTAGGGGGAAGATTCTCTCTCTCATCTTTATTGTCATATATGTCATATATTGTACCTTTATATGTACAATATAAATACCCAATACCTTGTTACTTTTATTGCTTTACACGTTTATACTTTAGTGTAATTAAAACACAAGCTGAAGATTATAGTTTACATTTATTTCTTTGATCTCTGATGTTCTTTATTTCTTTATGTAGATCTAAGATCTTATATATATATATATATATACACATATATCATATTGCCTCTGCCTGAAGAACCTCCTTTAACATTTCTTGTAGATCAGCTGGTAGTGAATTCCCTTAGATTTTGTTTGCCTGAGAAAGTTTTTATTTTTCCTTAACTTTTAAAGGGTATTTTCACTAGGTCATAGAATTCTGGGTTGATAGTTTTTCTTTCAACACTTTACCTATGTCATTCTGTTGCCTTCTTGCTTGCCTGGTTTCTGACAAATTTGCAGTAATTCTTATGTTTGTTCCTTTATCATAGGTGTGTTAGTCTACTTGGGTTGCCAGTCCTGTAGACTGGACATTCGAGATCAGGGTGCCAGCATGCTGGGTCTCTGGTAGGGGCTCCCTTCCTGGTTTGTAGATGGCCACCTTCTCACTGTGTCCTCTTGTGGCCTTTCCCAGTGAGAAAGGGAGAGACAGCATATGAGCTCTCGGGTGAGTTATAAAGACAACTAATCTTACCTCTAGGACCTCATTTTACCTTAATTAGTCCCTCAGAGTCCCCATATCCAAATATAGCCCCATTCATACAGCCATATGAATCCAGGGGTAGGACACAAACATTTAGTCTATACCAGTACATAAGGTGGGTTCTTTTCCCCCAGCTGCCTGGTGCCTTTTTTTGTCTTTAGTTTTCAGCAGTTTTAATATATGTCCCAATGTGATTTGTTTGTTTCCCTTGCTTGGTGCTCTGTACGCTTCTTTGATATGTGGCTTTGTGTCTGTCAGTAATTTTGGAATGTATTTACCCATTATTTCTTCAGATATTTCACCTGTCCCATTCTTTTTCTTTTCCTTCTGGATTTCCAGCTCTGCTTGCATTGAATGGTTTGATACTATCCCATAGCTCTTGGATGCTCTGTTATGTTTTATATTCTTTTTTCTCTTTCTTTTTCAGTTTGTGTAATTTCTACTAACCTCAAGTTACCTGATTCTTTCCTTGGTTACATCAAGTCCAGTGATGAGGCTCTCTTCATTTCTGCTACCATGGTTTTGATTTCTGGCATTTTCATTTGACAATTACAGTTCCCATATCTCTGTTAACACTACCTATCTGATCTTGAATAATGACTACTTTTCCTTTAGAGCCTTTAATATTATAAATTATTTAAAATTCCCTCTCAGGTAGTTTTAACTCCTCTAAATCTGAGTCTTATTCTAAAGATTTATTTGTCTTTTTAGACTGTGTTTGTTGCTTATCTTTCGGTATATCTTTGTTGGTGGTGGTGGTGGTGGTGGAAGCTAGGCTTATTATACAGAGCAATAGAAACTAAGATGAATAGGCCTTAGTGTGGGGATTTCTGTTAATCTATCCAGGAGTTGGGCTACATTTGAAGTCAGTTGTTGCCGTGGTTATTATTATTGAGGTTTGCTGTTGCCTTGAGCACCATAGACTTCAGCTTACACTAGCAACTTTGTTTTTGTCTCCTTTTGGCTTCAAGTGTCCCCTTGTGCTGTCCCCCAGAGAGAGTGGAGTATACTCCACTGTTACTACTGGAGGTGTGTTACATGTTGGTGGGGTGTGGATAAAGGCAAGCGTTCTGTAACATTCTGATTAAGTCACAGTCTTTGGAATGCACAGGATTGGGCATTCAGAAGAATTTCTGCTCCTACTCGAGAGGTAGAGCCTTCCCCTGGTCTCTCGTCCCTTCTCTAGTCTCTACTACCTCAATCTGTAACCTTAAAGCCCTTGTCTGTGAGGTTGCCCCTCTACTTAGGTGAGACGGGGGCTGGTGTGGGCAGAGCTCCCTTCCCCCCAGCTGCAGCAGCAGTCCACTAGTATGCTGAAATAGGGCCGCTTGCACATGAAGGCTTTGTTTCCCAAGGGAGGGTGGTCTGGGCAGATTTTACAGTGGCTGCTGTTCCTCTCTCCCAGCCAGAATCATGGTAGGAACTTTATCTGGATTCCCCCGATTCTGTGAGAGCCTGGTGGAGTCCTACTATAGGTTTATGCTTTGTGGTTATGAGGCTGCCATAAAACACTGTATGGTTATAAGTCTGTTTTAAGCTGATAACTTTATATACAAACCTCTACATTTTTATACTCCTGTTCCCACAGTTTATGTGGGGCTTTTTGTTTTATTTTGTTTTTTTGTTTTAATTTTTTTTAACCTTATTTATTATTGAGAGACAGAGAATGAGCATGGAAGGGGCAGAGAGAAGGGGAGACAGAATCTGAAAGAGGCTGTGCTGTGTCAGCTGTGCTGACAGCTCAGAGCCTGACATGGGGCTCGAACTCACAAACTGCGAGATCATGACCTGAGCTGACATCGGATGCTTAACTGACTGAGCCACCCAGGCACCCCCCCACAGTTTGTGTTGATGTCAATTTACAATTCTTATAGTGTCTATCTATTAACAATTATTATGGTTAATTTTAATACGTTTGTCTTTTGACCTTTATACTGGCATTATAAGTGATTCACCCATCACCATTACAATATTAGAGTATTCTGGATTAAACTATACACACACACACACACACACACACACACACACCTTTACCAGTGAATTTTATTGTTTTATAATTTTGTATATTTTCATGTTACTTGAAGACATCCCTCTAACACTTCTTGGGGTTTAAAAAAATTTTTTTTTATGTTTTTTTATTTTTGAGAGACAGAGAGAGACAGCACAAGCAGGGGAGGGTCAGAGAGAGAGGGAGATACAGAATCTTAAGCAGGCTCCAAGCTCTGAGCTAGCTGTCAGTCAGCACAGAGCCCGACACGGGGCTCAAACCCACAAACCGTGAGATCATGACCTGAGCCGAAGCCAAACACTTAACCAACTGAGCCACCCAGGCACCCCTAACACTTCTTGTAAGGCTGGTCTGTTGGTAATGAACTCTTTTAACTTTTGTCTAGAAAACTCTTTTATCTCTCCTTCAATTCTGAAAGACACCTTTGCTAAATAGAGTATTCTTGTTTGGCAGTTTTTTTCTTTCACACTTTGAATGTATCATCCCACTCTCTCTAGCCTGCTAGATTTCTGCTGGAAAACTCACTAATTGTCTTATGGGAGTGCCCTTATATGTAACAACTTGCTTTTCCCTTGATGCTTCTAAGATTCTCTCCTTGTCTTTAACTTCTGACAATCTAATTACAATGAGTTTTGGTGTGTGTCTCTTTAGATTCATTTTGTTTGGTCTTCGTGGATGTGGATGTCTGTTTCATTGCCCAGGTGAGGGAGGTTTTCAGCCAGTATTTCTTTCAATAAGCTTTCTGCCTCTTTCTTCTTGAACCCCCATAATGCAAACATGATGGTGTGCCATTAGTCCCTTAAGCTATTCTCTGCTCTGTCTTTAAGTTGGCTGATCCTTTCTTCTGCCTGATATAGTTTACTATTGAACCCCTCTATTGATTATTGTCAGTTCAGTTATTGTATTCTTCAGCTGTATGATTTATATTTGTTTTTTTTAAGTATATTTTGTATCTCTTGGTGAAATTCTGTCTTTGCTCATGCATTGCTCTCCTGAACTCAGTGAGAGTCTGCACGACCACTGTTTTGACCTGCCTAATGGGTAAATCACTTATGTCGTTAAGATTACTTTCTGGATATTCATCTTGTTCCTTTGTTTGAAAGATATTCCTGTTTCTCTGTTTTTCTTGACTCTCTTGGTTTCTGCACATTTGATAAAGCACCCACCTCTCCTAGTCTTAACGGAGTGGTCTCATGTGGGAGATGAACCTCGTCAGCATGGCCCGGGTTCTTTGTTGTCTCTCAAACCTCTGTGATCATCCAGTCTGCTGTCGTTGTTCTTAGCTCCCAGTAGTTGAGAATGTACCAAGACCTGTCAGTGTTCCAATGGGGAGATGCTCAGTCAGCACCTAGATGCAAACTGATTAAAAACTGTGCCCTCAGGCAGCAGCTGCAAATGTAGGTAACTAAGCCCCTTCAAGAGAAGCCAAGAGACGTGTTTTTGCCTGCTCCTTCTGCACTGAGCCCAGGTGTGTAGCCACAGGGGGAGAGGGGTGCTTCTAAACCCATTTAAAACCTGCTTCTCTGTTTGCTACAGTCCTGCAGGACTTGGGAGTGTAAGCTCTATTGGCTTTCTGAGCCAGGCAGTCCCTCAGGTGGTTGTCATAAATGTTGGGTAACCAGATGGTATCCAGGGTCCTTCCAGAGAGACGCTGGTGGTCTTGTTTTATCACTGGAGTGAGTTAGAAAAGGCAGGGGAAGGGCCCATCAGACACATTCCGTCTCTGGGAAGAACTACAGCCAACCCCTAAATGTGTGCTGAATTAACTGGACTCTCAGGAATTAGCTTATAAATTATGCCATCAAACGCCTTTCAGGGAAATACTGGGAGATGGGCATTTTTGCCTGTTCTCTCAGGGCGGAGCCCTACGGGATAGCCATAGGGAGTGCTCACACATCCATTAAGAACCAATTCTTGGTTTTGTGTATCTCATGGACACAGCTCCACTGGCTTTCAGAGCCAGTTGCTTTAGGGGTCCTTCCTTTGGGTGGTTGATTTAAAAGTTGAAATACTAGATGTGCAGCCCAAACCCTTCATTCCTCAGAGAGAAGCTCGGAGTTGGGAGTTCCCTTCCTGTTGTACTGTGCTGAGCCAGGGGTGGGGTTTCTGTCAAGAGTGTGTTTCAGCCTTTCCTACCCACTTTGATGTGGGTGTTTTCTCATTCACCTGATGCGGGAGTCACTCAGCTAGTTTCTGCAATTCTTTCGGAGGGAAATGCTCCATCTGTGGCAACACACTGGGTGCATGCAAGGGAAGAGGGAAGCCCGGGACCCCCTAATCACTGCCTTGGTTCCTCCTCAGCATTTTTACTTTTTAATTTTTTCCAGAAAGAACTAGAGAAGCAGAAGAGAATTAAGAGGAACCAACAGCTGGAAGCAGCTGCCAAAGAACATTATGAAAGAGTGTTGCTAAGAAAAAAAGGCCTGGAGCCTTGGAAGAGATTGCGAACGCAGAGCAAGCAGAACGTTCAGGTGCCGTGTCATGAGCCTCCTCCCAAAATTACAAAATGGCCTTTTCAAATAGAATATACCACCAATTAGGATTTGAGGGTCGTTTGGTGTTTAAAAGCCAGAAATATTATTCCAGACCCACTAATTGAGTGTATGTATTTCTTTTGGGGGATAAGAGATCAGATTTGGTCATCCAAGATGGAAAGACTTCTGTGATGGGATAGGTTGGAAACAAAATGAGAATTTTTTTCTTTTCTCTTTTTTTTTTTTAGTTTTACAGAGAGGGGAAGTGGCGGGGAGAGAGACAGGGAGACAGAATCCCAAGCAGGCCTCATGCTTAGCACAGAGCCGAAGGCAGAGCTTGAGCCCACGACCCTGGAATTATGACCTGAGCGAAAATCAGGAGTCCGACACTCAAATGCCTGAGCCATCCAGCCGCCCCAAAATGAGTAAATTTTTTTATTAAAGACTTTCAAAGTAAGATAAATAGATCCCCTTCTCAATTTTAGCCATGTTTTTAATAAAGAGAAAATGACTACCATAAGGCATATTAGTCAGATTTCTGCTTCAATAAAGCAGCATAACAAACAGCCCTCAATAATCATTGGCTTATTTCTTACTCACATGTCTGTGGCACAGTTATGGATTACATTCAGATCTCTCCAAAGCCTCTTTCTGACTTCAGCATTAATTCAGGCCATGCTTTTACCTGGCAGATGTGTAAGGTACAACAACTAACCCAATTATGTACACCAATATGCAAACTCTCCTTGTATCATGTTCACTAACATTTCATTGGCCGAAGTAAGTCCTAGAGCCAAACTCAAGGTCGTTAAGGGGAGACAAAGGCTCCTATTTCATTGGGAGGCACTATGAAATGGCACATAGAGAATATGGGTATATAATCCTATTATAGGGACAAAAATCTACTCTGCACACAGAGATACATAAAATCAAACAACATTAAACTTCAAATTTACCCAGTACATAGGGCAGGGCATTCTAAACTAAATGATCAGAAGCTCAAAAGAGATAAAATGTTATTTTCAGAATGCTATTTAATTGTAAGCACAGTAATCTATACTAGTTATAACTACTCTTACTTACACATTTGGCCAGGTTAATACTGAAAAGTAAAGGTAGCATTTTTGGTTATGAAAAGCAAATATAGTAAGAGTCCCACAAAACTGAGTAGTGCTGTGGCTTACACCTCTGTGCACATGACTTAGGCTGGTTTTTTCCTCCCTACCTAATCTATTCATTCTTCATTCTCTTTGTTCTCTTCCTGTCTTTCACACTTCCTTTCTTTTTACCTTCCTAAAATGTCCTTCCACTGTCTTTTCTCTGTCCCTCATGTTTTGTCCTCAGCCTCCTCACCAGTGGTTCCAGAACTACCGAGTGTTCTAGACCTGCTGAGGAAGCCGGGCTGTGGAGATCAGGCCTGGGGGCGAAAGGATCCAGCGGTGCCCCAGGCCGCTGCTGTTTTGCCTTGGCTTCTTCCTCGTAATGAGATGGGAGGGATGGCTCCCTGGTCTTCTCTGTGAATGAGTCTGGAAATGAAATTTGACATTTGAATTGAAATTTGCTTCTTGCAGTATAGTACCAAGTGATAAGTTGGTTATATCTGATAGTTTGCTGTCCAGTTGAATGCTTCTAGTTTTGTTTTATCTGGCTTTTGTATATTTGGGGAGGATTTTCAATTATTAACATACAAAGAAAAAGTAGACAAGGAGTGGAAAGACTCAGTCTTACATTCTTATCAGCTCTTCTCTTTTGTCCTAATTTTTCACTGAATAAAACCAAAAAAGGTATAACATTTTGAAACAAAATTGAATCTATAGGTGAATAACCAAATTAAAAAAGTTTTTTAGGTTTATTTATTGGGGCACCTGGGTGGCTCAGCCGGGTAAGCATTTGTAGTTTTAGCTCAAGTCATGATCTCACAGTTTTGTGAGTTCAAGCCCATGTCAGGCTCTGCACTGCCAGTGTAGAGCCTGCTTGGGATTCTGTCTCCCTCTCTGCCGCTCCACCACTTGCACTGTCTCTGTCTCTCTCAAAATAAACTTAAGAAAAAAGTTTATTATTTCTGAGAGAGAGAGAGCGCGCACGCACAAGTGCATACAAATAGGGGAAGGGCAGAGAGAGAGATTAGGGAGACACAGAATTCAAAGCTGTCTCCAATCTCTGAGCTGTCAGCACAAAGCCCATTGCGGGGCTCAAACCCATGAACTATGACATCATGACCTAAGCGAAAGTCAGGTGCTTAACCAACAGAGCCACCCAGGTGCCCCCAAATTAAAAATTTAATTTATTAGAATATAAAAATAGAAACAGGAGTTTGAGTCCAAATGGATGACTATACTCTTTAAAAATAGAAAAGCCCAACTAAAATAAAAATAAAAATAGCAAAACAGCATTTCCAAACTTTTATGTGCATAAAATTTGTTTTCTTTTCATCTAAAGAACTTCTAAAAATGAACACTCCCTGGTCCCATCTCCAGGTGTTCTCAGTAGGACTGAGTTGTTGGTTGGTATATGTGTCAGGGAATCTGCATTTTTAAAAAGTAGCCCAGGGAGTTCTGAGTGGTCTGAGCTCCACATTTGGGATTCACCTCTGTAGCTTGTAACAAGAATTATTAGCTTCCTATTGCTGAAACAGCAAATTACCACCACCTTAGTGGCTTAAAAACAGCACATACTCAGTATCTTAAAATCAGACTTGTTGCGCCAAGGTCAGACTGTCAGCAGGTATGTTCCTTCTGGTGGATCTAAGGGGGTGTCTATTTCCTTGCCTTTTTTCACCTCCTAGTGGCGACCTGCATTCTGTTGCTCCCAGCCCCCTCCTCAAATCACTCTTCTCTCTTGCTTTCATGTCACATGTCCTGATGCTGAACTGCCCCCCCTCTCTAACAAGGATACTTAGAATTACATTTAGGGCTCTCCCACGTAATCCAGGATAATCTCGTTTAAGATAATTCACTTAATCACATTTTAATATCCTTCACATAATCACATTTGCAAACTCCCTTTTGCCATGTAAGGGACCGTCTTTCCTGGGACCAGGCTGCAGCTGTCCCTGAGGGCCCGCTGTTCATCTATCAGAACGAGATGGTAGAATTTTACAACAGTAGCCGTCCTCTCCGTCTCTTTCAATATGTAACAAGGGAACTGAGCCCTCGAGAGCAGAACTGACTTGCTTTAAATTACACAGCACATTGGTTAGAAAGCTAGAGTGTGGCACCCATCTCCACCAGAAATCCTGCCAGGTCTGGCATTCCTTTGAACTGTATAAAAATCAGAGTGTATAGATGGCAACCACCAGCTGAAAGTTAAAAAGCAGTAGAAGAAAAAGTTCTGACGGACAGTGAAAGGAAGGGGTTGCTTCTTTACCCATCAGAGTTGGCTTCCGGAAGGGAGAGAAAAAGGAAAGGTTCAGTTAAACCATTCCTGGCTTGTCTGTAACATTTTTTGGGAAGAGTTATTTAGCTTTTCCCTAAAACTCATATGTGCTATATGCTATTTATTCCAACAACCATTTTCAGAATTTCCATGGGATTTGCTGATAATCTTTTTTTCCTGGTTCTCTGTTTTCCCAGAGAATGAAAATCAGGGAGAATAGGAGGCTCCCCTTGCCTTCTGTCCCCCAGGCCAGGATGAGTCAGGACAGGCAGCGGTCTTGAGTGGCCTCCCGGATGATTACGTTGGCCAAGAAATAGGACTGTCAGGAGGTTCGCCTGGACCATTCACAGTGCTGGATAGCTAGACAAGCCTTGGAGAAAGGGGTAATTGTCTGGACAAGATTAAGAGAGAAGGGCTTTTTCCCTCCTGCCTCTTATAAGGATGTAACAGTTACCTTTTAAAACCCATAAAACTCTGAGTTACATATTTGTTTTGATAGAATGATGCTCTGAACCTTTTAAGTGGGTAAGACATTAAATTATTCATCATGTTATTTTCCTATCATATGGTTTTGTGGGTTATTGACAATGTCTAAATGGCAATGCTGGTGACAACTCATACTATAAAACTAATTGAAAGTATTGGCATTTCCTCCGTCAGACGGTGGTTAAGTACATACTGGAGAGGTTTACGATGGAGTTGCTGTGTAAGGTCTGGGAGAACAAACCGAGAATGTCGTCAGCTACTCACTTCAAAACGCAGTGCAGGTGAAATACAGCTTTGGAGGCTTATTCCATTTCCCTAATAACCAGCGAGTCCCTGTGGTCCTTAGGGAGTCATCACTGAAAGGCTATGATGTGAATCTAAAACCCCCATACAAAAGGGTCAGCAGTCAAAGCTCTTAGGAACATAGTCTGAATGTCCTTAGGATTCTTCCTTCTCCAGCTGCCTACATGTCTGCTACAGTGATGTGTGCTTTCTTAAATGATTAAACATATAAGGAATAATTTCCTTTTCTCATGTAAAAAACTCCACAGGTGGCCGAAGAACATCACTCTTTGGCTCTACGGAGGAAATGCCTGCTGTCCTGGTTCCAGTATAGTCAGCAAAGCCTGGCTACGAGGACAGCCTGCGCTGACCGACTTTACTGCCAAATACTGCTTAGGAGAGTTCTCCGGAGCTGGCTACAGGTAAGGCCACAGGGAAGGGAGCCTTAAGTACAGGGCTCTGCTAGTCCCATGTAAGAAAATTAGGTGCAATCCAGATGTCCGTAATCATTGTTTTTTTCAAGAACAATATAGAATAGTCAGTTCAGTTCCTTGCTTTGAAATGAATATGAAAATGTCAAATCAGTTCTTTCTTAGTATAAAACATTTCTTTTCACACAATGTTCATAAGCTGTTTATAAACTATAATGTATCATTATATCAGTTTTTGTTTTTATACTCAGACCTTGTTTCTTATCCCATAAGTGGGACAAGATTTTACTAGAACCCTAACCCCCCAGGCTTATACTTGTTTCTACACCTCTGGTTCCATTATTTAATACATTGCAGAGGATATTATCTTGGCTGCCACATTGTCTTTTTCTCCTTCTGCCTCCAGTGTCCTTTCTTCCATTGCTTTGTATTTGTTTCAGTTCTCTTTTGTACTGTTTGTTCTAATTCTTTGTCTCACTTCTGTTCCTGTCCTCATCCCTAGCACGTGACTGATGTGGAGGAAGAAGTCCGAGAACTGTGTGTACATTTTCTTCAGAAGAGGATGTTCAGGGCCTGGTGTGACACGGTCAGGGCGGCCAAGACTGATTCCCAGAGCAAGCTCAAGATTGCGGTGGAGCACAGTGACAGGTGAGGTTCTGATCTCCGAGGAGAGTCCCTCAGACTTCACAAGTGCTCTGCAATATATCCTTTTCTTTTAATTTATTTATTTGAGAGAGAGAACATGAGCAGGGAAGGGGCAGAGAGAATCACAAGAGGCTCTGCACTGACAGCATGGAGCCCGATGCAGGACTCAGTCTCAGGAACCATGAGATCATGACCTGAGCCTAAATCAAGAGTCAGACACTTAACTGACTGAGCCACCCAGGAGCCCCACTTTTTTTTTTTCTTCTTTTTAAAGAGAGAGAGCAAGTAAGACATGAGTCAGGGGGAGGCAGAGAGAGAGGAACAGAGAATCTTAAGCACATTCCACACTCAGTGCAGAGCCTGACATAGGGATTGATCTCATCACCCTAAGATCATGACCTGAGCTGAAATCAAGAGTCAGATGCTTAACCCGCTAAGCCCCCCGGGCGCCCCTGCTCCGCCGTATATTCTATGCCCAGAACATGTCCTGAAAGCTGAGGTGGGGGCCGGGAGAGCTGGACACTCGAAGATAGCAGAGCAGGGTGGGAGTCCTAGCTCACCCAGTGCCTCCAAGGGTGAAGGGACGGCAGCGAGCTCCTAGAAGGCCAGGGTCCCAGTCTTAAAATGAGGAAGAGGATGCTTGCCCTCTACCTCACAGGGGCCGCCCAGAGGATAAAATGATAGGAAATCTGGGAACCACACCTGAGCAAAATGTACTGTCTACTTTATTAGTCATATAGATACAGGTTTATCTTTTAAGTTCACTTATTTTAACATTCATTGTGAAATATAACACAAATATAGAAAGTGTGCTTAAATCAATCATACAAATACAGCCTGAGGAATTACTGTGAATTGGACACCTGTATCACCTCACTCACATCAAGAAGTAAGACATTGCTGGCCCCTAGAAATCCCCACGGGCTCCTTCCTAATTGCAAGCTCTCCCTTCCCTCCTAAAGGTAAACTACACTCCTCACTTTTAAATAATGAGCACATCCTTGTGTTTCTTTTCCCTTTGACGAAAGGGATGCAGCCTTCAAGGCTACAATTTCATGTTGCCTGGTTTGGAACTTTATATAAGTAAAATCACATTGTCTGCAATATTTTTATAATATAGGGATGTCTTATTTAATCCAGCATCCTTGGGGAATAAGCTATTCTATATATGTTGTTTCTTGGTTTTCTAATTTTAGACATTTGGGATAGAAATGTTCTAAATTTCATTACGTATTTCCTTTGAGAGTAAACAAATGACCCAGGCTTCGGTGACCAGTTGTCACTGCTTCTGAGCATAATGTGGTGGGCACAGGCCTCCAAGCTCCGATGTGGGAAGGTTGCTATGTAGGTGGAGGGACCCTTTCCTCACTACGCCCAGACTGACTTTTGGTTGCTTTGTTTTCACTTGTGTGTATGTGCCTGTGTGAGTGTCTGGTTTTTATTCAAGTGTTCCTATCACGTTGCTGCTAGGGTGCCCACCACCAGCAAAGCCTGCTCACCCTTGTTTAATTTACAGGTTACTGAAAACTGTGGGCTAGGAAAACATTAGCAAGTTGATTCTAATTTTGTCTAAAGTAAAATAAGCAATGAGGGGCACCTGGGTGGCTCAGTCGGTTAAACATCAGACTTCTGCTCAGGTCATGATCTCGTGGTTCATGAGTTTGAGCCTCTGCGTCAAGCTCTGTGCTGACAGCTCAGAGCCTGGAGCCTGCTTCAGATTCTGTGCCTCCCTCTCTCTCTGCCTCTCTCCCACTCACACTCTCTCTCTAAAAAATAATCTTTAAAAAAATTAAATAGGGGCGCCTGGGTAGCTTAGTCAGTTGAGTGTCCGACTTCAGCTCAGGTCATGATCTCATGGTTTGTGGGTTCAAGGCCCATGTCAGCCCAGAGCCTGCTTTGGATTCTGTCTCTCTCTCTCTGTGTTCTCTCTCTGTTCCTCCCCTGCTCACATACTCTCTCTCTCAAAAATAAATAAAAGATTAAATAAATAAATGTAAAAAATAAAATTCTATAAAATAAGCAATGAGAGAGGGTACTCAGGGGATTCGCCTTGGAATAAACACTTCATTTTGAAGGTTGACGTTTCCTCAGTGTCTGTATTACCCTGGATAAATAACCTTTTGAAGCCGCCTCCTCCCTTGTTTGTAAAATGAGGATAACAACAGAACCAGTCTTAGGGAGTTGTTGAGAAGACTAAACAGGGTAAGACAGTGCCTCACTTAGTGCATGCTTAGCCCCAAAGAATAGCTATGTTTTGTTTACTGTCATTATCAGTGTTTTGTTATTAAACATCTTGTTTGTCCACCTTTATTTCTCTGTTTCTCAGCCGCCATGTACAGACTGAGAGACTTAGTGGGGCGGCTGCCTGATGGGGCACCAGACCGCTAGGGAGCGCGTTCTCACACGGCGCAGGGGAGGGCAGGGTCCGGAGTTTCCTTTTCAGGCAAGGAAGCCAAAGCTACTCACAGGTAGGTAAACTGCCCAAGGGCCACAAGTAACAAATGGTGAAGCCTGGGCTCTGATTCAGGCTTTCCAGCTCCAAACCATTCTCTTCTTGCTATATCCATCTCCATCCCTCCTTCCCCAGTTTTCTAATTCAGTCTTATTTATAAACAATAACATAATAGTAAAATAGTGGCCCTATTCAGGGTTTGAATATTCAGTTATGAAATCAATGTGGGAATCCACTCATTCAACAAGAAACAAATTCTTGGCTAGTGTTTAGTTGATACAAAAGCGTCGTGGAAAGTTCACGGCTTTGCTCTTTGCTCCATTCCCCGTGGAGCAGCCCCACTGGCCTCCTGGTGTTCCTCAAACCAATGTCACATCTGCTTCACAGCTTTCACGCTGCCTGGATCAGTGCACCGCCCTGACCACCGTCTCTCCAATCACTGTCTATCCACTGACCTGCCCTGTTTTCTTCACAGCACTCGAGACTCTCTGAAGTATATAATTTGTTGTTTACACATTTATTGTCTGTCCCTTCCGACAGCGGAAGTGCCACATCTGGCTCACTACTGTGTTCTCAGTGCATTACACTGCCCAGTACACGGGTACATAAATGCTCAGATACTTGGTACATAAATGAACGGATTTTCATACAGGAATGACATTGTGATTTAATCACGTGTCTTTTAAAAGGAACTTTAACATCTACAAAGTGATATTCAAAGTTCATATTCAATGTTATATGAATGAAGGAATACTGTCTAGAAAAGCTGTAGGTGAAAAAGGAGGAAGGAGAGAGATTTATTAGTGTGAGTCCTCACCTTAAAGTTGCAGTAACTCTGACTGATGATACTAATAAGAACATGAGGTGTAATCTTACATCTCTGGGTCACTTGTCAATATATTACTTTATAATTACATATAGATTTCTAATTTTATAAATCTGGAATTTTATACTTGGCAGGACTAAAAGATGTCAGCCAGACCTAAGTGTCTCATTATCAGTACTTCCTGTGTGGTTCTGTAGTTAGAGCTCAGCTGTGCGCTGTCCAGTTCCTCTCGGATGACCCAGTACATATTTATATGTATTTTTCTACTATAGATACTATTCTGTTTGTTTTACATATGTGATGGCATTGGATAAAGGACATCTCCGTGATTGAGCAATTATTGTTATCGTTTTATTTTAATTCCAGTATAATGAACATACAGTGTTAGTTTCAGATGTACACTGTAGTGATTCAACAATTCCATACATTACTCAGGACTCATGACAGTGAGCGCACTCCTAATCCCCGCCACCTCTATTACCCACTCCCACACCTCTCCCCTCTGGCAACTGCCAGTACTTTATATTTAAGAGCCTGTAGGACAGGGCTGTTTGTCTCCTTTCCTCTTTGTTTGTCTTCCACATATAAGTGAAATCGTGGTATTTCTTCTTTCTCTGACTTATTTCACTTAGCATTATACCCTCTAGATCCATCCATGTTGTTGCTAAGATTTCATTCTTTTTATGGCTGAATAATATTTCATTGTATATATGCCATATCTTCTCTATTCATCTATTGATGGCACTTGTGTTGCTTCCATAATGTGACTTTTGCAAGTAATGCTGCAGTAAACATAGGAGTGCATATAATTTCAAATTATGTTTTCACACTTTTGGCAAATACACAGTAGTGGAATTAATAGATCATAAGGTAGTTCCATTTTCAATTGTGGTGGGAACCTCCATACTGTTTTCCAGTGGTTACACTAGTTTGCATTCCCATCAGCCTTGCACAAGGTTCCTTTTTCTCCACAGCCTCGCCAACACTTGTTGTTGCTTGGGTTTTTGAGTTTAGCCATTCTGACAGGTGTGAGGTGATATCTCATTGTGGTTTGGATTGTATTTCCCTAATAATGAGTGATGCTGAGCATCTTTTAGTGTGCCCAGTTGGCCATCTGTATGTGTTTTTTGGAGAAATGTGTCTTCATGTCTTTTCTCCATTTTTAAATTGGATTGTGTGTGTGTGTGTGTGTGTGTGTTGAATTGTAGAAGGTCTTTATATATTTTGGATACTAATGCCTTATTTGATATATCATTTGCAAATATCTTCCCCATTCGGTAAGTTTTCTTTTTGTTTTATTGATTATTTTCTTTGTAGAAGCTTTTTATTTTGATGTAGTCCCAATAGTTAATTTTTGCTTTTGTTTCCCTTGCCTTAGAAGACATATCTAGAAAAGTGTTGCTATGGCTGATATCCAAGAAATTACTGCCTGTTCTCTCTTCTAAGATTTTCATGGTTTCAGTACTCACGCTTAGGTCTTTGTTGAGCTTTTGTGTATGGTGTAAGAAAATGGTCCAGTTTCTTTCTGTTGCATAAACTGTCCAGTTTACCCAACACGTTTGTTGAACAAACTTTCTGCTATCATATATTCTTGCCTTCTTTGTTGAAGATTAACTGCCCCTATAATGTTGGGTTTATCTCCGAGCTCTCTATTCTGTTCCACTGATCTGTGTGTCTTTTTGTGTGCCAGTTCCATTCTGTTCTGATTACCACAGCCTTGTAGTATATTTCAAAATCTGGGATTGTGATACCTCCAGTTTTGTTCTGCTTTGCCAAGATAACTTTGGCTATTCAGTCTTTCGTGGTTCTATACAAATTTTAGGATTATCTGTTCTACTTCTGTGAAAAATGCTGTTGGTATTTTGATAGGGATTGCATTAAATCTGTAGATTGATTGGGTAGTATGGACATTTTATCAATATTTATTGTCCCAATTCTTAGGCATGGAATCTTTTTCCATTTGTTCATGTCATCTTCCATTTCTTCCATGCATGTTTGTTTTCACAGCACAGGTCTTTCACTTCCTTAGTTTATTCCTAATATTTTTTTATTTTTGGTACACTTGTAAATGAGATTGTTTCTTAATTTCTTTCTGCTACTTCATTAGTGTATAGAAATGCAATGGATTTCTGTATATTGAATTTGTATCCTGTGACCTTAATAAAATCATTTATCAGTTACACTGGTTTTTTGGCAGAGTCTTTAGGGTTTTCTATAGATAGTATCACATCATCTGCAAATAATGAAAGTTTTACTTCTTCCTTATCAATTTTGATATTTTTTATTTCTTGTTTGATTGCTGTGGCTAGAAATTCCAGTATTATGTTGGATAAAAATGGAGAGAATGGACATCCTTGACTTATTCCTGATCTTAAGGAAAAAGCTCTTAGTTTTTCACCATTGAATATGATATTAGCTGTGGGTTTTCCATATATGACCTTTATTACATTGAGGTGTGTTCCTCTAAACCTACTTTGTTGAGAGTTTTCATCATGAGTGGATGTTGTACTTTGTCAAGTGCTTTTTCTGCATCTACTGAAATGATCATATGGTTTTTATCCTTTCTATTGTTGATATGATGTACCAACATATTGAACCATCCTTGCATCGCAGGAATAAATACCACTTACATGATTGTGGTGAATGATTTTTTTTAATGTATTGTTGGATTCAGTTCACTAGTATTTTTTGAGGATTTTTGTATCTATGTTCATCAGAGGTTGTCCTGTAGTTCTCTTTTTTGTACTGTCTTTATCTGGTTTTGGTATGTGTGTAATACTGGCCTCATAGAATGAATTTGGAAGCTGTTCTTCCTCTACTATTTTTTGGAATAGCTTGAGAAGAACAGATATTAACTCCTCTGTAAATGTTTGGTCGAATTCACCTGTGAGGCTGTCTGGTCCTGGACTTTTGTATATTGGAAGTTTTCTACTAATACAATTTCACTGCTGGTAACTGCTCTGTTCAAATTTTCTATTTCTTTCTGGTTCTGTTTCTTCCAGGAGGTTTTGTGTTTCTAGGAATTTATATATTTTTTCTAGGTTGTGCAATTTGGTGGCATATAGTTTTTCATTGTATCTTATAATCCTGTGTATTTCTGTGGTATTGGTTGTTATTTCTCCTCTTCCATTTCTGACGTGGTTTTTTTTTTTTTTTTTTTTGAGTCTGGCTAAAGGTTTATCAATTTTGTTGATCTTTTCAAAGAACCATCTCCTGATTTCATTGATGTGTTCTGTTGTTTCCTGTGTTTGTTTTGTTTTTTAGTTTCTATTTCATTTATTTCTGCTCTAGCCTTCTTATTTCCTTTCTTCTGGTTTTGGGCTTTATTTGTGCTTCTTTTTGTACCTCCATTAGGTATAAGGTTAGGTTGTTTATTTTTAGACTTTTCTTGCTTTTTGAGGTAGGCCTGTGTTGTATAAACTTTCGTCTTAGAATAGCTCTGACTACATCCCAAACATTTTGGACCATTCTATTTTCATTTGATTTGTGTCCATGTATTTTTTTTATTTCCTGTTTGATTTCTTCGTTGACCCTTTCATTGTGTAGTAGCATGTTACTTAACTTCCAAGTGTCTGCAGTCTTTCCAGATTTTTTTCATGTGGTGGATTTCTAATTTCATGGTATACCTTTGATCTTTCTCAGTTTGAGATTTGGTTTGTGGCCTATCATCTGATCTGCTCTGAAGAATGTTCCACATACACTATTTTGCTGTGTTAGGATGGAATGTTCTGAATATATTTGTTAGATCCATCTGGTCCAATGTGTCATTCCAAAGTTATTGTTTCTTTGTTGATTTTCTGTTTGGATGATCTATCCATTGATATAACTGGTGTGTTAAGATCCCCTACTATTATTGTATTACTATCAATTACTTCCTTTACTTTTCTTATTAGCTGTTCTATGGATTTAGGTGTTCACATGTTGGGTGGATAATTATTTTTAATTGTTATATCTTCTTGTTGGATTGCTCCCTTTATGATTAGGTAGCATCCTTCTTTGTACCATAACACATGGTAATTAAAATGGCAAAAAAAAAAAAAAATAGTGATAAAGAGTTTTAAAACCAGCAAGAGAAAAGTTACATTCAAGGAAAACCCCATAAGGCTACCAGCTGATTTTTTTAGCAGAAGTACTGCAGGCCAGAAGGGTGTGGTATGACATATTCAAAGTGCTAAAAGGAAAAAAATCTGTAACTACCAATATTCTATCCAGCAAGGCCATCAATTAGAATAGGAGAGAGAGAGTTTCCCAGACCAAAACAAAAATGAAAGAAATTCATCACCACTAAAACCAGCCCTCCAAGGAATGTTAAAGGGGACTCTGTGAGTGGAAAAGGAAGACCATAAGCAGGAGTAAGAAAGCCGGGAAGCACAAAAGCAGTAAAATTAAGGATAGCTATAAAAGTAAGTCAGGACAGGAACCTGGGTGTTGGGTAAGCATCTGACTTCAGCTCAGGTCATGATCTCACAGTTCTTGAGTTCAAGCCTCACAGCAGGCCCTTTGCTGTCAGCAGAGCCTGCTTCAGATCCTACCTCCCTCCCCCACTCATGCTCTTTCTCAAATATAAATATTTTTTTAAAAATCAGTCAAGATTCACAAAATTAAAAAATGTAAAGTATGACATGATATACCTAAACCAAGGTGGAGTGGATAAAAGTGTAGTGCTTTCATTGTTCTCATTTTAATTTTTTTAATGTTTATTTTTGAGAGAGAGAGACACAGAGTGTGAGTGTGGGAGGGGTATATAGAGAAGAAGACACAGAATCATAAGCAGGCTCCAGGCTCTGAGCCCTCAGTACAGAACCCAACATGGGGCTTGAACTCAGGGACAAGGAGGTCATTATCTGAGCTGAAGTCAGATGCTTAACCCACTGAGCCCTCCGGGTGCCCCTTATTTTTATTTTTTCAACTTAATGCTTTTAGAATGGGTTCTAACCTTAAGTGACCATCAATTTAATAGAGACTGTTATATGCAGATGTTATATATAATCCTAATAGTAACCACAAATCAAAAACTTGTGATGTATCACTAAAGAAAGCCAGTAAATGGCACAAAAACAGACACTCTCATCAATGGTATAGAATAGAGAACTCAGAGATGGACCTACAAACATATGACCAACTAATCTTTGACAAAGCAGGGAAGAATATCCATCCAGTGGAATAAAGACAGTCTCTTCAGCAAGTGGTGCTGGGAAAACTAGACAGCGATATGCAGAAATAAGAACCTGAATCACTTTCTTACACCATATATAAAAATAAACTCAATGGATGATAGACCTAAATTTGAGACAGGAAGCAGGCTAAAACCTCTTCGACCTTGGCCACAGCAACTTAGTCAATATGTCTCTGGAGCCAAGGGAAACAAAAACAAAAATGAACTATTGGGACCTCATCAAAATAAAAAGCTTTTGCACAGTAAAGGAAACAATCAGCAAAACTAAAAGGCAACCAAAGGAATGGGAAGAGATATTTGCAAACGACACATCAGAGAAAGGGTTAATATCCAAAGTCTATAAAGAACTTATCAAACTCAACACCCAAAAAACAAATAATCCAGTGAAGAAATGGGCAAAAGACATGAATAGACACTTCTCCAAGGAAGACATCCAGATGGCCAACTGACACATCAAAAAATGCTCAACATCAGATCAAAACCACAATGAGATACGACCTCACAAGTGTCAGAATTGCTAACATTAACAACTCAAGCAACAACAGATGTTGAGGATGTGAAGAAAGAGAATCTCTTTTGCACTGCTGGTGGGAATGCAAACTGGTGCATCCACTCTGGAAAACAGTATAGAGGCGTCTCAAAAAATTAAAAATAGTATGATTCTATGACCCAGCAATTGCACTACTAGGTATTTATCCAAGGGATACAGGTATGCTGTTTTGGAGGGACACATGCACCCCAATGTTCATGGCAGCACTGTCAACAATAGCCAAAGCATGGAAACAGCCCAAATGTCCATCAATGGATGAACAGATAAAGAACATGTGGTATGAGAGTGGCAAGAAGGTGGAGAAGTAGGGAGCTCTGTAATCTATACCCGCCTGCAACTATCAAACCACTATATTCTGATCTCTAAGAAAGGAAGATGCGCACACAGAGTCCTTATAGATGACAGCCTCATGGTTGCCTGAGTGAGTGCTGACTAGCACCAGAGATGCTGAGGGGAGGGAGCACCACCAAAGTGGAGCAGGGAGAGAGAGGGCCCAAAAAGGTGGCACCAGCCGCAGAGGGCCATGTGTGCAGAAGTGACACAGGACCATGGAGGGTCGCGTGCAGAATGGCCATGCGAAGTGGTGTGCCCTTTTGGAGCCGTACACGAAATGGCTGTGTAGGGCGGTCGAGAGCTGAGGGGAAGAGAGAGAGAGAGACTGAAAACGCTCATAGAGTGGATGCTGGAGAGGGACAGACCTTGGCCTGGGACTGAGGGACACACCATCCTATATATAGCTGTTGGGCGCCGGGAGAGAAATTCATTGCCCTCAGCGGGCTTGTTCTCCATTGGGCTCCATGGCTTGGCAACTCCAGGCAGAGCCAGGGAAAAGCTGGCTCCCCAGTCCCCTTACTCAATCCCAGCTAGAAAGATGCCTGCCTGTGGGAAGACATTTCATTTCATTTCATCTGGGGCAACATCATTGAAGTACATGGACTAGGATTTGGAAAAGTGGTGGAGCTTAGGGAAAGAAAAAAAAAGGCACAGGGAGATCGGACTTTAAAAAGTGGCTTGCTACGGGTGGTCTGAGAAGTGCTTGGGTGCGGCCATACTTCTCCACACAACTCCTAAGGTGGGGCCTCTGAGAGCAGCCCTGAGACGGGAGCTACCAACACCAAACCACGCCCATCAGCACAGGAGGGCGCCTTTCTTTTTTAACTTTTTTTTCTTTTTTCTCTTTTGTTTTTTCCTTCATTTCTCCTCCCTCAGAGTCTGGGAAAGACCAAAATTTATACACTGCTGTGATTAGATCAATTCCTGCCATCCAGATATAGTTTTCCTTATCTCATTCTTACCTGTCCCCTCTGCAGGTTTTACACTCTCAGACTGTCCGTTATCATTTCTGTCCCCCCACTTCTTTTTCTCTTTTCTTTTCCTTTCTTTTTTCTTTTCTTTTCATATTTTCTTTCCCCTTTTGGCTTGCTTATTTATTTGATTTGTCTGTACTTTGGCGTGCTTTTGTTCCCTATGTGTTTGTCTATTGTTCTTTTCAGGGCTACCTCAAGAAACAAGCCAAAGTACACTTGGTGAAGAGTTGGGACTGAGCAGGGCAATAAAATAAAGGCACAACAAGAAAAACCAAGAGATACCGTTAAAAGAACACTTCCTGGAATGACACGCCCTGGACAATGAGCCTCCTTTAATACAGCAGTATTAACAGGTGCACAGTGCATAACGAGCTTTTAAAACTGACAAGAGACAGAAAGCTAGCCAAAATGATGAAACGAAAGAACTCTCCTCTAAAGAAATTCCAGGAAGAAATCACAGCCACAGAACTGCTCAAAACAGACATAAGCAACATAACAAGAATTTAGAACAACTGTTATAAAATTAATCGCTGGGCTTGAAAAAACCATTAGAGAAACTATTGATATACAGACTAGGGACCTTCAAAGTAGCTGTGATGAGCTAAAAAAAAAAAAAAAAAAAAAAAAAAAGGCTATAAATGAGGTGCATAATAAAATGGAGGCAGCCGCTACACGGATTGAAGAGGCAGAGAGGAGAATAGGTGAATTAGAAGACACAGTTATAGCAAAAGAGGAAGCTGAGAAAAAGAGAAATTGATACAGGGGAAGGAGAGGAGAATTCGAGACCTGAGTGACACAATCAAACAGAACAATATCTGTATCATTGGAGTTCCTGAAGAGGAAGAAAGAGAGGGGTCCTGAAGGGGTGCTTGATCAAATTATAGCCAAGAACTTCCCAAATCTGGGGAAGGAAAAAGACATGGAAATTCAAGAGGCACATAGAACTCCCCTAAGACGTAACTTGAATCAACCTTTGGCACGACATATCATGGTGAAACTGGCAAAATATAAAGATAAAGAGAATTCTGAAAGCAGCTAGGGATAAAAGGGCCCTAACATATAAAGGGAAACCTATCAGACCTATCTACTGAAACTTGGCAGACCAGAAAGGAATGGCAGGAAATCTTCAATGTGATGAACAGGAAAAATATGCAACCAGGTTTCCTCTATCCAGTGAGCCTGTCATTCAAAATAGAAGGAAAGATCAAGGTTTTCCCAAATAAACAAAAATTGAGAGAATTCATCACCACCAAACCAGCTTTACAAGAAATCCTAAGACAGACGTTATGAGGGAAATGTAAGAAGGAATATAAGGTACCAGAGATATCACTACAAACATAAACTCTACAGGGAACGCAATGAATCTAAACCCACATTTTTCAATAAAAACACTGAATATAAATGGCCTGTCTGCTCCAATCAAATGACACAGCGTAGCAGAATGGATAAAAAACCAAAAGCCATCTATTTGCTGTCTACAAGAGACTCATCTTAGACCTGAAGACACCTTCAGATTGAAAGTAAAGGGATGGAGATATCCATCATGGGACTGGATGTCCAAACAAAGCTGGAGTAGCCATACTTATATCAGACAAACTGGACTTTAAAGTAAAGGCAGTAACAAAAGATGAAGAAAAACATTATATAATAATTACAGGGTCTCTCCATCAAGAAGAGCTAACAATTAATAAACATCTATGCACCGAATTTGGGAGCACTCAAATACATAAAACAACTAAACAACTCATCACAAACAGAAACCATCTTATTGATAAGAATGTGCTTATCGCAGGGGATTTTAATACTCCACTTACAGCAATGGATGGCTTTCCGGGGGAATTCTACCAGACATTGTTCACTAAAGAAACAACAGACCTGAACAGCCCTTTGGAACAGATGAAATTGATAGATTTATTTAGAACTCTGCATCCTGAAGCTAGGGAATTCACTGTTCTCGAATGCGCATGGCACATTCTCCAAGATAGACCACATACTGGGGCATAAAGCAGCCCTCCATAAATACAAACGAATTGAGATCATACCATGCACACTTTCAGATCACAATGCTATGAAATTTGAAATCAATCACAGGAAAAAATCTGGAAAACCTCCAAAAATGTGGAGGTTAAAAACCACCTTAATGAAGAATGATTGGGCCAATCAGGCACTTAGAGAAGAAATTTAAAAATATTTGGAATCAAATGAAAAACAAAAATACAACAATCCAAACTCTGGGATGCAGCAAAGGCAGTCCTAAAAGAAAAGTATATTGCAATCCAGGCCTATTTCAATAGACGAGAAAAAGCGCAAATTCAAAATCTAACAGCACACCTAAGGAAACTAGAAGGGGAACAGCAAGAGCACCCTAAACCCAGCAGAAGAAGAGAAATAATAAAGACCAAGGCAGAAATAAACAATATAGAATCCAAAAAAAACCAAAAAACAATCGAACAGATCAATGAAACCAAGAGTTGGTCTTTTGAAAAAATAAACAAAATTGATAAACCTCTAGACATTCCTCAGAAAGAAAAGAAAGAACATCCAAATAGACAAAATCATCAAGGAAAATGGATCTATTACAAGGGATCTATTTCCCTCAGAGATACAAGCAATCATCAGACCTTATTATGAAAAAGTATATGCCAACAAACTGGACAATCTAGAATAAATGGACAAATTCCTAAACACACATGCACTACCAAAATTCAAATGGGAAGAGAGAGAAAATATGAACAGACCCATAACCAGTGAAGAAATCAAATCAGTTATCAAAAATCTCCCAACGAATAAGAGCCCAGGGCCGGATGGATTCCCAGGGGAATCCTACCAGACATTTAAAACAGATTTAATACCCATCCTTCTCAAGCTATTCCAAAAAATAGAAATAGAAAGGAAACCCCCGAACTCATTCTATGAAACCAGCATCACTTTGATTCCCAAACCAGACAGAGACCCAACAAAAAAAGAGAACTATCGGCCAATATCCTTAATGAATACAGATGCAAAAATACCAAGATACTAGCAAATTGAATTCAACAACATATAAAAAGAATTATCCATCATGATCAAGTGGGATTCATTCCTGGGTTACAAGACTGGTTCAATATCTGCAAATCCATCAATGTGAAACATCACATTAACAAAAGAAAAAAAAATTATATGATCCTGTTGATAGATGCAGAAAGAGCATTTGACAAAATACAGCATCCCTCCTTAATAAAAACCCTTGAGAAAGTCGGGATAGAAGGAACTTACTTAAACATCATAAAAGCCATTTATGAAAAGCCCACAGCCAATGTTATCCTCAATCGGGAAAAACTGAGAGCTTTCTCCCTGAGATCAGGAACACGACAGGGATGACCACTCTCACCACTGTTGTTTAACATAGTGCTGGAAGTCCTAGCATCAGACAGCAAAAGGAAATAGAAGGCATCAGAATCGGCAAAGAAGAAGTCAAACTTTCACTTTTTGCAGATGACATGATTCTCTACATGGAAAACCCGATCAACTCCACCAGAAGCCTTCTAGAACTGATCCATGAATTTGGCAAACTCACAGGGTATGCGAAATCAATGTACAAAAGTCGGTTGCATTTTTATACACCAATAATGAAGCAGCGGAAAGATAAATCAAGAAACTGATCCCATTCACAATTGCACAAAAAAACCATACAATACCTAGGAATAAACCTAACCAAAGATGTAAAAAACCTGTATGCTGAAAACTATAGAAAGGTTATGAAAGAAACTGAAGAAGACACAAAGAAATGGAAAAACATTCCATGATCATGGATCGGAAGAATAAGCATTGTTAAAATGTCATTATTACCTAAAGCAATCTACACATTCAATGCAATCCCAATCAAAATTGCACTAGTATTCTTCTCAACGCTAGAACAAACTATCCTAAAATTCATATGGAACCACAAAAAACCCCGAATAGCCAAAGTAATATTGAAGAAAACCAAACAGGAGGCATCACAATCCCAGACTTTAGCCTCTAGTACAAAGCTGTCATCATCAAGACGGTATGGTATTGGCACAAAAACAGACACATAAACCAATGGAATAGAATGAGAGCCCAAAACTGGACCCACAAATGTATGGCCAGTTAATCGTTGACAAAGCAGGAAAGAGTATCCAGTGGAAAAAAGACTGCCTCTTCAACAGGTGGTGTTGGGAGAGCTGAACAGCAACATACAGACGAATGAAACTAGACACTTTCTTACATCATACAAAGGCAAGGGAATCAAGAGCAAAAATGAACTATTGGGACCTCATCAAGATAAAAAGCTTCAGCACTGCTAAGGACACAGTCTAAAAAACTAATAGGCAACCGATAGAATGGGAAAAGATAGTTGCAAATGGCATATTGGATAAAGGGCAAGTATCCAAAATCTACAAGGAACTCACTAAACTCCATACCCGAAAAACGAGTAATCAGTGAAGAAATGGGCAGAAGACCTGAACAGACACTTCTCCAAAGAGGACATCCAGATGGCCTACAGGCACATGAAATAATGCTCAGCATCACTCAGCATCAGGGAAATACAAATCAAAACCACACTGAGATACCACCTCACATTGGTCAGAGTGGCTAAAATGAACAAATCAAGAGACTATAGATGCTGGCAAGGATGTGGAGACAGGGGCACCCTCCTACACTGTTGGTGGGAATGTAAACTGATACAGCCGCTCTGGAAAACAGTGTGGAGGTTCCTCAAAAAAGTATCAGTAGA